>NC_079190.1:362331691-362644417 GCF_029499605.1 Hyla sarda | reverse complement strand
GTTGTCTCGGCATTCTGGGAGTTGTAGTTTTGCAACATCTGGAGGGCTACATCTTAGAGACCACTGTATAGTGGTCTCAGGCTGTAGCCCTCCTGATGTTGCACGGCAACTCACCAGCTTCCTTAGGATCCAAGGAGTCGCATCGTGTCCTCTTCTGCCACTGATCACCACCACCGATCACCGCCTGCTGCCGCCACCTATGGGTGAGTGGACTTCGGCGCCGGTCCCTGACGGTTTCCCCCGTTCTGCCCCGCCTATTGTGCGTGGGCAGAACAGGGTAACCGAAAGTTAACCCCCCCGCCCCCGATCTGCTATTGGTCGTCGCTTCTTGACAACCAATAGCAAGGATAGGAGGGGTAGCACCCCTGCCACCTCACTCCTATCCCTTCAGGGGGGTCGTGGGTGTCTTGGACAACCCTGACCCCCCTTATATTCCAGGTCACCATATACCTGTATGACCCGGAATCGGCGCAAATCACCGGTGTGAAATCACCGGTGATTAGCAGCGATCACCGACATGGGGGGGGTCTGTTGACCCCCCTGGGCATTTGCACAGGGTGCCTGCTGATCGATTTCAGCAGTCACCCCGGTCCGGTCTCGCTGCGTGGCGGGGACCAAAATTCCCACGGGCTTACAGGTGCACCCTGGGTCCTTAACTACCAGGGAGCGAAGTACGCCCTGGGTCCCTTAGTGGTTAAAGGGGTTGTCTCATTTGGCGGATTACCTCTCTTTCTGCTGCTGCCCGTTCACACTCGCCAGGATAGCTGGTGGACAGGGCTCGGGTCAGAGGCAGGTCATTTCCTTCTATGTCTGACAGCTCCCAAGCTAAAGGTCTATGCCTATATCTGATAAAATAAGCCCAAACAGAGAGCCCATTGTGTGCTTAACTCAAGAGCTCTTGCTAGGGAATTATGTCACCACTGCTTCTTAAGCAAAGCTGATGGATGAGAATCATGACTTCCAGCTGTCACCAAAATAGAAAATTACAGTGGTCCCTCAACATACGATGGTAATTTGTTCCAAACGACCCATCGTTTGTCGAATCCATCATATGTTGAGGGATCCGTGCAATGTAAAAAGTGCATTTAATACTCACCTGTCCCCGCCGCTCTGGACCACGTCCTCACCGCTCCCGATGCTATCCCAGGGGCTCCCGATGCTGTCCCGCTGCTCCGGCGTCTTCTTCAGGATCCTCCGGCTTCTTCCGCATCTTCTCTGGTGTCCGGGCCTCACTTTCTGGTGAAGTTATTACGTTGCTGCGCCGGGACGACGTAATAACGACGCCGGAAAGTGAGGCCCGGACCCCGGAGAAGATGCAGAAGACGCCGGAGGATCGCAAAGTGGACCCGGAGCAGCAGGGATAGGTAAGTGAACCTGTCCGGGATGCTTAAACTGCTATCCGACAGCAGCTTAAGCATTTTGTGCTGTCGGATAGCAGTTAATGCGATGGCCCCGACATATAAAACCATTGTATGTCGATGCTGCCATCGTATGTCGATTTGATCATATGTCGGGTCCATTGCATGTCGGGGGGTTACTGTATAAGAAATATCTAAAGAAAGTTTGCTAAATTAAAACAATTGCAAACTTGTTTATGCTTCCATACGCTACACATAGAGACATGGTTCAGGAGATAAAAATACCCCTCTTTAACTGCAAGCCCTTGGTGAACCATCCTTACTCCAGAAAAAAGTTATTTTGTTTTTAAAAGTTAAATGCATCTATATCACTTGGTTTTGTGGTGGGATTGATTGGTGCCCTTTGCTAGAAATTACTGAGAAATTGTTGGTACTGTATATGAACAATTAAGCTCTCCTTATTAACATATAATGGGGGAGATTTATCAAAACCTGAGCAGAGAAAAAGGGTGACCAGTTGCTCATAGCAACCAATCAGATTGCTTCTTTCATTTTTCACAGGCCTCATCAAAAATAAAATAAGTGATCTTTTTTAAAAGAGATGAGACTACGAAAGGCTTTGTATGTTTTGAAAAAAGGTCCTGATCCAGACTGGTTCTTCAATATTTAAAAGTTTTTACAAAAGTATTTGATAAATTATATTACATGGTCAATGGCATTGTGAGTTTGAAACAAACATATCTACAATACCCACCAACTAAGGATCCTATACGTAAAAATTTAGTTTGTCACATGTCCTGTATGATTGATTGAGATTCAGTCCTGCAAGCAAAGCGGAAAGAGGTTGGAGATGGTAGCAGAGGTGCACATGCTGCATCTCAGCACAGCCTCCATAGGGCTTAGAAGAAAATCATGATTTTATAACTTTGCAAACAGCCATCTGCTAAGAAAAAATAATAGTTTTTTTTATTTAAATTTCTGATCATCTATCTGCTTATACCTACAGCTCTGAGCATGATAAAGAACTGACAGATTCATTTAAAGGGTTAGTTGGGAGGATTGATTCTAGGCTTAAAGGAGTTGTTCAGTATTAGAAAAACACTGTTTCTGTTTTTTGGCAATAACCTCCTGCCACAGGTTTTATCTGGTATTGCAGCACAGTACCTTTAAAGTGAACAGGACTGAGATGCAGTACTACACACAACCTGTGGGTATGAGTGGCGCTAATTCTGAAAAATTTTTTTTTTAGAGTGGACCATCCCTTAAAAAGATATGTTTCTTACTATAACAGCCTTGTTTCTATATATTTAAATAAATAAAATCTATCCATCTTATTGAATTTATCTTATTCTTTTCTGAGTACCAGCTAAATGGTAGACTAACAAATCCACAGTATTACTGTTACTAATGCAATCAAAAACGTTCACACAAAAAAACATACTTTGGTATACTTAAAAAAAATTATGTACTAGAGGGGTTATCAGGGATTAGAAAAAGACTGAACCACACATGTCTTCTGGTTGTGTGTGTTATTGCAGCTCAGTTCCATTGAATGAACTGCTGTTTTTGGAATACATTTATTCTGTTTTTCTATTTCTGGATGACCCCTTTAATCTAATAATTCCTTACTTAATTTATGTGGTGCTTAAATATATCCCAAGGTTGATAACATTATCCCCATTAGATAGTGGGTATTGCCATCAAAATTCCCAATGGACACCAGATATTGACCCAGATAAACTTACTTAAAATAGAGTAGTAGGGTAAATTAGGAAATCAACTGACCCATGAATATTTTAGTCCAGAGTCACATTAACAATTCTGCTCACTTCATAGACAAATTTTCCCTGTAATCCTTGTCTGTAATGCCTTAGCTGTTCTCTCAGTTTGTTTCTCAGAGGTAGAATCATTATCCCTGACATTTTTCCAGTGACATGATATAAAAGAATGGGCGCGCAACCCAGATAAGGTTGAACACCTTTTTCCAATAACAAAAAGCCAACCTGTAAACGCGGCTCTGGGCTTCAACCCCTTAAGGATGCAGGGTTTTTCTGTTTTTGCATTTTTATTTTTTCTTCATCACCTTCAAAAAATCATAACGCTTTCAATTTTGTACCTAAAATTCCATATTATGGCTTATTTTTTACAACACCAATTCTACTTTGCAGTGACAGTCATTTTACCAAAATATCCACGGCGAAGCAGAAAAAAAATCATTGTGCGACAAAATTTAAGAAAAAAAAGCCATTTTGTAACAGGCTTCCGTTTCTACACAGTGCATTTTTCAATAAAAAATGACATCTTATCTTAATTCTGTAGGTAGGGCCGCCATCAGGGGGGTACAGGCAGTACCCCAGTACCGATCACCGCCCGGCCCGCCACCGCTACTGAGGATCCGGGACACTCATCCCAGATCCCCAGCAGACAGCGCTGCCTTCTACTGTAAGCGCTATAAACGCACACATCTGCACCTACACAGAGGAGACGTGACCTCCGCCCCCACACAGCACAGGCGCCGATGACGTCAATGACGTCACTCATCGGCGCCTGTACTGTGGAGGGGAGAAGACGCGGGCCCCTGCTGGTGAGGAGATCACTGCGTGGGATATCAGGTGAGAATCATATTTTTTTTTTTAACTCTGCATATACCTATGGGGAAGAGGGGGGTGGGGAAACTCTGCCTATACCTATGGAGGGGTTGTAACTCTGCCTATACCTATAGGGAAAAGGGGGTAACTCTGCCTATAGGGAAAGGGGGTATAACTCTGCCTATACCTATAGGGAAAGGGGTAACTCTGCCGATAGGGAAAGGGGGGTAACTCTGCCTATAGGGAAGGGGGGTAACTCTGCCTATAGGGAAGGGGGGGGTAACTCTGCTTATACCTATGGGGAAAGGGGGGGGGGTAACTCTGCCTATACCTATGGGGGGTGTAACTCTGCCTATACCTATAGGGAAAGGGGGGTAACTCTGCCTATAGGGAAAGGGGGGGTGTAACTCTGCCTATACCTATAGGGAAAGGGGGGTTACTCTGCCTATACCTATAGGGAAAGGGGGGTAACTCTACCTATAGGGAAAGGGGGGTAGCTCTGCCTATAGATAAAGGGGGGTAACTCTGCCTATACCTATGAGGAAAGGGGTAACTCTGCCTAGCCTATACCCATGGGGAAGAAGGGGGGTAACTTTGCCTATACCTATAGGGAAAGGGGGGTAACTCTGTCTATAGGGAAAGGGGGGGGGTAACTCTGCCTACACCTATGGGGAATGGGGGGGGGTAACTCTGCCTATACTTACGGGGGGGGGGGCTACCTAACTTTATACCTGGATGCCTAACTACTAACCTACATACCAGGCTATCTAACTACCTACATACTCAGCTATCTAACTATGTACCTGGCCTTCATTCATGGCTGCCTAACTACCTAGCTAGTCCCCTACCTACCTTGTTTGTCAACTACTTAAATATCTGGCTTCCTGATCTACCTACCTAGTTACCTATTTACCTGGCTACTTACCTACCTGCCCTTTTACTGTGCAGGACACCAAGGAGGGCATTATTACAGTTTGTGGGCCTATAGATGGAAAGATTGTGTAGAGGAGGGGAGGGCACTGGAAAATGCAGAGTCTGACATGTTTTTCCTGCAGATGTTAAGAAATCCACATGGCGGTCTTATCAGAACGGAGAAGAAAAGGAAAGAGGACGCCGCTGATCAGAAAATATGTAATTGGGAGTCCCAAAATGTAACTGTAATCACTTATATGGTATACACATCCTGTGTACAGCTGATATCTACCACCATATCGTCCTCTATATATTCACTTATACAGATCCTTTATAGTATACTGGTCTGTGTATAGTGGTTTTATTCAGTACAGTATGGCGGTATTATCCAGTTATTGTGTGGTGGTATATATTTACTCCTTATATACCAGCATTATTGGTTATGGAAATTTACCTACGTTAAAGTGTTTCTTACATATATAAATTTTATAGTTTATTGTGTGTGGGATTTGGGTGGAATAGGGTGTGGCAGAAGATTGACGAGCTGCAGAGCCTAGCAGGGGCCCTTGCATTTTTTTTGGTCTGGGGGCCCCGAGTGTTGTCAGTCTGCCCCTGGCTATGACCCATAGGCCATAGGATTCTATCCTGACCCCAGACTAGAGAAGGAGTGATTGGACCACGAAAACTGGCCTGTACACAGACATACTGCCTGCAGCCGCATCCTATATATGGCTGGAGGCAGTATGTCTGTGGAGGGCCTACAGCAGTACATGGGGGCACAGAGGGGAGGGGGGGGGGGGTCATTAAATATATATGGGGGCACCAAGAGGGGGTCATTAAATATATTATGGGGGCACCAAGAGGGAGTCATTAAATATATATGTGGGCACCAAGAGGTGGTCATTAAATATATTATGGGGGCACCAAGAGGGAGTCATTAAATATATATGGGGCACCAAGAGGGGGGGTCAATAAATATATAGGGGTCATATATATATATATATATATATATATATATATATATATATATAAATATATGTACAGGGGCACAGAGAGGCACAAAGTGGGCACTATTAATGTGTGCAGCCATACACATGAGGAGACTGTACAGAAGTGGGCATTGTGCTGAAGAAAGGCGCCTAAAATGTTTGTCTGGCAGGTTCTTTGGATACAAGTCTTCATGATGGCCTCTAATCAAAGTAGTTGTGAGTCAGTAAATGTAACTGTAATCCCTTATAATGGCTGCAGAGCCCTTGCTAATATCTACCTCTGTATGATCAGTATGTGGCACTATTATTGAATTTTTAGGGAAGTTTCACATTAACTAGATTAGGGTGTATTAGAGGAAAAGTTGCTGAGTTGCCGATAGCAACCAATCAGATTGCTTCTTTCATTTTTGAAAAGGCCTCTGAAAAATTAAAGAAGCAATCTGATTGGTTGCTATGGGCAACTCAGGAACTAATTCTCTGGACACGTTTTGATCAATCTCTCTCCTTGTGTGTGTGTGAACAGGAGTCAATCCCAATTCAAGAAACCTATAGGGGCTCCTATACAGAAGATAAGGCGACATCCTTCTCACAGCCTGAAGGACTCATCTTTTGCTACCACAAATCCAAACCCTTTTCCAGGCTCATACCTGCAAATACCTGAATTGAATAATGTTCCTTAACCAGCTACAGTAGTCAGTGCCGTGATCTGTATCTATAAACAAAAACCTACATAAATAAGACCAATAATAAACATAATAGAAAAAACAAAGAAGGCAGAGGGTACTCAGACAATGTAAACATACAACAACCCAGCCCTTAAGAAAAAATGGAATCAATACCCAGAAACCATAATATCAGATACATTTTATTAGACATGAATACATAATGCAGGAACAACAAGAAGAATCCCACCCTTAAAAAACATAAATGACAAAGATAAAAAACAGACAGTGGGGGAACACCGAGTAGCTAGATATAATTATCATATAAACACAGTTGCCACTTAATAAGATGTCACCATACTTATACTATGATAAAATCATAATAACAATAAACTATGATGAGGGGGTAATAACAATAGGCAATGTGTATGTGTTTAAATATGCATTTGATACAAAGTAAAGTGCCGGTGTGCATATATAGCAGCACTTGTGTGCTAAAAGGTAAATACTAGCAGCACCATAAGCACCCAAATCAAATAATATAAATAAACAGGCTCAAATGTAGCAAAATATAAACCACAATAGGTAGCATAGCCTACTCCGGTGTTTCCCCACCTCACACTCGAATGTGTTTCGCCCCGCTTCGTCCGGTGTGAATAAGCCTAAAAAATGGCCGAGCTTGAATAGACACCCTGGGTTACCCCATGTCGCCATAACTGAGCCTTAAATACATTGAAAAACAATTTGAATACACTCCTAAGGCTAAGTTTCCACTTGTTTTTTTTCTGGCAGTTTTTGGTAATCTGCCACTAGTGTTGAGCGGCATAGGCCATATTCGAATTTGCGATATTTCACGAATATATGGACGAATATTCGCCATATATTCGCTAAATTCGCATATTCTTAATATTCACATTTTATTTTCGCATTTGCAAAAAATTTGCGTATGTGAAAATTAGCATATGCGAAAATTCGCATATACAAAATTTAACATAAGCGAAGATTCGCATATGCGAAAATTCGCACGCCAGTCTCACTCAGTAGTATTAGAGTCTTCTTTACACCACACAAGCTGGAAGCAGAGAGGGATGATCACTGTGATGTGTACTGTGAAAAAAAAGGTATTTTTATTTTTTCAGGATTCATATTTATTTATTTGTTTCTCTCTCTATTCTCTTCTCCAACTATTTTTTTCCCTTGCCCGATAGTGTTTCATATTTCATAATTTTATCGACCAAATTCTTCCAGTGCCCACTACTCGGGACCTCCGAGGACTTCCAGACCCTCAAAATAAGTAACTTAGCACAGAAGAAAAGTTTGATTAAAAGAGCACCTTGTTCCCTTCTCCCTTCTTAATACCCTAAGGCTAAGTTTCCACTTTTTTTTTCTGGCAGTTTTTGGAATACTGACACTGCAGTTTTTGAGCCAAAGCCAGAAGTGTATTCAAAAGGAATAGGACATATATTGGAAGAACTTACACTTATCCTCCCTTATGGATCCACTTCTGACTTTGCCCTAAAAACTTTAGTGGCAGTTTTCCAAAAACCAAGTGGAAACTTAGCCTTGAAAAAAAACAAATGTAGAGGAGAAAACTCATTCTCAACGTAAAATGTATTAATCTCAGTACATGACTACATAATGTGAACAAATTCTGCCCCCTCTACTATTTACTATTTTCTTTAAACTTACCGAAGTGCAATATACCCCGTGCAAAATTTTTTATTGAAATTATCTATAAGAATTATTTATTGAGACAGTTACAATATTTCTAAGCGCTGCCTTCCATTGTGACTCCGTGATAACTCCCAGTGACTTTTCCAATTTCTTTTTAAATTAATCTTTAAAATTTTTAGTGACTTCACATCAGAGTTTTTTATAACTCTTTAGTGGATCTATATGCGCTTTGTATCTGAAATAATCTAAATCTATCTATTTCACGTAAGCCAAATTACTCCTGAAATTCTCTAAATGATTGCAAACCATTTACCCCAATAATATGGTCCAATTACCTAATCCCTCTACCCTCCCAAAACACTGGGTCGGGAACAGTCAAAAATTCACGCAACCTTAGGTTGTGCTAAATGGGAGTAAATTTCAAACCTCCTTTTATGTTACAGATTTTTTTAAAGATAATTCCACCCCTTAATCAACATATTAGAATAGGAAAAATATGATAAAAGGGCATCCAATTCCAGTAGTGTTCTTAGGTCTCCCTCTATGTCTCTATTTATCACATTTATTTTTCCCACCCATTCCCATTTCCTCTGTTTTATAGCAGACTAGCTGAGTACCCTTCATTGCCCGGTTTTTCCTTCCTCATCCTTGTTGGGGAGGAAAGTCAACAAAGGAGGAAGCTGTTGACTTCATATCCCATCCTCATATATTGTTGTCATATCCCAACCCCATATCCCATCCCCATATCCCGTCCTCATGTCTCAACCTCATATCCCAACCTCATATCCCGTCCCCTATCCCGTCCTCATATCCTGACCTCCTATCCCGTCCTTATATCCTGTCCTCATATCTTGTCTTCATATCAAGACCTCATATCCCGACCTCCTATCCCGTCCTCCTATCCCATCCACATATCCTCTCCTCATATCCTCTCCTCATATCCCATCCTCATATCTTGACCTCATATCCTTTCCTCATATCCCGAGCTCATATCTCGACCTCATATCTCGACCTCATATCCCGACCTCCTATCCCGTCATCATATCTCAACCTCCTATCCCGTCCTCATATGCTGTCCCCATATCTCGACTTCATATCCTGACCTCCTATCCCGTCCTCCTATCCCGTCCTTATATTCTGTCCTCATATCTCAACCTCATATCTGACCTCATATCTCAACCTCATATCTGTTCTCATGTCTCGACCTCATATCTCATCCTCATATCCCGTCATCATATCCCGACCTTTTATCCTAACCTCAAATCCCGACCTCATATCCCATCCTCATATCCTGACCTCCTATCCTGTCCTCCTATCTTGACCTCATATCCCGTCCTCATATCCCGACCTCATATTCCATCCTCATATCTCGAACTCCTATCCCGGCATCCTATCCCAAGCTCCTCTCTTTGTGAGATGGGGTGTGACTTGCAAGCCGGATTGACACATTCACCAGGAAATGCAGAATGTAGCTTGTGGAGTAAGGTCCTGGAAGTCCCATATACTTGCATGGGACTTGAAACAAAAACCCATCTTTTATTTAAGGGTGTAGGTAAGGGTTAATTTAACTATCATATCTTTTTATTTGACATATAAGTAATATGTGTACCAGGTATTATTGAAATATCTCCAGCTGTACGGAAGTTATGTGGGAACATACATTTCCCATTAATTTAAACAAAAACCCCAACCCTCACAAAAGGGGGTAGTTAAGGGTTAAATTAACTATCCTATATTTTAAGTGGACATATAAGTAACATGTGACCAAGTATTATCGAAATATCTCCAGCCATTTGGAAGTTATGCATTAACATATATTTACCATAGACTTATATGGGACTTTAAACAAAAACCCTGACCCTGGCAAATAGTAAGGGTTAAATCACCTATCCTATGTTTGTTGTTGACATATAAGTATACCATGTGTGCAGGGCATGGCGGCATCACGCTCTTCTTCACATGGTTTGCCTTGGCGAACGGAGTTATACAGGGGAGGAACTGCTACAAGTCATTAATCAAGAAATCGAATCATGGCTTACTCCACAAAAAATTTAAATGGGAACCATAGTGACTGACAACGGGAAGAACATCTTGTCTGCTCTGCAACAAGGAAGCCTGCGTCATGCGCCCTGCATGGCACACGTGTCCAATCTTGTTGTCAAGTGATTCCTGAAGTGTTACCCTCATCTGCAAGACATCCTAACAATGGGAAGAAAACTTTGTATGCACTTCAGCCACTCGTACACCGCAAAGCATGCCCTCCTTGAGCTGCAGCGTCAGAACGGCATCCCTCAACATAGTCTTATTTGCAATGTTTCCACATGTTGGAATTCCACCCTCCATATGTTGGACCAACTATACAAACAGAGAAAAGCCATCACCAATTTCTTGATGATCCAAGCGGATAGGGGACTCCTCTGTGTAACTTCAATGTCAACCAGTGGCAGCTCATATGTGACACTTGGCGTGTGCTCAGGCCCTTTGAGGAAGCCACTATTATTATTAGTCAGTCCCAAGGATTATGGGATGAATGACGTCATTCCACTGCTTCATATTCTACAACACATTTTTGGAAACGATGGCTGGTTAGGGCACTGGAGATGTGGCGCCTACATCTCTGGGCCACATGAGACCTGTGGGGGCTGAACTGAAGGAGGAGGGGGACAGTGGAGCACAGGCATGCTTTTGCGAAATGGGTGGTTTATATAGTCATCTGACAGGATAGGAGGAGCAGGAGCAGGCTGTGGCACTACAGGGTGATGAGGAAGACGAGAAAGAGGACCCAGACACACCAAGGCAATGTGGTCTCCTCATCCTGCTGACACATTAAATGAATACTTAATCTACTTTAAAATTTTCAGAAATATCTTTAATCCTTTCAATTTTGAGGCCCTATGGTCTTGTCAGGCTATTGCTACATCCAGTCTGGGTCGTTTGGCCACTATATGGTCTCCTCTTGCTGCCGCCATTTCCAGGCTGTGTCATTCTGCCAGATTATGGTCTCTTCATGCTGCTGCCACCTCCAGGCTGTGTCATTGTGCCACCATATGGTCTCCTTATGCTGTTGGCACCTTAAATCAAACTTTTCAAATTTTAATATGGTATTAGTTCAAAGCAAAAGCTTTAAGCACCCGGAACAATAAACTTGCGAATCTAATCAAAATCTTAAATAAAATAAAAAATCATTGTAATCTTCAAGACTGAGACCCTATGGTCATATATTACCTGTGGAATTAGCACAAGAATCCAATCAAACAGGTTGGAGCAATAACAATGAACCATAACTGATTAAATGAAACATTCACACTTTCACAGTTAGGGGGGGGGCGCTAAGCAGCAGGGGCTAGGACAGGTGGTAGCTCGCCTGGCGGAGGACCGCCAGCTAGATTTTAAGATACAAGTATGAGCTTTTTCACTGCAGCCACTTCTAACTTTATGCACCCAGTTATCCAACGGCACAGAAGCTGAATGTGCTCCTTTCCAAGTTGCTGGGGCTGCAGTCCCTCTCTTTTGAAGTGGACACTCAGTCATGAGCATGGGGGTGTGCTGAGAGGCAGGGGCTGGCACAGGCAGTAGCTGGCCCTGCAGCAACCGACCGCCAACTCGATTTTAAGATACAAGTATGAGCTTTTTCCCTGCAGCAACTTATAAACTGCAGCAAATTTTACACTATCAGAGCTGGAATTACCGCGGCTGCTGGCACTAGACTTGTCCTCCAAGGGGTCTTCAATAGAGATGAGCAAATCAAATCGGACAAATAAAAATTTTTAAGAATTCACTCCTCTCTAGTCGTCGTCATATATTACCTCTGGAGTTACCACAAGAATCTAATGAAATGGGTTGGAGTGATTACAATGAACCATAACTGATTAAATGAAACATTTTCAGTTCCACACAGATAAGACAGTTGAGAGGGAGCTTAGAGGCAGGGGCTGGAACAGTTGGTAGCTCAAATCGTGGTGGACCTTCAGCTCGATGCCCACCAGAATGGGTACTCAAAAAAAGTTAATAAATTCAAATAAAATAAAATAAAAATGACATTAAAAAATTCTCTTTAACCCCTTAACGACACAGGACGTAAATGTACGTCCTGGTAAGCTGGTTGTCACGATTCGGCTCACAGGTAGTGGATCCTCTGTGTCAGCGAGGGATTGGCGTGGACCGTGCTGGTGGACCGGTTCTAAGAGGCTACTGGTGTTCACCAGAGCCCGCCGCAAAGCGGGATGGTCTTGCTGCGGCAGTAGCAACCAGGTCGTATCCACTAGCAACGGCTCAACCTCGCTGACTGCTGAGAAGGCGTGGGACAGAAGGACTAGGCAGAGGCAAGGTCAGACGTAGCAGAAGGTCGGGGCAGGCGGCAAGGTTCATAGTCAAGATGGATAGCAGGAATTCAGGTAACACAGGCTTTGGACAACACTAAACGCTTTCACTGGCACAAGGCAACAAGATCCGGCAAGGGAGTGCAGGGAAAGTGATCAGATATAGCCAGGGAGCAGGTGGAAGCCAATTAAGCTAATTGGGCCAGGCACCAATCATTGGTGCACTGGCCCTTTAAGTCTCAGAGAGCTGGCGCGCGCGCGCGCCCTAGAGAGCGGAGCCGCGCGCGCCAGCACATGACAGGAGGGGCCCGGGACAGGTAAGTGACCTGGGATGCGATTCGCGAGCGGGCGCGTCCCGCTGTGCGAATCGCATCCCCGACGGCCATGTCAGTGCAGCGCTCCCGGTCAGCGGGACCGACCGGGGCGCTGCAGGGAGAGAGACGCCGTGAGTGCTCCGGGGAGGAGCGGGGACCCGGAGCGCTAGGCGTAACAGTACCCCCCCCCCTTAGGTCTCCCCCTTTTTTTGTCCGACAACTGCTTTACCTGGGACGAGGACACCGGGAGAGAATGGAGGGTTTCCTCAAAGGCAGGCAATACAGCAGGAGTGGGAATGGGGAGGGAGGGCAGAGGGTGAAGCTTGGCACGGGGCAGGGTGACACAAGGACGGGGGCCATGAGGAGGCACTGAGGCTTGCCTGACGGGACTGGGAGGGGGGGAGAGGCATCTCTTGTGGCAAGCAGAGTCCCAGTTCTTGATCTCCCCGGTGGTCCAGTCAAGGGTGGGAGAATGAAGCTGGAGCCATGGCAGACCGAGGAGGACCTCAGAGGTGCAGTTGGGGAGGACGAAAAATTCAATCCTTTCGTGGTGGGGTCCAATGCACATCAAGAGGGGTTCTGTGCGGTAACGCACGGTGCAATCCAATCTGACTCCGTTGACCGCGGAAATGTAGAGCGGCTTGACGAGACGGGTCACCGGGATGCGGAATTTATTCACAAAAGAATCCAGAATAAAATTCCCAGAGGCACCAGAGTCCAAGCAGGCCACGGCTGAGAGGGAGGAGTTGGCTGAAGAAGAAATCCGCACGGGCACCGTGAGACGTGGAGAAGCAGACTTTGAACCAAGAGACGCCACACCCACGTGAGCTGGGTGCGTGCGTGCGTTTCCCAGACGTGGAGGACGAATAGGACAATCCACTAAGAAATGCTCGGTACTGGCACAGTACAGACAAAGATTTTCTTCCCTACGGCGATTCCTCTCTTCCTGGGTCAGGCGAGACCGATCCACTTGCATGGCCTCCTCGGCGGGAGGCCCAGGCATAGATTGCAGCGGATACTGTGGGAGAGGTGCCCAGAGATCTAAGTCTTTTTCCTGGCGGAGCTCTTGATGTCTCTCAGAAAAACGCATGTCAATGCGGGTTGCCAAATGGATAAGTTCTTGCAGGTTGGCAGGAATCTCTCGTGCGGCCAGCACATCTTTGATGCGACTGGATAGGCCTTTTTTAAAGGTCGCGCAGAGAGCCTCGTTATTCCATGATAATTTGGAAGCAAGAGTACGAAATTGGATGGCGTACTCGCCCACTGAAGAATTACCCTGGACCAGGTTCAGCAGGGCAGTCTCGGCAGAAGAAGCTCGGGCTGGCTCCTCGAAGACACTACGGACCTCAGCGAAGAAGGACTGGACTGTGGCTGTGGCAGGATCATTGTGGTCCCAGAGCGGTGTGGCCCAAGACAAGGCCTTTCCTGAAAGAAGGCTCACTACGAACGCCACCTTAGACCGTTCCGTAGGAAACAAGTCCGACAACATCTCCATATGCAGGGAACACTGAGACAAAAATCCACGGCAGAGTCTAGAGTCCCCATCAAATTTGTCCGGCAGGGACAAGCGGAGGCTAGGAGCGGCCACTCGCTGCGGAGGAGGTGCAGGAGCTGGCGGAGGAGATGGTTGCTGCTGTAGCAGAGGCAGAAGTTGCTGTAACGTGGCGGTCAACTGCGACAGCTGCTGTCCTTGTTGGGCAATTTGCTCCGATTGCTGAGCGACCACCGTGGTAAGGTCAGCGAGACTTGGCAGCGGCACCTCAGCGGGATCCATGGCCGGATCTACTGTCACGATTCGGCTCACAGGTAGTGGATCCTCTGTGTCAGTGAGGGATTGGCGTGGACCGTGCTGGTGGACCGGTTCTAAGAGGCTACTGGTGTTCACCAGAGCCCGCCGCAAAGCGGGATGGTCTTGCTGCGGCAGTAGCAACCAGGTCGTATCCACTAGCAACGGCTCAACCTCGCTGACTGCTGAGAAGGCGTGGGACAGAAGGACTAGGCAGAGGCAAGGTCAGACGTAGCAGAAGGTCGGGGCAGGCGGCAAGGTTCGTAGTCAAGATGGATAGCAAGAATTCAGGTAACACAGGCTTTGGACAACACTAAACGCTTTCACTGGCACAAGGCAACAAGATCCGGCAAGGGAGTGCAGGGGAAGTGATCAGATATAGCCAGGGAGCAGGTGGAAGCCAATTAAGCTAATTGGGCCAGGCACCAATCATTGGTGCACTGGCCCTTTAAGTCTCAGAGAGCTGGCGCGCGCGCGCCCTAGAGAGCGGAGCCGCGCGCGCCAGCACATGACAGGAGGGGCCCGGAACGGGTAAGTGACCTGGGATGCGATTCGCGAGCGGGCGCGTCCCGCTGTGCGAATCGCATCCCCGACGGCCATGTCAGTGCAGCGCTCCCGGTCAGCGGGACCGACCGGGGCGCTGCAGGGAGAGAGACGCCGTGAGCGCTCCGGGGAGGAGCGGGGACCCAGAGCGCTAGGCGTAACACTGGTACTTAACGCACCAGGATGAACATTTATGTCCTATGCATAACGGCGAGCATCGGAGCGATGCTCGCGTCATGCGTGGCAGGTCCCAGCTGCTAATAGCAGCCAGGGACCCGCCTGTAATGGCAGACATCCGCGATTGCACGGATGTCCGCCATTAACCCCTCAGATGCCGTGATCAATGCAGATCACAGCATCTGCAGCATCGCGGTCATTAAAATGGATGGTTGCTCGGTGATCCGATCATCCAGAACAGCAGAAAGAGATCCCCTCACCTGTCTCCGCTGCCTTCCACGGGTCTTCTGTTCTGGTCTGCAATCGAGCAGACCAGAGCAGAAGAAGACCGATAATACTGATCAGTGCTATGTCCTATGCATAGCACTGAACAGTATTAGCAATTGAATGATTGTTGTAAATAGTCCCCTATGGGGACTATTAAAGTGTAAAAATAAATGTAAAAAAAGTAAAAAGGAAAAAAAAAGGAAAAAAAAAACTCCCCCAATAAAAACGTCAATTGTCCCATTTTCCCTATTTCACCCCCAAAAAGTGTAAAAAAAATATTTTATATACATATTTGGTATTGCCGCAGGCGAAGATATCCCAACTATTAAAATAAAATGTTAATGATACCGTACGGTGAACGGCGTGAACGTAAAAAAAATTAAAAGTCCAAAATAGCTGCTTTTTTTTTTCAATAGTAAAGTTTATTAAAGATTTTAAACATACAAAGTAGTAAATGTGCAAGTGACCAAGGGGCCAAAATATGTGGTGCACATGCGCCCAAAAGAAATAGACAGGTAGTATGGCAAACAAGTCATAATAGGAGCAGTAATACTAGTCTTTTAGGACTCCAACATGACAACAATAAACACTTAGGCATACATGGCAGACAATAAAATATCAGCACCTAGTCTGGCACAAGTGTTCCTACAAGAAAAAGAGAAGAGCAAGAATAAATGAGAAAGGGAGAAGGCTACCAGGTAGACCGGAAGGAAGACAGGAGGAGTTGGAAGGAGACAGAAAAACACAGGCAGAGAGAGAGACAATAAAGAGGACTAACCTTTCAGCACGGTGTACAGGCGAGAACCCCAACATCGGACAGACTGACATCATATGTAAGGGCACACGCTCAAGGCATCAGTCAGTAGACATTTCTTGAGAGTTCAAGTGGAGAGTTCTGTATGTGTCAGAGGAGAGAAAGGATATCCACGATCCCCATATGAGATAGTGTCTCTCCACTTGCCCTCTGGAGTCTGCCAGCAACTCCTCCATCCTATGTAGATGGGAGAGTTCCTGGAGCCAAGAAGTGAATGTGGGAGCAGAGGAAGATTTCCACAATCGGGGGATGACCGTACGAGCCGCCAGAAGCATAAAGCTAACTAGTCGGGCGGACCACTTTGGCAAAGAGGGTGGGAGCATGGAGAGAAGAAGGGGGCCTGGGGACACAGGTAAACGGATAGACGTCAATTGGTGAATTACATCCAGTACTTGGGACCAAAAAGGAGTCAGTTTCGGGCATAATAACCATATATGGGACATTGACCCTCCTGGCTCACAACATCTCCAACAGGCATCAGAAACACCTGGGTAAAATTTGGATAAAAGGGTTGGTACCCGGTACCATCTTGTTAGAATTTTATAATTAGTTTCCTGTGCCCTGCTGGAAATTGACAACTTATCACAAAGTCAGAATGCTGTCTCCCACTCTTCATCATCGAATGCTGTGGCTAATTCCCTCTCCCAACCGATCCAAAAAGGTAGTGGATCAGTCCAAAGTGTATCAAGAAGAAGGGCATAGATGGAGTTAATTGGACGGAGGGTCCGAGAATCTGAAATACACAATTTCTCGAAGGTGGAAAGGGGGCGGTGTAATTTAAGTGTGTCCCTGGCCTGTACATAAAAGTGACTAAGCTGAGAATATTGAAAGACATTTAGGAAGGAAGCTGAAGCCCCTCCCAAGAAGTCATGAAGTGGTCTCAAAGATGTTGATGCAAGGAGACTAGAGAAAGTGGGGGACTCTGATTCAGAAAGCCCAAGAAAGAGGGAGGTGGAAAGGGCGGGCGGAAAGGATGAGTTGCCAAATATAGGGGTAAGTGGGCCATCGGGAGTGAAAAGGGCCGTGGAGGCCAGGAAAACACTACGGACATGAGCCATACTCGCTAGGACCGGTGGCAAAGCAGTGAGAGACCGTGTTGTGAGCTTACCATCAGGTAGCCACATAAGTGTTTTGGGGTCTAATTTAGAGGCATCACGTTCAAGACCTATCCATAGTTTGGCAGGGGAGGGTGAGTAACAGTCCAGGGTCCTGGCCAGAACCGCAGAAATGTGATAAAAGAGGCAGTCAGGCATGCCCAGGCCTAAATCCAATCTACGTCTGACCAGGATCCTGCGTGCCAGTCTCGGGTGTCTATTTGCCCAAAGCCAGAAAGGAGCGCAGAGAGCTCCCTGAAAAAGGATCGGGGGAGGACAACTGGGAATGTGGAGAATAAATACAGGAGACGAGGTAGGATATTCATCTTCAGTATATTGATCCTCCCTATCCATGAAAAGTCCCTGCGCTCCCATCTGGCCAAGTCTGTCCTCAGTAGGTGTAAGAGAGGGGGGTAATTGAGGGTAAACGTGTCTGAGAGGGTAGCAGGGACCTGAATCCCTAGATATGTGATCGATTTGCTACACCATTTGAATGGAAAGGAGTCACGCAGGTGTTGAATAATGGAAGGAGGGAGAGTGACATTGAGGGCCTCGCTCTTTGATGGGTTTAGTTTGTAGTTGCTGTGGTGAGAAAAGGTGTGGATGGTAGAAAGAAGAGATGGTAAAGTAGTGAGGGGGGCGGATGGAAAAAGGAGAAGGTCATCAGCGAAGGCGGAACATTTGCAATGGCACGAGGGAGTCTGGAGCCCCTTAATATTTGGATTTTGCCGTATTGCATTGAGCAAGTGCTCCATACATAGAACGTAGAGGAGTGGGGACAGGGTACAGCCTTGCCTCGTGCCACTGCTAATGTCAAATGGGGTGGAGAGTTGACCATTTATGCGAACCTGTGCTTGAGGGTTGGAATAAAGGGCCAGAATGCGTGCTCTCATCAGGGCACCCAAGCTAATTTGAGATAGAGTGGCGTCTAGGAAACCCCAATCCACGCGGTCAAAGGCCTTCTCCGCGTCTAGAGACAATAAAAAAAGAGGGTGATTGTGCTTAAGAGCACAGTGTATAGCTGAAAAAGCACGAAGGGTATTATCCCTGGCTTCTCTGCCACGGATGAAGCCCACTTGATCCTGATGGATCAGGGCATCCATGTGTTGCTAATCTATTGGCAATCAGCTTATCGAATAGTTTGGTATCGGAGTTTAAGAGCGAGATTGGCCGGTAATTCTGGCATTGAGTAGGATCTTTGCCTTCTTTAGGGATTACCGTGATGAAAGCATGCAAAAAGGATTGTGGTAGAGGAGAAGACCCAGGGACATAGTTAAAGGCAGTGAGAAGGGGAGGGGACAGTTCTGTCCGGAGGGATTTGTAAAACTTGGCCGAGTAACCGTCAGGTCCAGGGCATTTTCCAGCTGGGAGGGCTGATATTGCCAAGTCTAATTCCTCCGAAAAGAACGGTGATTCAAGAGAGGATATGACATCAGTAGGTAAGGTCGGGAGAGCAGTAGAAGACATATATTCAATCAGGGAGGGTTGTGTTGAAGGGGAAAGAGATGAAGGCTTTGGCAAGTTATATAGGGAGGAATAATATTGTGTGAAGGCTGATAGAATTTCAGGTGTCAGGTGGGAGAGGGTACCAGAGGGGGTAGTAATAGAGGGTACAAAGAGCGAGGACCTCTTCTCTCTAAGTGCTCTGGCCAAGAGCTTACCAGATTTGTTGCCCCATTCATAGAAGAAGCGGCCCGTTAACTGTTTGTAATATCAATGTTTGGAGTTCAGTAGCGTTAATAGGTCATGACGTACACGTAGAACGTCTCTGAGAGTCTGCTCATGTAAGGTTCGTTTATGAAGGGATTCTAATGCATGATGTTCAGAGTGTAATGAGGACAATTTGGCCGAGTTCTCCCTCTTCAGTCTAGCCCCATGTCGAATGAAGACTCCTCGTACGACACATTTTAGAGCCTCCCACTTAATGAGTGGTGACGAATCATCATTTTCATGATCAGTCTGAAAAGTAGAGATGGTACTCTTGAGTTCCTGTAGGCATAGGGGGTCCAACAGGAGCTTGTCATTGAGTCTCCAGGTAGCATGTGGCCTGGCAAAAGAGGGTAGCCTGAAGGAGAAATGAACAGGGGCATGGTAAGAAAAGGTAATGTTACCTATGGAAGCCGAGGTGACTGAGGGAAGAAGATGGTGTGGACAGAATGTGTAGTCAATGCGACTATAGGTTTGTCTAGGATGAGAGAAAAAGGTGAAATTGCGGCCTTGGGGGTGTAATGTGCGCCAAACGTCACTTAACTGGAGGGAATGCAATTTTAGGCGGAGGACACGGAGCTGGCGGTAGGAGATATGTGAATGACCCGAGGAAACATCTGACAGAGGGGATAACGAAATATTAAAGTCGCCACACAAAATGATTTGGCCAGTTGCGAACAATGACAGGGCTTCTAAAGTATTACACAGAAACGAAATTTGGCCATGGTTAGGGGCATATATCGAAGCAATAGTTAGTTTGTGACCGGCCAATTCGCAGTTAGCGAAAACATATCGGGCATTTGGATCTATATCTGAATCTGTGATCTTAATGGGTAGTGATTTGTGAAAGGCCAGGGACACACGCTTTATTTTTGCATCCGGATTAGTGCTATGGAGCCAAGTGGTATAGTAACGGCTATGAAACTTTGGTACGTGGCCCTCCTTAAAGTGCGTTTCCTGCAAGGCAAGGATGTGTGTACGTTTTTTATGGGAGGAGTATAAAATCTGTGCACGTTTATCAGGCGTGTTAAAACCCTTTACATTAAAGGAGGTAACATTGATGTCAGCTGTCATGGGGATGGTGGGGATAATAATCGGACTCACCAATCGTCGGGTGTCTCACCAGTGCAGTCGCGCATCGAGTCAGTATTGGGAGGATATAGGAACGCCTGTGGGAAGGAAAAAATAAAGTGAGCAATAGAATCAGCATAAAAGACATAGCAATTAGAAAGATGAGTAGCCGTAAGAGAACGGATACAAGAAGACTAGCGGCAAAGGCCTTAGGGGCCAAACAATACACCGGAACCAGTCCGAGTGTCATGCCAGTGGGGTAACGTGAAAGGACCACTGAAAGAAAGCACACTAACAACAGCATTGCAATTAAAGAACAAAAACCATGGGTCTAGTTAACAACATGGAACACCCCTTTTATCCCGAGGGGGGTGTGTGTGTGCAGGAACTGAGAGGGGGGATGAAAAGTCTGTACGGTCAACAGACCGCATGACACAGTTGAATAGAGAGGCAAGTCATATGAATATGTGTGAGAGAAGTACAATGTGAGGGGTTTTATAAACTTGAAGAAGGGCAGGGGGGTGGGATGGGAGAAAAGGAAAGGGGGAGGGGAGATACAGGAGTAGGACAGTAGATTATGCCTGTCAGGGCCAGGGTCAGGCAGAAGGGCCAAAGGCCCAATAAATAGCCTTAAGGCTATTCAAAGGCAAGTACAAACCCATCAGGGTAGCAAAAAGTGGACACTTAGCAAGACAGTAGAATACAAATCACATATCAGGTCTTGATTCTAGTGCGTTGTGGCAGCGGGTCAGGAGTAGCATCCATCTTCTGGCGTCTCCTAGTGAGTTGGGCGCCACTTCGGTCAGGCGGTGGTAGAGGTAGGGGTGAGAACAATTGTTCCCAGTCCACAAGTGAGACTGGAGGCAGTTTGAAGGTTGTCAAAAAGTTCTGAAGATCTTCCGGTCTCCGTAGGGTGGCAACTGTGGAGCCGTGTCTCGCAGTCAGCGAGAATGGATATCCCCACCTATATGTTATTTTGGCATTGTTGAGTAGATGTAGGAGAGGTTTCAGAGTGGCGCGCAACTTGAGTGTGCGCAGGGACAAGTCTGGGAAGAGATGGATCGAGTGTCCTTGGAACAGTATTGATTTCTTTAGACGTGCCTTGCGCATAATTTCATCTTTCTGGGTAAAGTGGTGTACCCGACATATAACATCTCTAGGCTTAGCGGGATCTGGGTTCCTCGCCTTGAGGGCTCTATGCGCGCGGTCAAGTTCCAGAGCGGAGTCAGCAGGTTTCTGAAGAATGTCATTAAAGATTTTCTGCAGAGTGGGAGTTATTTCCTGGACAGGAACAGACTCAGGCAGTCCTTTTATCCGAATATTATTTCTCCTGTTCCCATTATCGATATCATCCAGGTGATCGATCAATTGGGAATGCTGAGTAAGCACAGTAGATGTAGCAGTTTGTTGTATTTCTGAAGTAACAGAGGACCGGAAAGTCTCTAATTCAAGGACTCTCATTAAGTTGTGAGACCTCCGCTCGGACTGGTGCTAAGTCTCTTCGCCATGCATTTTTCAGGTCATTTGCCAAGGAGACCATATCCATTTTAGTTGGAAGCAAGGAAAGAAGAGCCTGGAGTTCAGGATGGTCTTTTAAAGTGTTTGCAGCAACTTCCGGGCTGGGTAAGGCAGGTAAAGCAGAGGAGTCAGCAGAATCATGGCTCATATAGTTATATTGCATAAGTGGACGTTTATCCTGGTCAGAAGTACCCATAGGAGGATGAAAATCAGAAGTTGAGTGAGTAGTATGCATACCAGATTGTGAGCGTATTTTCAGTGGTGTTTTAAAAAGCTTTTTCTTAGCGGGGGGACTGGCCCCCCAGTAGTCAGGGACATCACTATCTGCAGATGATTCATTGCCAGAATTGGATATATCAGAGTCTCTTTTGTTAGTGTGGCCTGTGCCCAGCTGAGGAGTGGGGTACTTGGGGGGTCCATATGGAACAGGCTGCAGGGGGCCTGATGGTGAAGGTACATTGGTAAATAGTACTGGAGAGTCAGGTATTGTGGAGGAGGAATGTTCTGTCCCAGGCATCTGAGGGTTAATAGCAGGGGAAGGAGCTGTACAGGCACTCAGTTCACAAGGTTCAGAGCCTTTGACAGGGGAGATTGATGAGGCAGCAGCACATGCTGAGGAGATAAGAGCTCCCCGAGTCTGAGCAGGTTTAGCAGTGTGTGCAGGGGACCAGGAAGTTGATGGTAGTGAGGGCTTCTTTGCTGCTGCATATGGAGATTGAGGACGTAGTGAGGGAAAGTTCTCCATTGTAATCTCCATCCCTGGGTCCCCAGACATGGAGGAGCTGGCCTGCAGTGAGGAGGAAGGGGGCTGAGGGGGAGGGTTGTCCAGTACCTGTGTGGAGCTGTGACTGTTTACAGCATAAGCTCGAGCATGAGTCTCTCTGTCTGCCATTGCTGGGAGTGAGGAGGAGAGGGTACTGTCCTTCAGTGGTGTTGAAGCACTCATCCGGGACTGGAAAAAGGCTGTAATAGGCTGCAGACGGTCCAGAGGATCAGTAGAGGGTCTTTCCAGCAGTTTAGTTTTGTTTTTGCCTCTCATTTAAGCCTGAAAGTCCCATTTAGATGCAGCCCTGGCAGGAGCTCTCACTCAGCACATCTGCTCACCAGCGTGCCCAAGTCACGCCCCAATAGCTGCTTTTTTATAACTTTTTATTCCCAAAAAAATGTATTAAAAAAATGTATTAAAAGTTTTATATAAGCAAATATGGTATCAATAAAAAGTACAGATCACGGCGCAAAAAATTAGCCCTCATACCGCCGCTTATACGGAAAAATGTAAAAGTTATAGATCTTCAAAATAGGGGGATTTTAAACGTACTAATTTGATTAAACAGTTTGCTATTTTTTTTAAGCTCAACAGTAATAGAAAAGTATGTTATCATGGGTATCATTTTAATCATATTGACCCAAAGAATAAAGAACACATGTCATTTTCACCGTAAATTGTACGGCGTGAAAACGATACCTTCCAAAATTTGCAAAATTTCGGTTTTCTTTTTACTTTCCCCACACAAATAGTATTCTTTTGGTTGCGCCATACATTTTATGGTAAAGTGAGGGATGGCATTACAACGAAAAACTGGTCATGCAAAAATCAAGCCCTCATACTAGTCTGTGGATGAAAATATAAAAGAGTTATGATTTTTTGAAGGCGAGGAGGAAAAAACGAAAATGTAAAAATTAAATTGTCTGAGTCCTTAAGAGTCTTTAAGGGGTTAATCTCTTAAATTTTGAAGTTTCGTTTTGGAAACACTGTCGTATGATACTTTTTAAATTTTTTTATTGGGGAGGCAGTGTATGGGGGTGTAGATGTAGTGTTTAACCCTTCAATTTGTGTTGGTGTAGCGTAGAGTAGTGTTTTTAGGGTACATTCACACAGGCAGGTTTATGGTGAGTTTCCCGCTAGGAGTTTGCGCTGCGGTGGAAAATGTTCTGCAGCTCAAACTTGAAGCAGGAAACTTACTGTAAACCCATCTGTGTGAATGTACCCTGTATATTCACATGGGGGGGGGGGCAAACCTCCAGCTGTTGCAAAACTACGACTCCCAGCATGCACAGACCGTGCATGCTGGGTGTTGTTCTTTTGCAACAGCTGGAGGCACACTGGTTGGAGAACCTTGACTTAGGTTCTGTTACCTAACTCAGTATTTTCTAACCAGTGTACCTCCAGCTGTTCCAAAACTCCAACTCCCAGCATGTACTGATCGCCGAATGGCATGCTGGGAGATGTAGTTATGCAACAGCTGGAGGTACATAACTACAACTCCCTGCATGGCGAGATAACCATTTGTTGTTCATGCACGCTGGGAGTTGTAGTTTTGCAAGATTTAGAGGGCCATGGTTTAGAAACCACCGCACAGTGATCTTCAAACAGTAGCCCTCCAAATATTGCAAAACTACAAATCCAAGCATGCCCAAACAGCTGTCTGGACATGCTGAGAGTTGTAGTTTTGCAACATCTGGAAGGCTACAGTTTAGAGACCACTGTATAGTGGTCTCCAAACTGTAGCCCTCCAGATGTTGCTAGGAAGAATCGCCGCACCAGGGAGCCGCACCTCATCGCTGCCACAGCCGGTAAGTGACCACCAGTCACAGGACAGTTCCCCTATTCTGCCCAGACTATCATGGATGGGCAGAGCGGGGGAACCAAACTTTAACTCCCCCGCCCCCAATCTGCTATTGGTCGGTCGCTTCTGACCGACCAAAACCAGGGATAGGAGGGGTGGCACCCGTGCCACCTCACTCTTATCCCTTCAGGGGGATCGGGGGATCACCAGTCTGAATTGCTGAATTGATCGCCGGTCTCAGGTCCCCCCCCCCCCCCCCCAAGGAGTTTGCAAGGGGTGCCTGCTGAATGATTTCAGCAGGCATCGCGGTCCGGTCCCTGCCCGGTGAGGTATGCCCTGGGTCCTTAAGTACCAGGGAGCCAGGGCGTACCTGTACGCCCTGGGTCTCTAAGTGGTTAAAGTAATGTATGCATACAGATGTGGAAACTCTGACATTGTTGGCAGCATGCTACTCTGTTTCTGTGGTCCGCTATTTGCCAGTGTGCCACAGTCCTCCCACCTCCCTTAACAAATTTGCTGAGTGTATGGATCATTGACCCATACAGTACTGTATGTATGGTTTTGAATCTATTCATGGTTTTGCACTAAAAAGTGCATGGAAAACTGCCACAAAACCTGGAGCACTTAAAAAAATGCCTTACGGTGTATACACATTGGGGGGGATTTATCAAAACCAGTCCAGAGGAAAAGTTGCAGAGCTGTCCATAGCAACCAATCAGATCACTTCTTTCATTTTTGAAAAGGCCTGTGAAAAATGAAAGAAGAAATCTGATTGGCTGCTATGGGCAACTCAGGAACTAATTCTCTGGACAGGTTTTGATAAATGTCCCCCATTGTCCATAAATGTCTGCCATTCTGCCATATACCTGAAATTAACTTGCAAAAATCCATGTGCTTGCTGCCAAAACAACTCCGTCACAAAATATGCACCTATGAAGGGTAAAATATGCAGCAGAAATATAAGTTTTTGTTTAAACCGCTAAACATGTGCATAAAAACTCCCAATACACACATTACTTTCTTTCACCGATACTGCAAAACCCAAACTCTATCAAAGCAGCTGTTCAGAGAAAGACTGGAACAATTCAACCGTCCGCAGCTGTCTTTTATGATCCAAATCTCTGGTTCTATTTCATGAGGCAATGTATGTGTCACCACAGGTTTCAGAAGGCATAGATAGAGAAACAGACTGCAAGTTCCCAGTGATCGGATTAAGGTTATCTATCACAGCAGTTAATAGTTGGCCTAGAAACACTGCATAGTGCACCATTTATGAAATAAGGGATGTGACAGGCATACAAATGTCTTAGAAATGACACATACATTACGTTTAGAGATGAGCGAACTTACAGTAAATTCGATTCGTCACGAACTTCTCGGCTCGGCAGTTGATGACTAATCCTGCATAAATTAGTTCAGCTTTCAGGTGCTCCGGTGGGCTGGAAAAGGTGGATACAGTCCTAGGAAAGAGTCTCCTAGGACTGTACCCACCTTTTCCAGCCCACCGGAGCACCGGAAAGCTGAACTAATTTATGCAGGAAAAGGCATCAACTGCCGAGCCGAGAAGTTCGTGACGAATCAAATTTACTGTAATTTCGCTCATCTCTAATTACGTTCACTCATTGCATTGGAGCAGAGGAATTATCTACACCCTTCACTTTATTGTATTATCTATACATTGTTGAGGTTTATCATGTGTGAAAAGACAGGATATTGTCCGAGAAAGAATCACTTGTTTTCTGAATAATTTAAATGCATTTTAAGTAAATGTCACAGAAAAAAAATTGTAGAGAAATTCATTTTTTTAACTTCCAAAAAGTTGTTGTTTCTTTTATCATTTTCAACAAAGGAAAAAACATCTAACAACAACAATAACATTCATGCGGATACAGGAACTTGTGTTAAAACACTGTAATTGCAGTGGAGGATTGCAGTCTCTGAAGTAGAATCCAAATAGAGAAACAACGTGATATCACATTGTAAAAGTATACAAGAGTAAACCTTATAAAGGCTAAGTTTCTACTTGTTTTTTTGTCCTGTGTTTTTTGGTTTGAAAAAAACGCATGAAAAAAACGCCAGTGCAATCTCCTGCGTCTAGCGTTTTTTCTGGGGTTCTTTCATTTGTGTGGAAATTGCATTTTTGGCCCCTTTGGCGTTTTTTTTTTTTGGTACCCAAAATTTTTTGGGTACCAAAAACAAAAAAAAAAGAAAAAGAAAAGATGTAGTAGGAATGGAAAAAATGTATTTACCATATATTTACTTGAGTATAATTCGAGTTTTTCAGCACGATTTTTCGTGCTGAAAACACCCCCCTTGGCTTATACTCAAGTGAACTCTCTGCCTGTCAAATCCTTCTCAGTGGCCTTTAACCTGCGGACCTCCAGATGTTGCAGAACTACAACTCCTAGCCATCGAAACATCTGAAGGTCCGCAGGTAGAAGACCACTGCGGCCTTGTCATCATCCAGACCCCCCTTTAGTTTTCTACTCACCTCCCCTCGGTGGGAAGGAAGAGTGAGCTGGTCCGGGCCATCTATGCTGCAGGGACCGTCCGGTGGGGAGGGTTAGTCGTTCTGAGCTGTTCATCTTCACCAGGAGGCCCTCTTCTCCGGGCTGGCCCCGGACTAGTGACGTTGCCTTGACGTCGATGCACAGGGACGTCCGTGCACAGCAGACGTCCGTGATGTCCCTGCGCATGAACTTCCCTGTGCGTCGTCGTCAAGGTAACATCACTAGTCTGGGGCCGGCCAGGAGCGGAGAAGAGGGCCTCCCAGTGAAGCTGGACAGCCCGGAATGACTAACCCTCCCCACCGGATGGTCCCTGCAGCATAGATGGCCCGGACCAGCTCACTCTTCCTTCCCACCGAGGGGAGGTGAGTAGAAAACTAAAGGGGGGGTCTGAATGATGACGAAGGCCGCAGTGGTCTTCAACCTGCGATCTGCGATCCTCCAGATGTTTCAAAACTACAACTCCCAGCATGCCCGGACAGCCGATGGCAGGTTGAAGACCACTGATGAAGGGATTGACAGGCGGTGATGAAGGGGGGGGGGGGGTGATGACGAGGGGGATGATGACAGGGTGATGATGACGGGGTGATGATGACGGGGGTGTTAATGACGGGGTCTGGATGGTGACAGGGGGGGATGATGACATGGGGGAATTTTCTAAGTCTAAGTTTCTACTTGGTTATTTTTTTTCCCTATATTTTTTTTTTAAAATTTTTAGGTAATACTACTACTCCCAGCATGGAACACACTGTTCCATGATGGGAGTAGTAGTATCTGTACTAATAGACATATTGCCCAATGCGATCGTCCATAATATAGCAGAGATGTGGAACGGCTCTATACAGCGCTCACATCTCTGCTCTGTACTCCGGCCATTGATGTGAATAGAACATCACTCATTTATATTTTCCGCCCAGAGCGGTGATTGGCCGGATGGTGGCAGCCAATCACAGCTCTCAGAGGGAAATATGAATGAGTGATGTTCTATTCACATCACTGGTCAGAGTATAGTGCAGAAATGCGAGCGCTGTTTAGAGCCACTCCACATCTCTGCTATAGACAGGACTATCGCAGCG
The DNA here is from genome assembly GCF_029499605.1 of Hyla sarda. Lineage (NCBI taxonomy): Eukaryota > Metazoa > Chordata > Amphibia > Anura > Hylidae > Hyla > Hyla sarda. The sequence continues at coordinate 362,616,474 of NC_079190.1, read as the reverse complement.
GGTGTCAGGAGTGATACCCACTGTGATCTGTCCTTAATTGGAGGTACTACTACTCCTAACATGGAGCACACTCTGCTCCATGTTGGGAGCAGTAGTACCTGCAGTTAAGGAAAGATCAAAGTGGATGTCACTCCTAACACACGCAGTGATCCTCCTGTATAATGTATAGATACAGGCAGCCGCTCTTCTATGGTCCCCTGCACTGCCGTATATATACACCTATTCATATTTCCCACAGAGAGTTGTTATTTGCTGGCACCATCTGTCCAATCACAGCTCTCTGCGGGAAATATGAATAGGTGTATATATACGGCAGTGCAGGGGACCATAGAAGAGCGGCAGGCCGCATCTATAAATTATACAGGAGGATCGCAATGGACCCGGGTGATCTGTCAATTAGTACAGGTACTACTACTCCAATCATGGAACAGTGTGTTCCATGCTGGTAGTAGTAGTACTACCTAAAAATATGTAAAAAATAAAGAAAAAAAGTGAAAAACACACTATATTTTTATTATTGTCGGCTACATTTTTAGTGCCCTGCTCACACAAATAAATTGATCCCTGTTTTAAAAATGAATAAAAATTTTGTTATAAAAAAGATAAATTTCGTTAGATACAATTTTTTCCTTCACCCATGTATCTTCTTAATATTTTTTTAATGGTACCCTATGAAATTTTATTAAAAAAGGTATTGCCATCACTTTTTTAGATTCCAAAAAAGAATTCAAACGAACTGCAAAACGCCAATGTTAAAACCCACATGTCATTTTTCTTGGCTTTTTTCACGCCACGATTTCAGGGGGAAAAAAACCCATTTGCTCAACATGCTGCAACTTTGCAAAACCGCCAAGGAGCTAAAAAAAGAGTGAAAAAACTTCAAAAGGATAAAATAAAAGCCAAACTGAAAAACGCTAAGTGGAAAAAGAATTTTGCAATTTCTCTTTTGATTTACAGCTAACATCCGTCCACAGCGTTTTTTGGCCAAAAAAACTCCATGCGGCAGAATTGGCATTTTTCTTGGTAGAAACAAGTAGAAACTTAGCCTAAGGCTAAGTTGCCATTTGTTTTCTTTGGGGCAAAAATAACAAAAAATAAATAAAATAAAAATAAACACCCAAACTGCCTCCCAGCATTTTTTTGCTGTGGCCAGATGTTGGCAGGGAGACCCCATACATAATCCATAACATACATGTATCTGAAACCAGAAGAAAAGAAAAACACAAAAAATCAGTGAGAACATTTTCAGTGTTTTCCCCTGGGGAGAGAACCCCTAAAGTGCATAAAGCAGTGCTTCTCAAACAGGAATAGTCTTGCCTTGCTGAGCAGTAGGTATACAATGTATATTTCCTGTCTAGCCTGAGCTGTCTAGCTGCTGGTACAGCTCAGCCCGCTAGGAGCAGGGACTCCTGTCAATACAGTAACAGGAGTATATAGTATACAGTGGTGCAGAGTTAAGTGGTGATGCATGTGGGCACAGGCCTTGGCAACTTAGGAACAGTGACCAGCAGTGGCTGCTGCATGAAGGGAAGGTCTTGTGACAATCCTGGTGTGCTGCTGACACACTAACATGTTGTGACACCCGGTAAATTGGAGAGCTCTAATATAGGGCATCAGGGACATGCACACATAGGGTCAAATGGGGCTTTAGCCCCGGCTCACCTAATGCTTCTGCCCTCTGGTACCCTAACAACTTGTCAGGCACTTGCCTTAGCTCAGCAATCCTCCTCTGCTGGACTGGCTGCTCCTTCTGACACACAGAGCTGGAGGCCACCACAGGGTGCAGGTGGTGAGTACATACCACCGTAAAGCCTCCATGTTCTACCATCCCCAATAGCCTCTGCCCTTCCTCCTCAGCCTCCATATCCTCCATGCCATGGTTCCTAACCAGTGTGTCTCCAGCTGTTGCAAAACTACAACTCCCAGCATGCCTTTGCCTGACTAAGCATGCTGGGAGTTGTAATTTTACAACAGTGGGAAAACACCGTTACATGTCCTCACCTTCTTAGCCTCCATATCCTTCTTCTCCTGAAACTCCATACCTTCACCCCATTAGCCTTTATGTCATCTTTCCTCCTTAGCCTCCATATTTCCCCTTAATTCCCTCACACTCCTTAGCCTCTACGTCAGTGTTTCCCAACCAGGGTGACTACAGCTGTGGCAAAACCACAACTTTCAGCATGCCCAGACAGTCAAAGGCTGTGCAGGTGATGAGTACATACCACAGTAATGCATCCATGTTCTACCATCCCCAATAGCCTCTGCCCTCCCTCCTCAGCATCCATATCCTCCATGCCATGGTTCCTAACCAGTGTGCCTCCAGCTGTTGCAAAACGACAACTCCCAGCATGCCTTTGCCTGACTAAGCATGCTGGGAGATGTAGTTTTGCAACATCAGGAGGCACCCTGGTACGCAAACACTGCTCTGTGTCCTCACCTCTCTAAGGCCATGTTTGCACTGTGGAATGTCCATGTGGAATTATTCTGCATGGACATTCAGCTGCAGCACAGTCCCATTGATTTCAATGGGATTGTGGTGCACTGTGCACGTGGCTGTATTTCCGCCACAGATGTTTAGCAAAAAGTTCCATCAGAACAAAAACAATACCAATAAAAACTGTAGATCACAGCCAAACCAAAAGATGAGGACAATTTTAAGTATACTAATTTGTACCAAAAGTAAAAATGTTTTAAACTATAAAATCAAACAACACTTATACAAATTGAGTCAATGTAATCATATGGACCAACAGAATAAATAAAACATAGCATTTTCACCGGTAAGGGCACTGCATAGAAACTGGGTATTACCATAGATTTTGTGGTAAAATGAGTGATCTCATAAAAAATTGGTGGAGCAAAAAATCAAACCTCATACGGGTCTAAGGTTGGAAAGTCGAGAGTTATGGTTATTAGAGGGCAAGGAGGGAAAACAAAGAGAACAAAAATATAAATTTTCTCAAAACATTTTTTTTCTAAATAAACTGGTGCCAGCAAGTTAAACAGATTTGTAAATTACAATTTAAAAGAAAACAGTCAGTCGTCACTGCTATGCACTAATGTGGTAATACAGAACCTCGCACCGCTCCTCACAACCAGTCCAGTAATATTGCTTACTATGTGGTGCTCAAACGGAAGACCAAAGTCCAAAACAATTTGCAAAGAAATATATGGTACTCACGTTATTGCAGTTCCTTGTGTTTTATTGTAGTCAGGTCGGTAACAGGTTGGCCAACGGTCCGCTTCTCGCTAACAACACCGCTTTCTCAAGACCATAGACTTCCGTCATTAACCCCACCCCTGTTACGCCTAGCGCTCCGGGTCCCCGCTCCTCCCCGGAGCGCTCACGGCGCCTTTCTCCCTGCAGCTCCCCGGTCTGCGCTGACCGGGAGCGCTGCCCTGTCATGGCCGTTGGGGATGCGATTCGCACAGCGGGACGCGCCCGCTCGCGAATCGCATCCCAGGTCACTTACCCGTTCCCGTCTCCTGCGGTCATGTGCTGGCGCGCGCGGCTCCGCTCTCTAGGGCGCGCGCGCGCCAGCTCCCTGAGACTTAAAGGGCCAGTGCACCAATGATTGGTGCCTGGCCCAATTAGCTTAATTGGTTCCCATCTGTTTCCTGGCTATATCTAGTCTACTCCCTTGCACTTCCTTGCCGGATCTTGTTGCCCTAGAGCCTAGTGAAAGCGTTTTTGTGTGTTTATACCCTGTGTACCAGAACTTTGCTATCTCCCCTGACTACGAACCTTGCCGCCTGCCCCCGACCTTCTGCTACGTCCGACTTTGCTTCTGCCTACTCCCTTGTACCTCGCCTATCTTCAGCAGCCAGAGAGGTGAGCCGTTGCTAGTGGATACGACCTGGTCACTACCGCCGCAGCAAGACCATCCCGCTTTGCGGCGGGCTCTGGTGAAAACCTGTAGTGTCTTAGAACCGGTCCACTAGCACGGTCCTCGCTATCCCTCTCTGGCACAGAGGATCCACCTCCTGCCAGCCGGCATCGTGACAGTAGATCCGGCCATGGATCCCGCTGAAGTTCCTCTGCCTGTTGTCGCCGACCTCCCCACACTGGTCGCCCAGCAAGCCCGACAGATTGCCCAACAAGATCACCAGCTGTCGTACTTGACCACCATGACTCAGCAACTCCAGTCTCAGCTACAGCAGATTCAGTCTCAGCTACAGCAGCAGCAACCATCTCCTCCGCCAGCTCCTGCACCTCTTCCGCAGCGAGTGGCCACTCCTAGCCTCCGCCTGTCTTTGCCGGACAAATTTAATGGGGACTCTAAGTTTTGCCGTGGCTTTCTTTCCCAATGTTCCCTGCATCTGGAGATGATGTCGGATCAGTTTCCTACTGAAAGGTCTAAGGTGGCTTTCGTAGTCAGCCTTTTGTCTGGAAAAGCCCTGTCATGGGCCACACCGCTCTGGGACCGTGATGACCCCGTCACTGCCTCTGTACACTCCTTCTTCTCGGAAATTCGAAGTGTCTTTGAGGAACCTGCCCGAGCCTCTTCTGCTGAGACTGCCCTGCTGAACCTGGTCCAGGGTAATTCCTCCGTTGGCGAGTACGCCATACAATTCCGTACTCTTGCTTCTGAACTTTCCTGGAATAATGAGGCTCTCTGCGCGACCTTTAAAAAAGGCCTATCCAGCAACATTAAAGATGTTCTGGCCGCACGAGAGACTCCTGCTAGCCTGCATGAACTCATTCATCTAGCCACTCGCATTGACATGCGTTTTTCTGAGAGGCATCAAGAGCTCCGCCAGGAAAAAGACTTAGATCTCTGGCCACCTCTCCCACAGTCTCCACTGCAATCTGCGCCTAGGCCTCCCGCCGAGGAGGCCATGCAAGTGGATCGGTCTCGCCTGACCCTGGAAGAGAGGAATCGCCGTAAGGAAGAGAATCTTTGTTTGTACTGTGCCAGTACTGAACATTTTCTGGTGGATTGCCCAATCCGTCCTCCACGTCTGGGAAACGCACGCTCACACTCAGCTCTCGTGGGTGTGGCGTCTCTTGATGCCAAGTCGGCTTCTCCACGTCTCACGGTGCCTGTTCGGATTTCCACTTCAGCCAGCTCTCCCCTCTCAGCCGTGGCCTGTCTGGACTCTGGAGCTTCTGGGAATTTTATTCGGGAGTCCTTTGTGAATAAATTCCATATTCCGGTGACCCGTCTTGTCAAGCCACTCCGCATCTCCGCGGTCAACGGAGCCAGGTTGGACTGTACCATACGTTTCCGCACGGAGCCCCTTCTTATGAGCATCGGATCTCATCACGAGAGGATTGAACTTTTGGTCCTCCCCAATTGCACCTCGGAAATTCTCCTTGGACTTCCCTGGCTTCAACTTCATTCCCCAACCCTGGATTGGTCCACTGGGGAGATCAAGAGTTGGGGGTCCTCTTGTGCCAAGAACTGTCTAAAACCGGTTCCCAGTAACCCTTGCCGTAACTCTGTGGTTCCTCCTGTATCCGGTCCCCCTAAGGTCTTTAAGGACTCTGCCTGCCACAGGAAATGCCCCTCCCCCCCTCCCAGGCAAGCTTCTGTGTCCCCTCATGGCCCTCGTCCTGGTGTCACACTGCCCCGTGCCAGGTCTCGCCCTCTGCCCTCTCTCCCCATTCCTACTCCTGCGGTTCTGCCTGCCGTTGAGGAATCCCTCCTTCCTTTCCCGGTGTCCTCATCCCAGGGGAGGCAGTTACCCGATAAAGAGAAGGGGAGACCTAAGGGGGGGGGTACTGTTACGCCTAGCGCTCCGGGTCCCCGCTCCTCCCCGGAGCGCTCACGGCGCCTTTCTCCCTGCAGCTCCCCGGTCTGCGCTGACCGGGAGCGCTGCCCTGTCATGGCCGTTGGGGATGCGATTCGCACAGCGGGACGCGCCCGCTCGCGAATCGCATCCCAGGTCACTTACCCGTTCCCGTCTCCTGCGGTCATGTGCTGGCGCGCGCGGCTCCGCTCTCTAGGGCGCGCGCGCGCCAGCTCCCTGAGACTTAAAGGGCCAGTGCACCAATGATTGGTGCCTGGCCCAATTAGCTTAATTGGTTCCCATCTGTTTCCTGGCTATATCTAGTCTACTCCCTTGCACTTCCTTGCCGGATCTTGTTGCCCTAGAGCCTAGTGAAAGCGTTTTTGTGTGTTTATACCCTGTGTACCAGAACTTTGCTATCTCCCCTGACTACGAACCTTGCCGCCTGCCCCCGACCTTCTGCTACGTCCGACTTTGCTTCTGCCTACTCCCTTGTACCTCGCCTATCTTCAGCAGCCAGAGAGGTGAGCCGTTGCTAGTGGATACGACCTGGTCACTACCGCCGCAGCAAGACCATCCCGCTTTGCGGCGGGCTCTGGTGAAAACCTGTAGTGTCTTAGAACCGGTCCACTAGCACGGTCCTCGCTATCCCTCTCTGGCACAGAGGATCCACCTCCTGCCAGCCGGCATCGTGACAACCCCTATATACCCACAGGTACAATTTAAGCCTTTGTGAAACATATAAGTTAAAAACTGTAAATTAGTAGTGAGGATGTTTTTGTGGCACATATTTCTGTCACATTAATCCATGAAAGACGATTTGGCTATTTATTCTTTTTATCACGGGCTTCATTTTTGATCTATTACCCTGTGTGTTCTATTCATCTGGAGGAAAAACGCTAAGGTCTTTTCTCTCATTCAGATCTAGCGGTCCGAGAGCCTCCGTCTTTAGTATAAATTCAGTTTCTTTTTGCAACAACTTCTCATGTCTATCGCCTCCCCTATTAAAAGGTTTCATCACGGCTAGTCCTAAGAATTTCAATTCTTGTACATTATTCCCATGTGTTAACCTCATGTGTTCTATTACCCGAGGGCCTCCAACACCTGTGGTTAGCGAACGTATGTGTTCCCTGATACGTTAGAACAAGGGCCGAATCGTCTTCCCAATATAATGATATCCACACATGCATACTGATGCATACACCACATATTTGGTTCCGCAAGTAATAAAATCATTAATACATAATGTATGTGGTCCCAGTCTGATGTTTTTCACATTTAACATATGTGTGCAAAAATTACAATGTTCATACTTGTGGTTGCCACTTGGTAATTGTTGTATCCAGTCATTATTTTTCTTTTTTTCAAACCTATTTTTTTTACAAATATAGCCCTTAAATTTTTGCTTCTTTTGAATGAAATCAAAGGTCTTTTCATAATGGTTTTCTTTAATACCTCATCTTGTTCTATTAAATACCAATTGTTATGGATTGCAGTCTTTATCACTTTCTCCATGGGACTATAATCAAACGAAAAATAGAAAGTTTTTTTATTTTCACTATGACTGTTCAGATTTGATGCATTTCTGGGATTTTTTTTCAAGTAGGTGGTTTCTAGGTATTACTCTAACTCTTTCTAGGGATTTTAATATGATCTTTTGTAGATACTCCCTTGCCTTTAATCGTTCTGTAAGTTCAGCTGCCTGTCTCTCGAAACTGTCATCTGATGTGTTAATCCGTTTCAATGTGATAAACTGTCCATATGGTAGCGATCTTTTAATATATTAAATATATATGACTCATCTTAAAGTTGCTGAAGAAGAGTCCTATGGAGGACTTGAAACGCGTCCAGCTCCGCTATTAACACCACATATATCCAGCCTCTATATTGGAATACAGCTATTGCGCTTATACGGCATCCGCTAAGCCCCAGGTACTTATGCGCATTGCCACGGCCACGAGGACGCCACATACCCTCTGACCGCATCGGGGATTACCTGTACTGCCTCAAAAAAACTGGATCTTTCATTATTGCTGTAACTTCTGAGACAGCTGAGTCTCCATCAGCAAATGCTACACATAATAGGACCGTCAATTTGAACATTCTCTCCACGCATTCTACGCAATTTGGAAAAATTCACGGCTCATTGAAGCGCTGCAGTCCCCATCATTGAAGCCCATTATCACCGCTATCCATATGAGACGGCCGAGTCTCTAAGCGGCGATCTATCCTTCAGCTCTTCAGTACTGCAAGTATACTTAACATTGCTACTGTTTGCTCATAAACACTGCTAATATACCAGACATTGCTACATTGTTACCATGCAATATTTGTTACATTGTTGCCAACGGATACCACTCATTCTACAAACAGCGCATTGAACAGTACAATTCTGCACTTTACATATTCGTTTCTATTCAAAAGAAACGTGCACCACTATTTAATTCTTACAGGCTGGAATATCCACAAACGTGTGGCTTTTATATTGATTGTATTTTATTATATATTTTTATATTATAATGTATTCTATGCTATCTATGTCATTTTATAATTCATTAAATTGTATTTTGTGTCCCTGCTGAACCACAAGGGCCCTGTGCGTCACGGAGCACATTACATATTTTAGACAACTAATTAATAAATGTCTATCCAGTATTCAAGATCCTGAGCCTCAATTTTCCTTTTAATCACTTTAACTTTCTGACACCGTGGGTATAGGTGCCATTTGGGTTGCTCGGATCAAGGTTACTAGCAGATAGGAGCCTCTCCTATTTTCTATATATTTCTATACATTAATATATAATGTATGTGGTCCCAGTCTGATGTTTTTCACATTTAACATATGTGTGCAAAAATTACAATGTCCACACTTGTGGTTGCCGCTTGGTAATTGTTGTTGTATCCAATACCTCTATGGAACAACAGCTGAACCCAGATCCAGGAGCAGTCATGCAAGGTCGAGAAGATGCAGGTGACTTCTTTGCACAATGCAACTTAAAAGATGAGTTGCAGGTGCTGGGCAAAAAAGCGTAAAAAAAACCCCACTGTGGGCAAAAAAATAAAAAAAGATTGTCAAATCGCAGCACCCTGAACCACTAATAGTGCCCGGGTCATGCTAAAAAATGGGTAGTGGACACTTGGGGACCTATTAGGGGGTAATGGGGGGGGGATTTTTTTTTAAACTCTTTTTTTTTGTTACTCTTTCACCTACCTTTCTCTCTCTTTAGCTGTCCCTGCACTAAGGGTGGCAGGAGGCCACTGGGGCACAGATCTCGGGAGAGGGGAGGTCCCTGGCTCTTTCTCTTAGCTCACTGAATGAATGCGGTGGGCGAGCAGAGCTGAGAGAAGGGGACATTAACCTCTCCCCTACCGACTGCTATTGGTCAGATGATCGTCCGGCCAATGGCAGCGCTCCTGGGGAGGTGAGGGGATCGCCACCTCCCCCTAGCTAAAAGAGGTGATTGGCAGTGTATAGTACATGCCGATCACCGTCTATTTCCAGGTCATTGGGTCACACATGACCCGTATGAGCGGAATCGCCACAGATTGCCGGTGTGGTCTCAGGACCCCTCAGTCACTGTCAGGGGATGCCTGCTGAACGATTTCAGCAGGCATGCTGGTCTGGTCCCCACCCGGTGAGCGGCGGGGACCGGAATTCCCACAGGTGTACAGGATGTCAGGGCGTACCTGTACCAGGATGTACCAGGATATCAGGGCGTACCTGTACACCCTTAGTCCATAAGTGGTTAATAGCGACTTGCCGCAAATAAATTTGGACCGAAACAAATTTTTTCGGAAACTTCGGTATTGGCCAAATCAAATTTAAAAAAATTTCCCATCTCTAGTCACTTTGTATACCCTAAATTTTTTTTATATAAAGTGAACAAAAAGTCCCATTAAAATGGTACCAATAAAAACTTCAGATCACGGTGCAAAAAATTAACCCTTACACATTCCCGTATGCAGAAAATAAAAAAGTTATAGGGGTCAGATGAGGACGTTTTTAAACATATAAATTTTCGTGCTATAAGTTATAATTTTTTAACAGAAGTAAAACAAAATCAAACCTACATAGGATGGATATCATTTTACCTGCATGGACCTACAGAATAAAGATAAGGGGTCGTTTTTACCGAAAAGTGCACTGCGTAGAAAAGCTTTATGATTTTTAGAAGGGAAGGGGGAAAAAATGAAAGTGCAAAAACTAAAAAATAAATTGTGTCCTTAAGGGATTAACTCCTTAGGGACACAGAAGATTTGGGCCTTAAAGGGGTACTCCAGTGGTCAATGTGTTTTTCCGTTTTTGACTTACCCTATTTGTTTTGTTTCATTTCTATTCTTGTTGTTTAGCCTACTCTATTTCCGTTATTTGTTGTCTTTTTATCCCCCACTTTGTTTTCCTATCTTTGCTTCTATTTCCCGCTTCTTGCTGTGCTGAAAACTACAAATCCCAGCATGCCACATGCCTTGCTGGTTTGGGGCAGCTCCTTTTTTTTTTTTTTGTTCCGCCCTTTACCCACCCTACTATTTTCCCGGGTCAGCCCCCTTATACACAGCACACTAATATAACAGCCCTGGTTGGGATACACTGGCATACACACACAAAAGGGACTACAACTCCCAGCATGTGTCATTCAGGAGTCTTCAGTCTGTGGTATAACATCAGCATGCTGCCTCTGTAGTCTCCTGGGGGTTATAGTTCACCACACCTCTGTAGCACATACACCAGTGTTTCCCAACCAGGGTTCCTCCAGCTGTTGAAAAACTACAACTGCCAGCATGCCCTCACAGCCTTTGGGTATGCTAGGAGTTGTAGTTTTGCAACAGCTGGAGGCACACTGATTGGGAAACACTGGTGTAACATGATGTGTATGCTGAATAGGCTAGAACAGTGTTTCCAACCAGTGTACATCCAGCTGTTGCAAATCTACAACTCCCAGCATGCCCAAAGTCTGTCAGGGCATGCTGGGAGTTGTATTTTTGCAACAGCTGGAGGCACACTGGTTTGTAAACACTAGCATACACACACACGCAACAGGGACTACAACTCCCAGCATGTGTCATTCAGGAGTCTCCCCCCCCCCCCCCTTCACATATAGGGGATACTTAACAAAACCTGTGCAGAGGAAAACTTGCCCAGTTGCCCATAGCAACTAATCAGCTTACCACTTTCATTTTTATGAAGGCCTGTGAAAAATGAAAGAAGTGATCTGATTGGTTGCTATGGGCAACTGGGCAAGTTTTCCTCTGCACAGGTTTTGATAAATCTCCCCCATAGAGATCATTCCCAGTATGAGATTTATTCCCCTGCAGTCCATACATCCCCAGCCCATGCACCTTCTCATCCTCCCCTTCAGATAACACTTATCTTCTCTGCGAGGTCCTTCTCCTGTGCAGACCTGTGTCCTTAGAATATAGAGCAGGGGGGGGGGGGGGGGAGGGGAGGAGCTGTGTACTCAGCTGGATGAGATGAGGGGATGTGGCTTATTCCTCTCATGCAGACAGAGAAAAAAAAAGTGCTATGACATCTCGTCCACAACAGACTCGGAACTGTGGACAACAGTAAAAGAAAACCCTCTGAACTACAGAACTTCCTGCCCAACAAACAGGTAAGAAAAACACATACATGCTGCCAAAACATATAACACATATATATTGCAAAAAAATAAACTTACAAAGAAGATGCCATATAGTCAAAAAAATTAACCACCAGAGTACGCCTTTAACCCCTTAAGGACCAAGGACGTACCGGTACTTCCTTGGTCCTACTCTCCTGATTTAACGCGGGGTTACACAGTAACCCCGCGTCATATCACGGCGGGCCCAGCGTCATAGTGAAGGCGGGACCCGCCTCTAATAGCGCGCAGCTAAAAGCGAAAGAGAAAGTGGCCGGCTAGCTCAGTCGGGCTGTTCGGGATAGCCGCGGCTAATCGCGGCATCCCAAACAGCTGACAGGACAGCGGGAGGGCCCCTACCTGCCTCCTCGCTGTCCGATCGCCGAATGACTGCTCAGTGCCTGAGATCCAGGCATTAGCAGTCATGCGGCAGAATCGTTGATCACTGGTTTCTTATGAGAAAACAGTGATCAATGATGAAGATCAGTGTGTGCAGTGTTATAGGTCCCTATGGGAGCTATAACACTGCAAAAAAAAAGTGAAAAAAAAGTGAATAAAGATAATTTAACTCCTCCCCTATTAAAAGTTTGAATCACCCCCCTTTTCCAATAAAAAAAAAGCACAGTGTAAATAAAAATAAATATATGTGGTATCACCGCGTGTGGAAATGTCCGAATTATAAAAATATATCATTAATTAAACCGCTCGGTCAATGGCGTGCGCACAAAAAAATTCCAAAGTCCAAAATAGTGCATTTTTGGTCACTTTTTATATCATTTAAAAACGATCAATAAGTCCTATCAATGCAAAAATGGTACCGTTAAAAACTTCAGATCACGGCGCAAAAAATGAGCCCTCATACCGCCCCATACACGGAAAAATAAAAAAGTTATAGGGGTCAGAAGATGACAATTTTAAACATATTAATTTTCCTGCATGTAGTTATGATTTTTTCCAGAAGTCCGACAAAATCAAACCTATATAAGTAGCGTATCATTTTAATTGTATGGACCTACAGAATAAAGATAAGGTGTAATTTTTACCGAAAAATGTACTATGTAGAAACGGAAGCCCCCAAAAGTTACAAAATGGCGTTTTTTTTTTTATTTTGTCGCACAATTATTTTTTTTTCTGTTTCACCGTAGATTTTTGGGCAAGATGACTGACGTCATTACAAAGTAGAATTGGTGGCGCAAAAAATAAGCCATCATATGGATTTTTAGGTGCAAAATAGAAAGAGTTATGATTTTTTTAAAGGCAAGGAGCAAAAAACGTAAATGCAAAAATGGAAAAAAACCCGGTCCTTAAGGGGTTAAGAACACAATTACATTTTTGCTTTTTCACTTGTTTTTTGCATGACCAATTGTTCTTTGTAACAACAATTTACCATTAAATGTACGGTGCAACCAAAAAATATAATTTTGTGGAAAAAGGGAAAAGAAAACAGCAATTTTGCAACTTTTGGAGGGGTTTGTTTTCACGCTGTGCACTTCACAGTAAAGCTGCAATGTTTTTTTTATTCTGTGGGTCAATACGATTCAAATGATACCCATGTTAACACACATTTCTTTTATTGTACAGCTTTTAAAAAAAACTAACTTTAAAAAAAAATACATGTTTTAAATCGCTCTATTCTGACCCCTCTAACTCTAAAATTTTTATATATACTGGGCTGTATGAGGGTCTTTTTTTGCGCCGTGGTGTGCAGATTTTATTGGTACCACTTTTGCGTATATGACTTTTTGATCACTTATTTTTTCATTTTCCTGAGATGTGATGTTCAAAAAGCAGCAATTGTGGACTGTTTTATGTTTACACCGTTCATTGTACAGGATAATTAACATTATATTTTAATAGCTTGGATATGTTTAATATGTTTATTTTATTTATCTTTTTACACTTTTTTATTTTGGAAAAGGGAAAAGAGGAATTTTGATTGGAGAAGGGGGCTTATTCACATTTTGAAAAAACTGACTTCTTATGTCCCCATAGGGGTTAACAGGGGAATTAAGAGGCTAACATAGTCTCATACAATACATCAGTGGGCCTAAAGAAACGCCTACATGGCGTGAAACAGCGCTGCCGCTCTGAACGGTGCCCCCAATGCCTTCTGCCCTGCTGTACCATCCGCAGCTAGCCACACTTGTTGTTCACATAGAATTAAGTATTGAAGCACTGTACCTGTGGTGAGTGATCCTCGTGTTTCTTCTTTTGATATATATTGAGTTATATGTGGATTTGGCAGATATTACCAGGTAACCGATAATTGTTTTTTCTTGTCATCCATTGAAATTCAATTCAGTATTTTACAAAAGTCCCTTATAAGCAGTAAAATGAAAACTTCTGGCACTTTTCCAAAATGTGCACAGACAAATAATAGGAGCATTAGAGATATATCTTGCTGAACACTACAACAAAATGCTTCATTTCTTCTGCCGGAAGACAAAGGGGAAAAAACTTTACAGTTCATATTCCAGGCATAGCTGATTTTAGGCAAACGTGTCATTTTTTATTTTCAATTTCACATCTGATTGATTTACAATGCAGTCGTGTTAAGGGAATTGCATGTTTCAAAGGCAGCAATGAAATGTTGGTGTAATAATACAATCCCCATAAAAAAAGAAAATAACTATTGAATTCACAGCTGCTAAATGGGCTTAGTATTGATGAGAACCCAATGATTATCGGAGCAAACTATGCAAACCTTTTATTATAATTTCATCCTCAGCAAACAGCTACTCTATGTGTGATGTTGTTAAGGCCACTCAATAACCTAGCCTTGAGGTATACCGAGGCACGTCAGTATAAACTGAAGATAATATAATCTAACATAAAAGGGAAGTATTAGCAAACAGAGAAAACCTGCAAATAGTTCTAGCTGTAAATTGCCTATAACATTGATATAGTGCTGAAATTTATAGAAAGGCATTACATTAATGACTTTGGGCAGCTGATAGTACTTTATTTCCTATTATAGGATAAACCTAAGAGTTGCTTCTGGGACAGGACAGCTATCATAAGGAATTCTGCCAATGTCCAAAGCAGCAGAGATAAATTCAAATGATCCTGCTACAAGCAGGGGTCAATTGGGCTACCAGTAGTGAACAGCTAGTTTGAAAGAGACCCACATATGTATCAAGGGCATCCTTTTATTTTTGGGCAAATGTAACACTTAGGTCCCTATTACCACGGGCAATTATCGTCTGAACAGGAGTGTATCACCCCGTTTAATAGGGCCAACTATCAGCCTGTAAAGGACCATATGTTCCCTTATTGACTGATGACCCATCAAAAAACAATTGACCATTTGTCGCACATCTACTTGTGTAATAGGTGTTGCACAGCCAAGGACTGATACCAGTAAAGGCTTAATGAATAATCTACTATATTTGAGCTCTTTCACCAATGTGCTCAGACTATCTAATAGGGCTCTTAAACAAATTTTCCTCTCTACAATAAAAAATAAAAGGAGGCATACTTACCTTCCCTACTTCTCAGATGTGAGATCTTCCAGTTATCGCTTCTGTCTCGCTCAGTCAATCACTGCACTGAACCAGGGAGTGGGACATCACTGGAGGCTGGCAGAGGAGCACAGTGCGGACTAGAAAAGTATGCTTTATTTGTTTTTTATTACACCGGAACGAATAGGTTTTAGCATTTGCCCAGAAAACCTATTTGATGTGTCCCTGTCATTTACAAAAAAAAAAAACAATTTTGATCTGTTGGGGTGTCAGTGCTAAGACCCCACCAATCAGGAAAACGAGCGGGGATAAGTGCGCAGTAGCACACTTTACTCCTCTCAGTGGTCTTAACAATAAATTTAATTGCTACAGAAACATTTATTGTAAGGGCTGATTTGCCCTGTGTAACAGGGCCAACGATTACCCAACAAATAAGCAAACACTTGGTTGTTGGATGATTGTGTCATTTTGACAGGTCAGAAAATCATTAACCACACATCTCTCTGTGTAAGGGTATGTTCACATCTATGCCACACATATCCTTTGGGGTATACCCCAAACTGATGTATCAAAACAACACCCATTTGGCTCAATGTTGCATACGTTTTTATTTGTGGCATATGTTTTTACACATTTGCATATGCTTTAAACAAATACATTTTTTGGGTTGAACTTGGTAACTGTAAAACAAGCATACCAAAACATACCACACCATACTACACAATATATCATTAATATACTTCGATGGAGCATACATTTTTATTTATTTATTTTTTATGGTACAGAAAGGTAGTGCAACAGGTCCAAACTGACATATTTTTGGCAACTATTACATAGGTATATTGAAGTCTATGGGTATACCAAAGCATACGTTTAGGTACCATGTAAAGTATTTCCTGGCATACTGCTGGGGTAAAGAGGGGATGTGCGGCTGACAACTGATGGTGGCAAAGGGCTTCATGAATAATCCAGTGATTGTTAGTGCAGCCATCCCATTATGTTCCTCAAGCTATGTGAATGAGTGGGAGATTAGAGGTTGTTATCAGTGTGGAGTTGAGCAATATGTTAGGGCAGTAAGACTATGTTCACATGTCGCATTGCAGTTTCATTGCCGTGCTGCTACGGTACTGTCACAGTATAATCCAAGTAAACGCTGCAGCCTCATTTAAAAGTGGATAATAGAATTTACAGTGTATGTTAATACTGAAACGCTTATGCAATATTGCTAAACCTCATCACAATAACCACAAAAAGATCTCTTCCTAATGCTTAGATAAACCTACACTCAAAACTCCTGAAGTCAGCTGTCGATCTGCAGTTTGTCATTTTAACAAATGAAAGTAACACACATTATTAAAATATTCCCTGATGTTCAATGAATGTGTCTTAGGACACTACCAGGAGCTGATGCAACATAACTACCACCCACAGACTGCAAAACAATTTAGCATAAGTGCTCATAAGTCACAAACTCTTGATGATAATGTCCTTCCTACGCTGAACAGCTTGATGACCAGTGGTCTGAAATACTCATTTAAAAGGCACCGAATATTGGAATGCATTTCATAACTTGACAGGTTACATCTTCCAAGTCGTTATAACATATGGACTCACCAGGTCCAATACAGACAAACCTATTATTCATAGCTGTTTTAGGTGGTTGTGAGCTTGCCCATTATAAGGTATATGAAAAAGTTGATCCAAAGTAGCTCACACTTGATACAGCTCAGGCAGTGTACACTGTAAAGGAGTTCTCTAGCTTTATATATATATATATATATATATATATATATATATATATATATATTTATATATATATATATATGTTCAAGCAGGAGTACACAGCAGCACACTGCTAGCACAAAGATACAGATGAAACATGAATTGCTACATTGCTACAATGAAAAATGAAAAATTGAGGTGCTTCGCTCACCATTTGGCCAAATAGTTTGGACCATCCCACCACGATAAGGTGACCTCATTAAGACAGACCCTACAAAAGTAATGTGCCTCTTTGCAGTCAGTTGCCAGGCTTGTAAGGTCTGAAACATCCAGCACCTTATAAGATGGGTGGGGTGCAGGAACAAACATGGAGATAGCCACTCCCCCCATATGCAGGGCCATATTAACGTAGGGCCCGATGGAGCTGCAGCTCCAAGCCGCTACAGTAAAATAGGCCCAGCCGGCTGCCAAAAAGGCTGCCGAGAAGCGGAGCCACCCGCGCTGCAAGACCTCGAGAGAGAGAACAGAGTTTTAATCCTCTCTACTCTCGCAACTCTGTACTCTTTTGGGCCGCAGCGGCCGGCAGTCATAGCCAGAGGCGGCTCTACCAACCCTAGCTCTGGTTGAGACCTCGCTCTGGCCCTTACCACCATCACATTCTGGACATCCCTGTGTCCCGGTGGTTACTCTCTGTGGCGGCCCCCGCGTTAACTTTAAAAACGCAGGGGCCGCTGGGAGGTAGCACACGTGGGGACATCACTGATGTCCCTTGCGTGCGCCCATGGCAACAGCAGAGCGGAGTAGTGAGGAGGAGGACGCATGCGCCCATGGTAAGTTACCTGTATGTTGTACGTCATCTTCAGTGTTCCGACCACCACTCCTCCGATCCCGGGACCTACTGCTATAGGCCATAGCAGTAGATTGTGATCCCGGACCGGAGGAGTTGTGGTCGGAACAGTGAACTGGGGCAGTACACAGGCATACAGCCTCCAGCCATACACTGTATATGGCTGGAGGCTGTATGTTTGTGGGTTAACTGTACTACACCTAATGTGGGGGAACTATACTGCACCTAATGTGGGGTACTATACTGCACCTAATGTGGGGGAACTATACTGCACCTAATGTGGGGAGCTATACTGCACCTAATGTGGAGGACTATACTGCACCTAATGTGGGGGAGCTATACTGCACCTAATGTGGGGAGCTACTATTTAAGGATAGGAGTCATACCGTACCACCATCAGTGTCTGGATCACTATAAAAGGAGAGGAGTAATACATTTCATAAAAAGGCCCAGAAAAATTCTCAGCACCAGGCCCATGATGCTCTTAATCCGGCCCTGCCCATGTGTATAACACACACACACACACACAAAAAAAGCATTTCATGTTTCATCTGTATCTTTGTGCTGGCAGTGTGCTGCTGTATTCTCTTGCTTGTGTATATTTAGCCTAGCAGCGTGCACCTGTATGCCAGGTCCACCATGCAATAGTTTGGTATCAGCATGTGCTGGAAACTTATCCTTTTTTTGTGTTATACATATGGGGGAGTGGCTATCTCCATGTTGGTTCCTGCACCCTACCCATCTTATAAGGTGCTGGATGTTTCAGACCTTCCAAGCCTGGTAACTGACTGCACAGAGGCACGTTCATAGTGTAAGGTCCGTCCCAATGAGGTCCCCTTATCATGGTGGGATGGTCCAAACTATTTGGCCAAATGATGAGCGAAGCACCTCAATTTTTCATTGTATCAATATAGCATTTCATGTTTCATCTGTATCTTTGCGCTAGCAGTGTGCTGCTGTATTCTCCTGCTTGTGTATACTTAGCCAAGCAGTGTGCACCTGTATGCCGGGTCCATGCAACAGTTTGAGATATATATATATATATATATATATATATATATATTGACATTGTCAAAGAACTACATAGTTTTGGTTATCTCCCCCATTGTATGCACACATAAAGCAGTTACACACATTCATTGCTTTGAAAAACAGTTCCTCACATATTCCAAATGTTTACAAGATTGTACCATAAAAAAGGCAATAAAAAGAGAATGTAAATTTTTTGTGGGGACTTATCCAATTTTATTGGCAGTAAAAAAAATTATAAATTTTTCAGTTTACATATAAGAATGAAACAATACATAAAACATAGAGTAACTTGGTAAATGCACTACCTCTTTTCCATATTTGGTACTGATCTTGAGTTACAGTCTTTTATTTCATCTGTTTAAGCGCAACTGTCATGAAATCTTGGTGCAATAACCTGCACACAGCCTTTGTACTGTGTGCAGGTGGTGTGTATAGCAATATTTTTACCTGAAATTTGCAGGCTTTCATGGTGCCCAAAAATGCTTTTATACAAAGCCACTGATGGTCAGATAGGCGTGGCGCGAGGTACGGGATGCCCCGCCCACCCCCATGCCTACCCCGTATGTCATCGCTGGTACCCCGGTGTATGATTGACATACAGGTCCCAGCGCATGCGCCCTTCAGATAATTTAATGTGCTCGCCGCAGTGTGTCATCGAGCAAGCGCTCACTCTCACCGCTGTCTTCCTCCTCAGTGCACCTGCGTAGTGCTAGGTGCAGAGAGCACGCTTCCTCTCTGCACCTAGTATCGAGAACTAACCTGATTGCATGCTGCTCTGCGCAGGCGCACTGAGGAGGAAGATGGCAGCTGGAGCGAGCGCTTGCTGGATGACACACAGCGGCGTGTGCGTTAGATTATCTGAAGGGCGCAAGCGCTGGGACCTGTGTGTCAATCACACAGTGGTCCCAGCACTGACATGTGGGGTAGGCTCGCCTATCCAACCATCAGTGGCTTTGAATAAAAGCATTTTTTGGCATCATGAAAGCCTGCAAATTTCAGGTAAAAATATTGCTATACACACCACCTGCACACAGTACAAAGGCTGTGTGCAGGTTATTGCACCAAGATTTTATGACAGTTGCGCTTTAAGCTATTCTCCTGCAGCTGATTTTCTGAGTGGAATTCCACCAGAAGATTCAGCTTGGAAATTCCGCAAAATTTACTGAATTGGTATTCCTATTCACATGGCAGAATTTCTGCTGTGGTAATTCCGCCATGGAAATTCTGCTTTCCAGTTTCTGCAAAAACATTAAACATCTCTTTAAAGGGGTTCTCCTGTGCTCGAGCATTCTGAACAGCCGACACGCCCCCTCATGGCGTGGCATAACATCACAACCACTGCTGCAGCATTTTTTTAGAATGCCGGGTGCTGTGGGAGATCGCAGGGGGCCCCAGCAGTGGGACCCCCTCAATCAGTCATTTTATATTTAGCAGCGGAGTACCCCTTTACATTTTCAACTCAATGAGGCTTATAATTTCAGCAGAATTCTGTATTTTGAGCACACAGAAATTCTGCTAAAATTGCATAAATTCAACAGCAAGTTGGCAGAAGGGAATTTGAGTGGAATAGCAGAATTTCTGCTTTAATAAATCTGATAATAGCTGTTGGAAACAGCCAACAAACTTGTCAACACCTCCCATCCCACAACAGTTTAGCTAAGCACCAATAATGCAGTTGAGCAGTCAACTTTGCTATGAAATGTTCAATGTTAATACTCCCCATCCTTTAACCTGTTGGGGACAGAGGGTGTACAGGTACGTCCTCGCGTCCTGGTACTTAAGGATGGAGGGTGTGATCAGAACGGGATGCCTTCTGAAATCATTCATGGCAATGCCTAGGGGGGTCCTGAGAAAATTCTGACTGGCAAATCGTGTTTTTTCCAGGCTGATTGTGTCTCTGGTGACCCGATCACCCGAAAATAAGGATGATCGGGGCTGTCAGAGACAGCCCCGATCATCCTGAAGGATAGGAGCGAGGTGGCAGGGGTGCCACCTCCTCGTATCCCCCGCAAGCGACCAACCAATAGTAGATGGGGGCGAGGGATTCAAAGGTTAGCTACCCCGCTCTGCCCACCTATGGTGGTCCAGGAAGAGCAGGGGGAACTGGTAAAGGAGTTGCGGGCGGCGGCGGCGGCAGAGATCAGCGGCGGCAGGAGGCATGCGGCGATCAGCGGCGGCAGGAAGAATGCGGCGATCAGCGGCGCAGGAGACATGCGGCGATCAGGTCAGCTGTTGGCTGTCTGGGCATGCTGGGAGTTGTAGTTTTGCAACATCTGGAGGTCCAAAGTTTGGAGAGCACTATATAGCGGTATCCAAACTTTGGCCCTCCAGATGCTCCAAAGCTACAACTCCCAGCATTCCTGGACAGTCTGGGCAACCTGAGAGTTGTAGTTTTGCAGCATCTGGAGGGCCACAGTTTGGAAACCGCTATACAGTGATCTCCCAACTGTGGCCCTCCAGATTTTGCAAAACTACAATTCCTAGCATGCCCAGACAGTCAGGTATGTGTAGAGTTGTAGTTCGGCAACATCTGGCCCCTCAGATGTTGCTGAACTACAACGCCCAGCATTCCTGGACAGTCTGGGCATGCTGAGAGTTGTAATTTTGCAGCATCTGGAGGGCCACAGTTTGGAGACTGCTATACAGTGATCTCCAAACTGTGGCCGTCCAGATGTTGCAAAACTACAATTCCCAGCATGCCCCGACAGTCAGGCATGCTGGGAGTTGTAGTTTGGCAACATCTGGCCCCTCAGATGTTGCTGAACTACAACTCCCAGCATGCCTGGACAGTCTGGGCATGCTGGAAGTTGTAGTTTTGCAACATCTGGAGGACCACAGTTTGGAGACCACTACACAGTGGTCTCCAAACTGTACCCCTCCAGCTTTTGCATAACTTCAACTCCCAGCATGCCCTTTTGCTGTCAGTGCATGCTGGGAGTTGTAGTTTTGCAACAGATGGAGGCACACTAGTGGGAAAACACCCGTGTGCTTTCAGCTGTTGCAAAACTACAACTCCCAGCATGCATGGTCAGTGCATGCTGGGAGTTGTAGTTTTGCAACAGCTGGAGGTTTGCACCCCCATGTGAATGTACAGGATACAGTCACACGGCTGAGCATTGTAGTTCGCCTGCAGAGCACTTTGCATCCATACATGGGGTATGTTCTTACTCAGAAGAAATGGGGTTACAAATTTTGGGGGGCTTTTTCTCCTCTTACCCCTTGTGAAAATGAAAAATTTGGGGTAACCAGCATTTTAGTGAATTTTTTTATTTTTTTATTTTCACGTCCCACTTAAACGACAACTCATCAATCATCTCTGAGATGTTAAGGCTCAGTGTACCCATTGTTACGTTCCTTGAGGGGTGTAGTTTCCCAAATAGTGTGCCATAGGGGCTTCCTAAATGCGACATGCCCCCCAAAAATCATTTCAGCAAAATGTATATGTGAATTAATATATAATTTATTTGTGATGTCCATTTTCCTTACAAGCAGAGAGTTTCAAAGTTAGAAAAATGCCAAATTTTCAAAATTTTCATGAAATTTGGGGAATTTTAAGCAAGAAATGATGCAAGTATCCATGAAAATGTACCACTATGTTAAAGTAGAATATGTCACGAAAAAAACAATCTCAGAATCAAATTCATAAGTAAAAGTGCAATGTGGCAAAAAATGCTCCCGTCCTTAGGGTCAAAATGGGCTCCGTCCCCAAGGGGTTAATGCTTCTCACCAAAACTACAGTTTTAGAGCCAAAGCCAAAATCCAGTAGGAAGGAGAGATATAAACCCTTCCTTTATATTTCCCACTCCTTTTAAAAACACTTCTGGCTTTGGCTTTAACCTGTTCAGGACCCAAGACTAGAGATGAGCGAACTTACAGTAAATTCGATTCGTCACGAACTTCTCAGCTCGGCGGTTGCTGACTTTTCCTGCATAAATTTAGTTCAGCTTTCCCGTGCTCCGGTGGGCTGGAAAAGGTGGGTACAGTCCTAGGAAAGAGTCTCCTAGGACTGTATCGACCTTTTCCAGCCCACGGGAGCACCTGAAAGCTGAACTAATTTATGCAGGAAAAGTCAGCAACTGCCGAGCCGAGAAGTTCGTGACGCATCGAATTTACTGTAAGTTCGCTCATCTCTACCCAAGACGTATGCATACGTCTTGGGACACTGGTACTTAAGGACCCATGACGTATGCATACGTCCTGAGTCATTCCGGTCTCCGCCAATCACCGGGCGGAGATCGGAACGGCATGCCTGCTGAAATCGTTCAGCAGGCATGCCGTGCAAATGCCGAGGGGGGTCCCGGGACCCCCACATGTCGGCGATCGGCGCAAATCACAAGTGAATTTAAACTTTCGATTTGCGCCGATTCCGGTCTATGGTGACCCGGTGACCCACAATAGAAGGGGGATGGCGGTTGTCCATGACACCCACGATCCCCCTGTAGTGATAGGAGTGAGGTGGCAGGGGTGCCACCCCTCCTATCCCTGCTATTGGTGGTCTAGACGCAACCACCAATAGCAGATTGGGGGCGGGGAGGTTAACTTTTGGTTTCCCCGTTCTGCCCACCCACAATAGGCGAGGCAGGATGGGGAAACCGACAGGGACCGGGCGACGAAGTCCACTCACCCATCGGTGACGGCAGCGGGCGACGATGGGCAGAAGAAGAGGACGGTGACGCAGCTCCCTGGATCCTACGGAAGCCGGTGAGTTACATCTGGAGGTCTACAGTCTGAAACCACTATAGTGGTCTCTATACTGTGGACCTCCAGATCTTGCAAAACTACAACTGCTAGCATGCCCACACAGCAGTTTGCTGTCTGGGCATGCTGGGATTTGTAGTTTTGCAACATCTGGAGGTCCACAGTTTGGAGATCACTGTGCAGTTGTCTCTAAACTATAGCTCTCCAGATGTTGCAAAACTGCAAATCCCAGCATGTCCAAACAGCAAACAGCTGTCTCTGCATGCTGGGAGTTGTAGTTGCTTACCTCCAGCTGTTTCATAACTACATCTCCCAGCATGCCTTTCGGCGATCAATACATGCTGGGAGTTGAAGTTATGAAACAGCTGGAGGCACACTGGTTGGAAAATACTGAGTTAAGTAACAGAACCTAACTGAAGGTTTTCCAACCAGTGTGCCTCCAGCTGTTGCAAAAGTACAACTCCCAGCATGCACGGTCTGTCAGTACATGCCGGGAGTTGTAGTTTTGAAACAGCTGGAGGTCCCCCCCCCCCCCACCCCATGTGAATGTACAGGGTACATTCACACAGGCAGTTTTACAGTTAGTTTTCTGCTTCAAGTTTGGCTTGTGGCAAACTCCTAGCGGTAAACTCACTGTAAACGCCCGAATGTGAATGTACCCTAAAAACACTACACTACACTAACACATAATAAAGAGTAAAACACTACATATATACCCCCTTGCACTGTACGGAAAACCCCATATGTGGGTGTAAAGTGATCTGCGGGCGCACAACGAGGCTCAGGAGTGAGAGATTTGCACAGGGGTGGCTGATTTTACAGCGGTTCTGACATAAACGCAAAAACCCACATGTGACCCCATTTTGGAAACTACACGCCTCACGGAACGTGACAAGGGGTATAGTGAGCCTTAACTCCTCACAGGTGTTTGACAAATGTTCATTAAAGTTGGATGGGAAAATGAGAAAAAAAAATTTCCACTAAAATGCTGGTGTTACCCTAAATTTTTTATTTTCACAAGGAAAAATAGGAAAAAAGCCCCCCAAAATTTGTAACCCCATTTCTTCTGAGTAAGAACATACCCCATATGTGGATGTAAAGTGCTCTGCTGGCGCACTCCAATGCTCAGAAGAGTAGGACCGCCATTGGCATTTTGAAGAGAAAATCTGTCCGGAATTGAAGGCCACTTGTGTTTACAAAGCCCCCATGGTGCCAGAACAAAACAATGGACCCCCCCCCCCCCCACATGTGACCCCATTTTGGAAACTACAGGGCTACACAGTAAGCTTTTACGGTCCACAAGTGTCTGACAGATTTTTGAAACAGTGATCCTTGAAAATGAAAAATTTAATTTTCCATTTGCACAGCTTACAAATTTTGGGGGGCATTTTCTCCGATTACCCTTTATAAAAATGGTAAATTTTGGGGAAAAACTGCACTTTGATAAAAAAAAATTTTTTTACATTTACACATCTGATTTTAACGAAAAGTTGTCAAACACATGTGGGGTGTTAAGGCTAACTGGACCCCTTGTTACGTGCCTTGAGGGGTGTAGTTTCCAAAATGGTATGCCATGTGGCTATTTTTTTGCTGTTCTGGCACCATAGGGGCTTCCTAAATGTGACATGCCCCCCAAAAACCATTTCAGAAAAACTCACTCTCCAAAATCCCATTGTCGCTCCTTCCCTTCTGAGCCCTCTACTGCGCCCGCCGAACACTTGACATACACATATGAGGTATTTCCTTACTCGAGAGTAATTGGGTTACACATTTTGGGGGGATTTTTCTCCTATTACCACTTGTAAAAATTAAAAAACTGGGTCTACAAGAAAATGCGAGTGTAAAAAATGAAGATTTTGAATTTTCTCCTTCACTTTGCTGCTATTCCTGTGAAACATCTAAAGGATTAACACATTTACTGAATGTCAATTTGGATACTTTGAGGGGTGCAGTTTTTTTTATAATTGGGTAATTTGTGGGGTATTTCTTATATGAAGGCTTTTCAAATCCACTTCAAACCTGAACTGGTCCCTGAAAAATTCCGATTTTGAACATTTTGTGAAAAATTTGAAAATTGCTGCTGAACTTTGAAGCCCTCTGATGTCTTCCAGAAGTAAAAACATGTCAACTTTATGATGCAAACATAAAGTAGACATATTGCATATGGGAATCAATATATAATTTATTTGGGATGTCCATTTTCCTTATAAGCAGAGAGCTTCTGTCACGATGCCGGCTGGCAGGTAGTGGATCCTCTGTGCCAGAGAGGGATTGGCGTGGACCGTGCTAGTGGACCGGTTCTAAGCCACTACTGGTTTTCACCAGAGCCCGCCGCAAAGCGGGATGGTCTTGCTGCGGCGGTAGTGACCAGGTCGTATCCACTAGCAACGGCTCACCTCTCTGGCTGCTGAAGATAGGCGCGGTACAAGGGAGTAGGCAAAAGCAAGGTCGGACGTAGCAGAAGGTCGGGGCAGGCAGCAAGGATCGTAGTCAGGGGCAACGGCAGAAGGTCTGGAAACACAGGCAAGGAACACACAAGGAACGCTTTCACTGGCACTAAGGCAACAAGATCCGGCGAGGGAGTGAAGGGGAAGTGAGGTGATATAGGGAAGTGCACAGGTGTAAACACTAATTGGAACCACTGCGCCAATCAGCGGCGCAGTGGCCCTTTAAATCGCAGAGACCCGGCGCGCGCGCGCCCTAGGGAGCGGGGCCGCGCGCGCCGGGACAGAACAGACGGAGAGCGAGTCAGGTAGGGGAGCCGGGGTGCGCATCGCGAGCGGGCGCTACCCGCATCGCGAATCGCATCCCGGCTGGCAGCGTAATCGCAGCGCCCCGGGTCAGAGGACGTGACCGGAGCGCTGCCGCGGGGAGAGTGAAGCGAGCGCTCCGGGGAGGAGCGGGGACCCAGAGCGCTCGGTGTAACAGTACCCCCCCCCTTGGGTCTCCCCCTCTTCTTAGAGCCTGAGAACCTGAGGAGCAGACTTTTGTCTAGGATGTTGTCCTCAGGTTCCCAGGATCTCTCTTCAGGACCACAACCCTCCCAGTCCACTAAAAAAAAATTTTTCCCTCTGACCTTTTTGGCAGCTAAAATTTCTTTGACCGAGAAGATGTCCGAGGAGCCGGAAACAGGAGTGGGAGGAACAGACTTGGGAGAAAAACGGTTGAGGATGAGTGGTTTGAGAAGAGAGACGTGAAAGGCATTAGGGATACGAAGAGAGGGAGGAAGAAGAAGTTTATAAGAGACAGGATTAATTTGACACAGAATTTTGAAAGGACCAAGATAGCGTGGTCCCAACTTGTAGCTAGGGACACGGAAGCGGACATATTTAGCGGAGAGCCATACCTTGTCTCCAGGGGAAAAAACGGGGGGAGCTCTTCTTTTCTTATCCGCGAACTTCTTCATGCGTGATGAAGCCTGTAAGAGAGAATTTTGGGTCTCTCTCCATATGATGGAAAGGTCACGAGAAATTTCATCCACAGCGGGCAGACCAGAGGGCAAGGGAGTAGGGAGGGGGGGAAGAGGGTGACGGCCGTACACCACGAAAAATGGGGATTTGGAGGAAGACTCAGAGACCCTGAAGTTATACGAGAATTCAGCCCATGGGAGGAGATCTGCCCAGTCATCCTGGCGGGAGGAAACAAAATGTCGCAAATAATCACCCAAGATCTGGTTAATCCTTTCTACTTGTCCATTGGACTGGGGATGATATGCAGAAGAAAAATTTAATTTAATCTTGAGTTGTTTACAGAGAGCCCTCCAGAATTTAGACACGAATTGGACGCCTCTATCCGAGACAATCTGCGTAGGCAATCCGTGAAGACGAAAAATGTGTACAAAAAATTGTTTAGCCAACTGAGGCGCAGAAGGAAGACCAGGAAGAGGGATGAAATGTGCCATTTTGGAGAATCGATCAACGACCACCCAAATAACAGTGTTGCCACGGGAAGGGGGTAAATCAGTAATAAAATCCATACCAATCAGAGACCAAGGCTGTTCGGGGACAGGCAGAGGATGAAGAAAACCAGCGGGCTTCTGGCGAGGAGTCTTATCCCGGGCACAGATAGTGCAGGCACGCACAAAGTCCACAACATCCGTCTGCAGAGTCGGCCACCAATAGAAGCGGGAGATGAGTTGCACAGATTTCTTGATACCCGCATGACCTGCGAGATGGGAGGAGTGACCCCATTTGAGGATTCCGAGGCGTTGGCGAGGAGAAACAAAGGTCTTTCCTGGAGGAGTCTCCCTGATGGAGGCAGGAGAAGTGGAGATCAGGCAGTCAGGTGGAATAATGTGTTGCGGAGAGAGTTCAACTTCTGAGGCATCCGAGGAACGAGAGAGAGCATCGGCCCTAATGTTCTTATCGGCAGGACGAAAGTGAATCTCAAAATTAAATCGGGCAAAGAACAGAGACCACCGGGCCTGGCGAGGATTCAGCCGTTGGGCAGACTGGAGGTAGGAGAGGTTCTTGTGGTCGGTGTAGATAATAACAGGAGAACTTGATCCCTCCAGCAGATGTCTCCATTCCTCAAGTGCTAATTTAATGGCTAGAAGCTCTCGATCCCCGATGGAGTAGTTCCTCTCCGCTGGAGAGAAGGTCCTAGAGAAAAAACCACAAGTGACAGCATGCCCGGAAGAATTTTTTTGTAGAAGAACAGCTCCAGCTCCCACAGAGGAGGCATCAACCTCCAATAGGAAGGGTTTGGAAGGGTCAGGTCTGGAGAGGACGGGAGCCGAAGAAAAGGCAGACTTGAGTCGTTTAAAGGCGTCTTCTGCTTGAGGAGGCCAGGACTTGGGATCAGCATTTTTTTTGGTTAAAGCCACGATAGGAGCCACAATGGTAGAAAAATGTGGAATAAATTGCCTGTAATAATTGGCGAACCCCAAAAAGCGTTGGATAGCACGGAGTCCGGAGGGGCGTGGCCAATCTAAGACGGCAGAGAGTTTGTCTGGATCCATCTGTAGTCCCTGGCCAGAGACCAAATATCCTAGAAAAGGAAGAGATTGGCATTCAAACAGACATTTCTCAATTTTGGCATAGAGTTGGTTGTCACGAAGTCTCTGAAGAACCATACGGACATGCTGGCGGTGTTCTTCTAGATTGGCAGAAAAAATTAGGATATCGTCCAGATATACAACAACACAGGAGTATAACAGATCACGAAAAATTTCATTGACAAAGTCTTGGAAGACGGCAGGGGCGTTGCACAGTCCAAAGGGCATGACCAGATACTCAAAGTGTCCATCTCTGGTGTTAAATGCCGTTTTCCACTCGTCCCCCTCTCTGATGCGGATGAGGTTATAGGCGCCTCTTAAGTCCAATTTAGTGAAGATGTGGGCACCTTGGAGGCGATCAAAGAGTTCAGAGATGAGGGGTAAGGGGTAGCGGTTCTTAACCGTGATTTTATTAAGACCGCGGTAGTCAATGCAAGGACGTAGGGAGCCATCCTTTTTGGACACAAAGAAAAATCCGGCTCCGGCAGGAGAGGAGGATTTACGGATAAAGCCCTTTTTTAGATTCTCCTGGACGTATTCGGACATGGCAAGAGTCTCTGGGGCAGAGAGAGGATAAATTCTGCCCCGGGGTGGAGTAGTGCCCGGGAGGAGGTCGATAGGGCAATCATAAGGCCTGTGAGGGGGTAGAGTCTCAGCTTGTTTTTTGCAGAAAACATCCGCGAAGTCCATATAGGCCTTAGGGAGACCGGTTACTGGAGGAACCACAGAGTTACGGCAAGGGTTACTGGGAACCGGTTTTAGACAGTTCTTGGAACAAGAGGACCCCCAACTCTTGATCTCCCCAGTGGACCAATCCAGGGTAGGGGAATGAAGTTGAAGCCAGGGAAGTCCAAGGAGAATTTCCGAGGTGCAATTGGGGAGGACCAAAAGTTCAATCCTCTCATGATGAGATCCGATGCTCATAAGAAGGGGCTCCGTGTGGAAACGTATGGTACAGTCCAATCTTTCATTATTTACACAATTGATGTAGAGGGGTCTGGCGAGACTGGTCACCGGGATGTTGAACCTGTTGACGAGAGAGGCCAAAATAAAATTTCCTGCAGATCCAGAGTCCAAGAAGGCCACTGTAGAGAAGGAGAAGGCAGAGGCAGACATCCGCACAGGCACAGTAAGACGTGGAGAAGCTGAGTAGACATCAAGGACTGTCTCACCTTTGTGCGGAGTCAGCGTACGTCTTTCCAGGCGGGGAGGACGGATAGGACAATCTCTCAGGAAGTGTTCGGTACTAGCACAGTACAGGCAGAGGTTCTCCATACGGCGTCGTGTCCTCTCTTGAGGTGTCAGGCGAGACCGGTCGACCTGCATAGCCTCCACGGCGGGAGGCACAGGAACAGATTGCAGGGGACCAGAGGAGAGAGGAGCCGAGGAGAAGAAACGCCTCGTGCGAACAGAGTCCATATCTTGGCGGAGTTCCTGACGCCTTTCGGAAAAACGCATGTCAATGCGAGTGGCTAGGTGAATAAGTTCATGTAGATTAGCAGGAATTTCTCGTGCGGCCAGAACATCTTTAATGTTGCTGGATAGGCCTTTTTTGAAGGTCGCGCAGAGGGCCTCATTATTCCAGGACAATTCTGAAGCAAGAGTACGGAATTGTACGGCATACTCGCCAACGGAAGAATTACCCTGGACCAGGTTCAACAGGGCAGTCTCAGCAGAAGAGGCTCGGGCAGGTTCCTCAAAGACACTTCGGATTTCCGAGAAGAAGGAGTGTACAGAGGCAGTGACGGGGTCATTGCGGTCCCAGAGCGGTGTGGCCCATGACAGGGCTTTTCCGGACAGAAGGCTGACTACGAAAGCCACATTAGACCTTTCAGTGGGAAACAGGTCCGACATCATCTCCAGATGCAGGGAACATTGGGAAAGAAAGCCACGGCAAAACTTAGAGTCCCCATCAAATTTATCCGGCAAGGATAAGCGTATCCCAGGAGCGGCCACTCGCTGCGGAGGAGGTGCAGGAGCTGGCGGAGGAGATGACTGCTGAAGCTGTGGTAGTAACTGTTGTAGCATAACGGTCAGTTGAGACAGCTGTTGGCCTTGTTGCGCTATCTGTTGTGACTGCAGGGCGACCACCGTGGTGAGGTCAGCGACAACTGGCAGAGGAACTTCAGCGGGATCCATGGCCGGATCTACTGTCACGATGCCGGCTGGCAGGTAGTGGATCCTCTGTGCCAGAGAGGGATTGGCGTGGACCGTGCTAGTGGACCGGTTCTAAGCCACTACTGGTTTTCACCAGAGCCCGCCGCAAAGCGGGATGGTCTTGCTGCGGCGGTAGTGACCAGGTCGTATCCACTAGCAACGGCTCACCTCTCTGGCTGCTGAAGATAGGCGCGGTACAAGGGAGTAGGCAAAAGCAAGGTCGGACGTAGCAGAAGGTCGGGGCAGGCAGCAAGGATCGTAGTCAGGGGCAACGGCAGAAGGTCTGGAAACACAGGCAAGGAACACACAAGGAACGCTTTCACTGGCACTAAGGCAACAAGATCCGGCGAGGGAGTGAAGGGGAAGTGAGGTGATATAGGGAAGTGCACAGGTGTAAACACTAATTGGAACCACTGCGCCAATCAGCGGCGCAGTGGCCCTTTAAATCGCAGAGACCCGGCGCGCGCGCGCCCTAGGGAGCGGGGCCGCGCGCGCCGGGACAGAACAGACGGAGAGCGAGTCAGGTAGGGGAGCCGGGGTGCGCATCGCGAGCGGGCGCTACCCGCATCGCGAATCGCATCCCGGCTGGCAGCGGAATCGCAGCGCCCCGGGTCAGAGGACGTGACCGGAGCGCTGCCGCGGGGAGAGTGAAGCGAGCGCTCCGGGGAGGAGCGGGGACCCGGAGCGCTCGGTGTAACAGCTTCAAAGTTAAGAAAATGCTAAATTTTCAATTTTTTCATCAAATTTTTGAAATTTTCACCAAGAGATGATACAAGTATCGACAAAATTTTACCACTAACATAAAGTAGAATATGTCGTTAAAAAATAATCTTAGAATCAGAATGAAAGGTAAAAGCATCCCAGAGTTATTAATGCTTAAAGTGACAGTGGTCAGATGTTCAAAAAATGGCCGGGTCCTAAGGTATATTTGGGCTGGGTCCTTAAGGGGTTAAAAACGGCAGTGTCCATTTTTCCAAAAAATGCCAGAAAAAATCCTGTGTGGAAACTTACCCTTATGTAGATAAATGTGATATATATTTAGAAATGTTAAATTGGTTTGCAGTTGTTGATAATATTTTTCTTGCCATAGCAGAGATTTCAAGCCTTTAAGTTTTTCCAAATTCAGTATTCTTTTTTAACTGCTGCCAAAAAACATAAAGCATATGTTTAGTTTTTAACAATTACTTAGAGTATATGTAATTTTCATAAAATCATTGAGGAACTTTTAAGTGCACTGCATTACTTATCATGTGCTGCTCCTAAATAACAGTCTCTGTAATAGCTCAGAGCTCCATCCAAATGCTTGCTTTTACTATAACCTACCTATAATGCATTCTGTAACTTAGGATTAGCATAAGTAGTGTAGAACAGTAAAAGGGTCTTAATTTTTTATGTAGATTTTTTGTTTATATAATCTGTAAAATGGTTAAAGACCAAGTTCAATGTTACACTTGCGGTAGATAGCAGTGTAGCTAAACCAGCAGAAGCCAAACCTTTCAGAATTCTATTTACTTTTTGGGGAGCTTTATTAAGATCATCTAACAGGGGCCTGAGACAGGCAAATGTAGTATGTGGGGACATTGTTGAAATTCCTTTTGAAGAAGCCTTTGTGCCCCCATTATAGTGATAGTAGCCACAGTTGGTTGCTTGCCCACCTGTTTCATAACCTTTCTTCTTCAAAAGTGCCCATGCTTCTCCATATGCCTCTGGTTTGTTTCCCTATCAAAAATATCCCAGTTGCTGAGATGGTTCTTCGCTGCAGCCTGTTGTGAGACATCTGAGTCAGGATACATCTGTACAATCAATTGCAAAAGGGAAAGGACTGTGTGCTAGGGTGCCTATAGAGAGTTTGTACCTAACCTGTCAACAAAAGACACTGTAGTCAGAATCCACTGGTTACCAACAGAATTCTGTACCCAAGCAATAATTCACCCAGCAGCACTAACGCCATCTTAGTGACGTGACCAGGGGTCACCACAAGGCCCATCGCTACAGGACAGGCAAACCAAGCAATTGCTTGGGGCCCCAAGCTGGCCCGGGGCCCCGAGCAAAGCCGATGCTTGTTCTGCCGGGCCGTCCTCCTGCCCTTGTCCAGCAGCTCGCCCTGTAGGCCGGCGGACCAGCAGTGCGAGAGCCTGGAGCTGGACAGGAGGCAGAGCCTAAAGCCGCTCGGCCTCCGGCCAGTACCAGATCCAGCAATTGCCCCCCCTCCTGTCCTATAGCATGGTGGAGCGGGAGCTGTCAGCTGTCCTGCTCCACCATTCCCTCACCTTTCTCACATTCCCTCCCCCAAATTCCTTCAAACTGCCCTGGCCACCACATATACTGTTCAATGGAATAGAAGACAGGACTCAATTCCTACTTTGTGCAAGTGACCATTCAGGTGGCCAGTCCGAAAAAGTAACCACAATAGAGTAGCAGGGTCACAGCATTCAAGAAGACTCTGGGGCAAAACAAGGCAATGCTTTATTTAGTTGCCAACATGGCAATAAATTAAAAAATTATAAAGGTGATTTTATTGCTGAAACATTATAAACTACCTTAAAACCATATTCCTTTGGATCATCACGTAGCATATCCCCATTAGTGATGAGTGGCAGGGGCCATATTCAAAGTTGCGAATATTCATCCTATGTTCGCGAAATTTGCATATTTGCTATGTTCATTCACTGTTTTTTTTCCATGCAAAAATAGTAATGATATTCATATAGTGCGCACACGCGATTATATCATTGGTTCTTGACACCCACTACGATCATCCTTCATCCCTGAGATGTTGAGCGGCTTTCTCCTGTGCTCGCATCTCTGCTCTGTACTCCGGCCGGCCACTCACTTATTCATATTTCCAACTGAGAGCGGGGATTGGCTGCCACCATCGGGCCATATGAATGGGTGATGTTAATTTCTATTCACATCACAGGCCGAGTATTGTTCAGAGATGCGAGCGCTGTATAGAGCCGCTCAGCATCTCTGCTATATTATGGACGAATGCATCAGGTGTCAGGAGTAACACCCGGGGCGATCTGTCTATTAGTACAGGAACTACTAATCCCATCATGGAACAGTGTGTTCCATACTGGGAGTAGTAGTACTACCTAAAAAAAAATATTTTTAAAATTGCATTTTTTATTATTGTTGGCTACATTTTTAGGTCCCTGCCCACCAACATAAATTGATCCCTGTTTAAAAATTAACATTAACATTTTTTTTTTTGTCTTTCAATTTTCGGGAGTGGGCAGGGACCAGAAAATTTTTTCTTCTAGTCGTTGTTTTTCTAGTTTTTGTTCTAAATTAATTGCTTTTTAATTTTCACTTTACTTTTTTAGCCCTATTTTTAATATTGAGAGCTGAATTTTCTGATCCCTGCCCACTCCCGAAAATTGAAAGACAAAAGAAATAAATGTTAATATTAATTTTTAAACAGGGATCAATTTATGTAGATGGGCAGGGACCTAAAAATGTTGCCGACAATAATAACATTTTTGAAGAGGCCATTTAAATGTAAAAAATTATATATTTTTTATAATTCATTTTTTTAAAATGTTTACAAGTAATGTATTTTAATATTTTGTTTAATAAAGTGTGTGTATGTGTGTTTCACTTTTTTTAGGTAGTACTACTACTACTCCCAGCATGGAACAGACTGTTCCATGATGGGAGCTGTAGTACCTGTACTAATAGACAGATCACAGCAGGTATCACTCCTTACACCCAATGCGATTGTCCTTTCTATTGTAGAGATGGAGCAGTTATATATTATACAGGATGATCGCATCGGGTCAGATACTAGACGTTCAAGTGTTGTTGCAGACTGACCAAACCTAAGGGAAAGCAAAATGCCAGTCTCAAAGGGGTGGTGACCAGTGACATAGGTGGAGTGGGAGGAGAAAGGTGGGGCTTATAGGGAGAATGACAGCCTCCTATCCTGATAACATAATAATCACATTAGACTTGAAGGAAATGTATATACATTTACTGTTTAAAGTTGGGTATGCTTATAGTACCTGCATACACAACGTGATATACCTACACATTCTACATTGCATTTATTTGAATTATATCAATTTTGAGTGGATAACTTTATAATAATAATTTAGTGTAATCTAAAGATGCTGAAAAAGAAGGACGTTTTTTTTTTTGTTTTTTTTTCTCTTTCCTTTCTCTCCCCTTGGGTAGCTTTGCTACTCTCAGATTATGATTACATTTTTTTGAACTTTTGAGGTCATTCTCAACTCCAACCCATTCAATCTCAAATTTACATTTGAGCTCCATTCTGACAGTGCGGCTTTTTTGGACTTGCGATTGAGGGGAGTTGCCGGCAGCCCGATCATCACCTCCACTTACCGTAAACCCCTCTCAGGCAACACCATAATAAGGGCAGATTCTAATCACCCTTCACACACTCAAAGCTATTCCTTTGGGAGAATTGACAAGACTCAGACGCAATTGTTCAGACACTGGTGAATTTAAAAATGAAACTATAGTTAACATCCATATTACAACTACGTAGCTACAAACAGAAACATTTGCATCAAGCATATCAACATGTTGTAAAAAAGATAGAAACAATCTACTTACTAGAAGATTTGATGATAAGAAAAATTCTTAAATTACAAAACGTCAATTCCAACATTGAGCATTACATACACACCCAATTTAAACAAATCAAACATGTTATTAACAATAATTTACATCTTTTGAAAAATGACCCATGTGTATCAGACATACTCAAATCTGGATGTTGCATAGTCCCTAAAAAAGCACCTACCTTAGGTGATCTTCTTTCTTCTTTCTCCAAGCATAGTTGCATCACAGATTGAGAGAACATCCTCCTGGTTACGCACCATGGGCTTTTATCATTGCGGCTCCTCTGTATGCCGCACATCCTAATTTGCCAAAGTGTGCAAAACTTTCCATAATGCAGATAGAACCCAATTTCACAAAATTAAGAATTATCTTAATTGCAACACAACTCACTGTGTCTATATTATAGAATGTGATATGTGCTGCAAAAAATACGTAGGCTGTAAGACACACAAACTAAAAACACGTTTTTTTGGAACATGCTAATGATGTCACTAATACAACAATCAGAAATCGTTCTAGTGCATCACTTCATTTCATACATGAACACAATAGGGACATACGTCACATTCAAGTATATGCTATTGAGAAGGTGCACATGAACATTAGAGGAGGAGACATTCAATGTAAACTTATGGACAAAGAAGCCTTCTGGTAATTTTCTTTAAACTACAGAATGCCTCAAGGTCTCAGCTTATGGAAAGAATTTTTATTTCACTATTAATATCATGGGGAGTGAAATGTTTAACCCCATTCTCCATTTTTTATTTTTTACTTTTTCTTTCCTCTGTGCTCCGTCTATATGAGACACAGTATAAACGATGTGTGATTTTTCCTGCATTATCTGCTACTTATTTTCCAATTGGACCGCACTCTATACTCTTACTCATATCAATTTTAATTCTTTTATTTTTCTCTTTTATTTTTCCTGGATTTGTTTCAAATTTTTGATACAATCAATAAGTATATATATATATATATATATATATATATATATATATATATATATATACAGTTTATCCTGTATCTCTTTCTGGAACCAGTTTACTTGAAGGAAGACCTTTTCTTTGTTTTTGTTTTTTAATATACCATTGAACTGCTTGTGCATTAAGTGGCATGTTATTTTAATTATTTTCACCTGTGGAACTACCTATTTCTACGTGCTAGTAACCATTGAGCATATCTTTTGACAAAGAGCGCATGTGCCCAAAACACGTCAAGATGTGTCAGAACTTTTAAGGTGTGAAGCTGTCTTATGCTATTTTAAAGAGAATTTCCAATAAAGCTGCTAAATTTCCAAGTGCCGGATCATTTCGTATTTCATTTCATTGTAAGAATTCAAGAGCCATGATAAAATATCAGAGAATCCATGGTTAATATTGAGTTATGAATGAAAGCTTGTAATGTCAAGATGTAATACATAAGACAGGAAATAAGGTGACCAAACGCAGAATGAAGTTCTACTGCAATAAACCACTCGATCTAAGCTGGTGTTTCAGAAAGTAGAATTGAAGGTATTCATTGAGATGTGTAAGATATCTGAAGGTATGACACAATGAGTACGGGTACACTTTTATTACTGCCCACAAGTATGGGCCTATTGGAGTGAAAGTTTTCTTGAATCCTTGGGCAAACCAATCTGTAGTTTGTAATTCAAGTGTTCAAAGTCCTAGAGCTGCCAGAGAAGGTGGCCATCATGAAGATCAAACCAACATTAAGGAAACAACCTCAGAAGCAACGGGGACTGAATGGTGAAGGAGGCTGCCAAGGCTGCACTGCTCCTGTCCTCCCACAGTTATGTTACAGAGTGTGCAGGTGGATGGGGAGTGTGGATTTTTCTGGTTAGGTCTCTTACAGGAACTGGCAATGCATGCTGAGAGAGACCAATGGAAGGAGAAAAAGGTGGTACAGGGCAAAGACGGCATCTGGAGAGTTGGTAAGATACTGTGTGCGCCAGCAGTCATGTACCCCATGTTAACATATGTGGCCTCATACGCTGAGCAGAAGGGAGCTATGTGTGTAGTAATGTCCGTACATTGGGTGGCCTCAGGATTCAACAAAGCAAAAATAG
Source organism: Hyla sarda (assembly GCF_029499605.1). Lineage (NCBI taxonomy): Eukaryota > Metazoa > Chordata > Amphibia > Anura > Hylidae > Hyla > Hyla sarda. The sequence goes on along the minus strand of NC_079190.1, from coordinate 362,579,558 downwards.
GGTTTTTGCAGACTTCATTATTTGCATCTATTATGACCTAGGTAAAACAATAAAGGTACCTGACCACCACACTCCATAAACATCTTACCTGTTTTAGAGACTATGAGTAGACTTCATCGAACTGCCTAAGGTGGGCCAATATAAGTATGTCCTTGTCTGATTGTACTGATTCCGTGACCATAGATACAATGAATATGAGAGTGTGAGGCAGGATAATAGAGGAACATTTAAAAATATATATTCTTTCTAAATAATTCCTGATAAAGTAAAAAATCTTATTCAATCATATGCAAATTGATTACTAATTTGCTATCCAATGTTAGTGTAATCACATGTTCTTGCAAATTTTCAAATTTTTGTGCATGATTCAAAGTTGCGTGTAGAATGTATGCTTATCCCCAGAAGGGGGAGGTGTTTCTATGTTTCAGAACCAAGTCCAAAGTAGGTTCACTCTTTTTTAAGAACTCTCAGCAGGTACCTGAGACCAGCCCAATAGTGTAAACAAACAGCAGAGCTGTATACCTGAAAACTTAAGAGCCCTCTATAATCTAGGAAGCAAAGAAGGAAAGGGGGGCATAGACACAGCAAGGGAGAACTTGCCTGTCACATCTTTGCAGCTTTATGTAAACATTTTCTTTGTGAATGTCTTATCAGAATCACAGAAGCAGTTTGTACCAAATCAAGGTCAAACGTACTCCTTAATAATAATAATAATAACTGAATTGTAACTGAAGTGAAAAATAGAAGCTTAGTACATCTGAGTTGCCAAGTGCCAGACTAGCAGCTGAGAGCCTTCACAAAAACACGTTTCTTAAAAAATCAATAATCGAGACGTTTTTCTTACCGTGATCATCTAAATAATTGTTGCTGTCATTAGCACACATATTCACTAATGGTCTACAACTAATATCCACATTAATGCCATGAAAGTGAAGTTGCATAATTATATTTGCACATTGGGTATGTGTCGTAAAATTTGTGGTCCATTAATTTTAAATTAAAGGTATGTTCTCCAATATATGATAATGGGGAGCACTTTACCTTTTCTTCATTTTGGTTGAGTCAATTTCCTGTTGACTCACGGAAATGAAGGGGGGGGGGTTAAATATGCTGTGCGTTCTGATTGGATCAGAATGAAGTGGAGAGACATGACTCTCCATTTTGATCCTGACAGCCATGTTTAAGCAGATGCATTTGTGGTATCCCGGTACTGGACTTGGTTCCTCCATGCTGATAGGGCTTTCCTGGTGGGTTAACCCCTAGTCGCCTCATAATGCCATTTAGACATGTATGTATTTAATTTGTTTTATGATAGTGTAATTGATGTACAGGATCTTTGGTCACGTGATTTATAGTGAATTGTGTTATGCTAGGTTTAAGGACCTTTGGGTCATGTGGCTAGGTCATGTGATGTAACCATAATGCCTTGGTTTAGGACCGACAGGTTTGGGGACCAATAAGCTTTGATTCTGCCCCTTCTGTATATATATCTTGCCCCTGCTGTATCCAATGACCACTCTCTTTCCCTTGGGATCTCAGAGAAAGCAGATCTGTTATCACAGCTACAAGACAAGCTAGGCCTGAAGCCTTCCACTTCAGCGCTTTCTAAACCGTGAGTTAATCTGACTCAAATCTTACCAATCCTATGTGATTACTGAACCTAAACATACCCCTAACTTCAGTGGAACAGCGTACAGCAAAATCAAAGCTTATTTTACCTCAAAGTCCCAGCCAACCTGTGACGAGCCTAAATCCCGATCCTCTTGTGAAAGACTGTTTGTTATCATCATCTGCATAAAATCTGCAGTAAAGTTATTTCCAGTTTACTACTACTTCTGTTGTGGCCAATCCTTTATTCCTCCCTATCGTTACTGGGACGGGTGGTGGTAGGACATATTCATTGAGGAAGCCCGCACCCTGGCGTCACGACAATCAAGGGTTAATGCTATACCCTGCTTACTAGTCTGCAACACCCCTGTCCATCCCCCAAGCTTACCACACATTCAAAACTTAATCCTAAATACCAAAATGGTGAATTTTATTTAACCCCTTAAGGACGCGGGACGTAAATGTACGTCCTGGTGCGGTGGTACTTAACGCACCAGGACGTACATTTACGTCCTGTGCATAACCGCCGGCATCGGAGCGATGCCCGTGTCATGCGCGGCTGATCCCGGCTGCTGATCGCAGCCAGGGACCCGCCGGCAATGGCCGACGCCCACGATCTCGCGGGCGTCCGCCATTAACCCCTCAGGTGCCGGGATCAATACAGATCCCGGCATATGCGGCAGTGCGCGATTTAAATGAATGATCGGATCGCCCACAGCGCTGCTGCGGGGATCCGATCATTCAGAACGCTGCATGGAGGTCCCCTCACCTTCCTGCTTCCGGCTCCCGGCGTCTTCTGCTCTGGTCTGTGATCGAGCAGACCAGAGCAGAAGATCACCGATAACACTGATCTGTTCTATGTCTTATACATAGAACAGATCAGTATTAGCAATCATGGTATTGCTATGAATAGTCCCCTATGGGGACTATTCAAGTGTAAAAAAAAATGTAAAAAAATGTAAAAGTAAAAGTTAAAAAAAAGTGAAAAATCCCCTCCCCCAATAAAAAAGTAAAACGTCCGTTTTTCCTATTTTACCCCCAAAAAGCGTAAAAAATAAATTTAATAGAAATATTTGGTATTACCGCGTACGTAAATGTCCAAACTATTAAAATAAAATGTTAATGATCCCGTACGGTGAACGGCGTGAACGTAAAAAAAAAAAGTCCAAAATTGCTACTTTTTTTAAACATTTTATAAAAAAAAATTATAAAAAATGTATTAAAAGTTTTTTGTATGCAAATGTGAAATAAAAAAAAAGTAAAGATAATGGCGCAAAAAATGAGCCCTCACACCGCCGCTTATACGGAAAAATAAAAAGTTATAGGTCATCAAAATAAAGGGATTATAAACGTACTAATTTGGTTAAAAAGTTTGTGATTTTTTTTAAGCACAACAATAATATAAAAGTATGTAATAATGGGTATCATTTTAATCGTATTGACCCTCAGAATAAAGAACACACATCATTTTTACCGTAAATTGTACGGCGTGAAAACGAAACCTTCCAAAATTAGCAAAATTGCATTTTTCTTTTTAATTTCCCCACAAAAATAGTGTTTTTGGGTTGCGCCATACATTTTATGATATAATGAGTTATGTCATTACAAAGGACAACTGGTCGCGCAAAAACCAAGCCCTCATACTAGTCTGTGGATGAAAATATAAAAGAGTTATGATTTTTAGAAGGCGAGGAGGAAAAAATGAAAACGTAAAAATTAAATTGTCTGAGTCCTTAAGGCCAAAATGGGCTGAGTCCTTAAGGGGTTAATTGGATATGAAATGGTGCATTACACAAACATATATTTTATATTCACACTCTGTATATAATCAGCTGTATATTGTATCACCCATAACAAATGTGATTCTAATATTTAACAGTTTTAGAGTTGCACATAGTTTATTCTATCTTTCATAAATATTCCACTTTTTCATGCTTAACATGGCATGTTCTTAAGTTAAGATAACAACAGCCATTTTAATAGACCTGCAATACTGCACACACTTACCTCTGTTCTCATGGACATTTCTTCACAACAACAGAATGTTCTCAAACACCATATAAGCTTTGTTTGGGTTATCTCTTAGGGTCCTAGCTACATATGCCCTTCATAGTCAGATGTTATCTATAAACAATATGGTGTTGTTAGTTGTTATGAGGTCAAATTATCCTCTTATTTTTCCTTATATTTTGTTAAAACAAAATGTAACCACTTGATGTCCATGGACTCTATGTCCATGTTGGTCAAGAGTCTTCATACTCAGGGGCATATGTCACATTCATCTTCTTTTTCCCATTACTTAAAGTTAAAGGCCTCACATACTGTATATCTGGTAATGTACTAGTTCTTATTTAATTGTGATAATTTTACAATGTTGATGAAAAATTATATCAATCAGTATGTATGGTGAAAGATCCTTTCTAAACACCTAATAGAAGTGATGGGTTTAGAAATAATAAATCATTCTGCATACCACCCCCAGTCAGCAGGGTTTGCATATTACACCCACATCAGTGAAGCTGGAAAGAAAATCAAAATGGATGCACACCTCGCACAGCAAGAGGGTTCTTACACCATGTTCCTGATACAGTGCATATATATATATATATATATATATATATATATATATATATATATATATATTTATATATCCTTTTTTTTTATAAATAATGGTTTAATAAGTGACAAATAGATAATTTCATGAGATAAAAGGTAATCGATATTTTCAGTAATACATTATTGTTGGATTAATGGAAATTCTGTAGTATGTAATGCTGCTTATGTTATTTTCAAGGAGGTGTAACGGGGGGGGGGGGTAGCAGCCCACATACACAGCTGCAGCACTGAACTCCTGTTCATATGGGAACAATCAAAAGAGATACACTCCAGTCTCTTCGGGGTGTTCTTTAAATCTAGAGGCATGGTAACCCTTGTTTTCTTTTTATCTCTTTCTCTCTGTTTTTCTCTGTTAAGAGCACCATTTCCTAATTTTTTTTTCTTTATTTTTTTTTCTCTTCTGTTTGTTTTGTTTTTTCTCTCTCCTCAGTATAGCTTATCTGTTTGGCTCACATATACTGTTAAGTCACTTTTCCTTTTTGCATAATTTTTGCTTTAAAGGGGTATTCCAGGCAAAACCTTTTATATATATATATATATATATATATATATATATATATATATATATATATCAACTGGCTCCGAAAAGTTAAACAGATTTGTAAATTAATTCTATTAAAAAATCTTAATCATTCCAATAGTTAGTAGCTTCTGAAGTTTTCTGTCTAACTGCTCAATGATGATGTCACGTCCCAGGAGCTGTGCATGATGGGAGAATATCCCCATAGGAACTGCACAACTCCCGGGACATGAGTCATCAGAGAGCAGTTAGACAGAAAATAACAACTCAACTTCAGAAGCTAACAACTATTGGAAGGATTAAGATTTTTTTTATAGAAGTAATTTACAAATCTGTTTAACTTTCCGGAGCCAGTTGATATATAAAGAAAAGTTTTGGCCTGGAATACCCCTTTAACTACTTTTCAGGTCCTGTAGTCCTGTAGTCCTTCCCACATGAACCTGAGACTATTAGGCAGAATATATTATAGGGAAAGATGATGTCAAATAATGTTTTTCTAGGGGGGAATTGATAAGGATGACCATTATTATTTTGATTACTGATCAATATATTTATATCAAAAATAGATATATATGCTAATATATTGCAGAAAAACATTATTTTCCTTATGAGATATATCAGCTTGCTATTTGCTTGTGATCAAGAAGATGAAGACCTTGGGATGAGGCAAAATGACGCAACATAAGAAGAGGAGTTGAAATTTGGAGACAAAATATTTGAAGAAATATAGACTGTGCAGAAGGGCAGATATATCCGGAATTTTCTGGCAGAATAGGGGGATGGTAATATCAGTGAACTACAGCCAAGAAAGAAATGAATGTTTAATATGCTAATATATACAAACACAATACTCAAATATCCAATCAAAATATAACATGATGGTTTTGACATGATAACTAACCTCCCCTTTTTGTCAAATGTAAAAACCAATGTCCTTCCATGTAATATACAGAACTCCTTGGGACAGTTCCTTCGCCAGTATACTGAGGAGATAAACACCAACATTTTTTCTGGTGTTCATTTCTTGTGTCGACACTCAGTAGTATACAGCGGCAGTCACGTACATTTTAAGGCCTAACCAGCAGCCGTCCTTGACAGTACTACCTTAAAAATGTAAAAAAATAAAATAAAATAGAAAAAAAAGTGAAACACACCCACACTTTATTTAGCACATTATTAAAATACAATACTAATAAATATTTGCAGAGAATTTATTTGGTTCAAAACATTTTTTTTTATATTAATTCGGCCAATCGGCCAAATTAAAGCTAAAAAAAAATTTGCTCCTCTCTAATACCAATGATTACATCCTTCACTATTACTGTACATTTTAAACAAATGAGTATGTTTTAAATTGCTCTATTCTGACCCCTCTAACTCTTTCACTTTTCTGTATATATTGGGCTAATTTTTTGCACGGATATCTATAGCTTTTATTAGTACTTTAGCGTATATGTGGCTTTTTGATCACTTTTCATTTTATTTTTCTTGGATGTGATGTGGCCAAAAAGCAATTTTTAGTCGATGTAATGTTGCCAAAAAGCAGCAATTTCAACTTTTTATTTTTACGTTTATGCCGTTCACCATACAGAATTATTAACATTATATTTTGATATTTTGGACATTTAGATAGGTACTATTTATAGAAATCTTTAGATTGGTTCTACTGTTCAGTGCTATGCATAGGCATAGCACTGATCGATATTATCGGCAATCTTCTGCTCTGGTCTGTTGGAAGGCAGACCAGAAAAAAAAGGTACCGTGATGACAGCCAGAGCAGGTGAGGGGACCCACGTCTGCTAACTTGGCTGATCTGATCCCTGTGGCCGTGTCACAGGTGATCAGATCAGTCATTAGAAGCGCCACACTTTTGCAGATGCCATGATTTGTATTGATCACAGCGCCACACTTTCGCAGATGTCATGATCTGTATTGATCACAGCATCTGACCACCAATGTTCGCCATTATCGGTAGGTCCCTGGCTGCTGATAGCAGCAGGGACCTGCCTTGCATGAAGCGAGCATTGCTTTTGTGCTCGCTTCATTTACAGGATGTAAATGTTCGTTGCATCAGGACGTGCATTTACGTTCATTGTCGCTAAGGGGTTAATGTCATAGCTTGATTTGAGACTCATCAGAACCAGGCATTGTTGTTCTGGTCTTCCATTGTCCAATCTTGGTGAGCCTGTGCGAACTGTAGCCTCCGTTTCCTGTTCTTAGCTGACAGGTATAGCACCCGGTGTGGTCTTCTGCTGCTGTAGCCCATATGCATCAAGATTGAATATGATGTGTGTTCAGAGATAGTATTCTGCATACCTTGATTGTAACATATGGTTATTTGAGTTCTTTTTGCCTTTCTGTCATCTGAAACCAGTCTGTCTATTCTTCTCTAACATTAACAAGGTATTATACACATGCCTGCCATTCACTGGATATTTTCTCTTTTTTTTACCATTCTCTGTAAACCCTAGAGATGGATGTGTGTATAAATCCCAGTAGATAAGTAGTTTCTGAATTACTCAGATCAGCTCACCTGGTACCAACAACCATGATACATTTAAGGTCCCATAAATTCCCTTTCTTCCCTATTTTGAGGCTCGGTTTGAACTTCAGCAAGTTGTCTTGACCACGTCTACATGCCTAAGTGCTCTAAGTTGCTGCTACATAATTGGCTGATTAGGTATTTGTGCTAATAAGCAACTGTACAGGTGTACTTAATAAAGTGGCCAGTAAGTGTATATTACTTTGACAACACAACTGCTTCCTTCCCAGTTTATCATAATTACTATAGTTATTTTATAATATATTGTTATTTCTAGAAAAAGGAATATGGAATACATGAAATGCCCTTACTGTAGATGCGAAGCAATTCGATTAAAAAGTCTACACCTGTTGCACAATTTAAACTTAATTTTAATGGGATTTATTTGCAAGTAATAACTTGGAATCCCAGGGGCAATATTTGGATTATTACTACTATTCAATGGAGGTACAGTACTTTAATTAAAAAACAAACATGAGGGAGGTAAAAATGCTATATTAACATAGCTCAGGTCTCCAATTAGAAGCCTTTACGCAAAAAAAGTAGAAATCTTATTAGAATACAGTATGTCTAGTTCACACATTATTTCCCCTTTCTGTATTGGAACTTTTGGTTTTATATTACTGAGGAATAATGTTATTATGTTTAATTGGATTAGGCTAAATTCTCCCCTCACCCTGTTCACTGGCACGGGAAAGTACTGAAGATATCATGTTTGATTTTATACCGCCAGGTTTATATAGTGAGAGATAAATTACATAGAAATAATCGCCATGTTGGAAGTTATTGTAATTAAATTGAACATTCTAAGAAACTCTGCATGATGTGGCTGTAATGTAGATGAAAATCTTCAGTCAGAGTGCACATTTATTCTTGTGTATTCTAGAAGAACCTTTAAAGGGGTACTCCACACCTAGACATGTTACCTTTGGATAGGGGATAACATATGTGATCGCTGGTCCCTGAAAAATGAGGGGTTACTCACTAAAATCTGTAGGTTAGATTCTGTGTTCTTCTTGTAAATGGTTTTATTCCTAATGTGCCCCAGCATGCATTGGAGGCAGGGAGCTGGCTGGCTGAGTTTCTTTGCCTTATCTATATTCCCTCGTCAACCCCACCCCCTTTATTATTATGCTAAGGAAGGTCGCGGGTGAGCACACAGAGAGCAAAGCACTCACCTGCGACCTTCATTAGCATAATAATGCTATTGGGATGATGGGGGAATATATATATAACTAGAAAATGTATTACTACTATAGGTAGAAAGTAAAAACATATTACAATTAAGCACTCCATGGCTGATGCTACAAGGGCAATAAATGAATAATGAAATGTGTAAACAGGTAATAAAAACTGAAAAAATACAAAAATCAAAAGCAGTTTGCCATTTAAAAACAAAACCAATCCCAAAAATTCTGGGTTGTCAAGACCTAGGTGCACTGAAAATAACAAAGTGATATTCTAACTCAGTCCAATCCCTGTTATATAATGCACTAAATTGGCTTAATGTAAATAAGGTCCAAGCTTAAAACCTTGGGACTTAGGGCATACCTGTACACCCCCATTTTGAAGTCCTTGAGGACTCAAGACCCATGCCTTGCGGTTTTCCAGGATGCCTGCTGAAATCATTCAGCAGGCATCCTGGCACATCATCGAGGGGGGTCCTGTAACCCCCCTTCCCCCCGTGTCGGTGATCTTTTTGCGCTAGAAGTCCCTTAAACTTTCTTTTTCTTTAGTTTTTACTTTAGTTTTATTTTATATTTTAAGCACCAGTGAGGAGAAGGATGATGCCACATTTTTGTTATCTTTCTCGTCCTGTTTGAATCAGGCCAGTCATCAATCACCTTGGGGACAAATTTTGGGAGGCCTATGTCCCAGGAAGGGAGGTCTCTGTTGATGAGTCTCTCATCAGCTTTAAGGGGAGACTCAGCTTCCGGCAGTACATTCCCACTAAGCTGGTGCGGTATGGTATGAAGATGTATAAACTTTGCCAGAGTACCTCAGGGTACACTTGCAAGTTTATGGTATACGAGGGATGAGATTCCCGTCTTGAACCCCCCAGAATGCCCTCCTACTCAAGGTGTTGGCGGGAAAATCGTTTGGGAACTTATGCACCCATTGCTAGATAAGGGTATCCCTCAGTTCACATCCCTCACCGTCAGATTCACGGTCGCTTGTGGGACAATCCAGAAGAATCAAAGAGGCCTTCCGACCCATCCCCTACACACACCTATCCCCCAGAGTGAGTCCCGTGCCTTTCCCTATGAAAACCTGTTGCTGGTCAGGTATAAGGATAAGAGGGATGTCCTTATGCTGTCTCCAATTCATGGTAACTGCAGCACCCCTGTCCCTGTGTGAGGTACCGCGGGATCGTTCCTCAAGCCTGAATGTATTCTGGTCTATAATCAGTATATGGGGGAGTTGATCTCTCTGATCAAGTCCTCAAGCTATATAAGGAAATTCAGAAAACACAGACATGGTACAAAAAGGTTGCAGTCTACATGGTACAGGTTGCCATGAACAACTCTTTTGTACTGTCCCAGGGACATTCCTGCAGTTCCAAGAGGAATTTCTAAAGGCCCCAGTCCTTGACCTCTGGAAATGTGGGCCCCAGATTCCAGGATTCTACTCTAATGTACCAGTCCAGAGTACATTGTCTTCTAAACTTTAAACCCAACCCCCCTCCCCCCCCAAAAAAAAAATACCCCTGATAATATCTTTTTTTTTTACTCCCTCAAATGCGCAGTACTCTCTCCCAACCTGAGCGGGGTGCGCATTTGAGGTAACAGAATAGGTGAATGTATGTAACTGTCAGTTAGGTCTATAAGAAACATTGGCCTCAAATGCAAAGAGTTCTCCCTCATGAGCTCTGCCATATTTCCAGGCGACAATTCTGAGTCACATGTTAGTCGTTTACAGAATGATGAAGCAGAGCATAGGTTGAAATTGCAGTTTTGAAAAGCTACCCTTCATCAATCCCTGGAAAATAAATTTTGGAAACACCGTGCGTTCAAAATGTCCTCTTTACCCCTATACCCACTCCTTGGGGAGGGGGGTACTTTCTGTAATGGTGTCACATGTGGGTGTTTCTTTTTAGTATTTTCCTCTGAATGTATGTAACCATCAGCTACTGATATTCCATAGGCCTGAAGTGCAAACAGACCTCTATGACTTCTGAGCCTTGTTGTGCGCCCACCCAGCACATTACCCCATATGTGGGTATATTTCCATAGTCAGGGGAAAAAGCCCTCGAAAAATTTGTAACCCAATTTCTCCCATTACCCTTGCGAAAATGTTGAAAATTGGGTAACCCCAGCTTTTTAGTGTAACAAAATAAATTTGTCATTTACGGCCTACTGTTCAAAAAACCTGTGAGATGTAAATACTCACTGTACCCCTTGTTACCTTCCTTGAGGGGTGTAGTTTCAAAACGTTGGTCACTTGCCATGTTTTTTTTTTTTCTTTCTTAGATTTTATGTCAGAACCTCTGGCATTGCAATGTAAATCATCACTTTAGGCCTCAAATCTCATCGGTGCTGTCTCACTCCTAAACCCTGTATTTCCATATTCTCGAGAAATTGGGCTACAAATTTTTTAATACTTGTGAAACTAAAAAACTTTTATGGCCCACTGTTCAAAAAACCTGCGAGGTGTAAGTACTCACTGGAGTTACGTTCCTGCAGAGCTGTAGTTTCTAAAATGGTGTCACATCTGCTGTTCTTGCACAATGGGGTCTTTGTAAACTCACATGGCCCCTGACTTCAATTCAAACAAACTTCTCTCTCCAAAGGCCCAATGGCACTCCTTCTATTCTGAGCATTGCAGTGGGCCTGCAGAGCACTTTACATCCACATATAGGGTATTTTCTTTCTCAGGTGAATTTGCACTACAAATTTTGGGATCCATTTTCTCCTATCACACAATGTGAAAATGAAAAATTTGGAGTAACAGTCATTTTGGTGTTAAGAATCAAATTTTTCACTTTTACGGCTCACTGTTCAAAAAACACTCACTTTTCCTGGAGGGGTATAGTTTCCAAATTGGTGTCACATGTGGGGTGTTTCTGCTGTCCTGGCACCATGGGAGCTTTGTAAACGCACATGGCCCTGACTTCAATTGCAGCAAATTTCTCTCTCCAAAAGTCCAATGCGCTCCTTCTGTTCTGAGACGTGTAGTGCGCCAGCAGAGCACTTTATGTCCACATATGGGATGTTTCCTAAATTGGAAGAAGTTGGGCTTCAAATTTTGGGGTCCATTTTTTCCTATTACACCATGTGAAAATGAAACATTTTGAGTAACACTGTTATTTGTAGTGTTAAAAATGTTGTGTTAAAAATCTATGTTCTACTATTGCAAGAAACGCACTTTAAGGGGGACAAGATCCCAAAGTTGCTGACCAGACATTTTGATAGGTGGTACCACTCTAATCATCCTACCTCGGCGTCCAAGGGGGTCACCATAGCATTGCATAGGACACTCCCATGGAAGGTAATTGACTCACACAATGATGCAGATGGTAGATTTCTATTTCTGAAGGTACAGGGTTAGGGGGTTAAATACACGATCGTGAACATTTATACACTGAACCACGGCCAGGTTGCCTGGTTGCTTGATACACTAGACACTCTATCACTGTTTGCAGAGGGGCCCGTTATAATGGGTGTGGATTTCAATGTTACCCTTAATCCCTGCCTGGTCTCCACATCTGGTTGATCACATTTGTCATTGAGAGCAATTGCGAAGCTTTTATCTAAACTCTCTGATCTCTCTCTCCTAGATGCTTGGCAATACCTCCATCCCGCCGCAAACGACTTCACATATTTCTCCACAGTCCACAACTCGTATCAGTGACTTGACTACTTCTTTGTCCAGTCGTCCTTATTGCCGACTCTCACAGCCGCAGGTATAGACTCTATAACTATCTCTGACCATTCTCCTCTTTTCATCTCTCTTTCTCTGACTTCTACTCCCGGAACACCGGCAAGGTGGAGACTTAATGAGAGCATATTGGAGGACGTGAGGGCAAGAGAGGACATATCCACTCACCTGAAAACGTACTTTGAAATCAATGCTGCATCGGGTCCCCCCCACTCCGGTAGTCTGGGAGGCACACAAATCCTACATTAGGGGGATATTCATATCTTGGGGCTCCAAATTGAAAAAAGAGAGACAACAACGTATTAATTCCCTCCTAGCTGAAATCTCCCAACTAGAAAAGACACACAAGCGGACACGGGCGGAGGACTTTAAGAGTAATTTACGGGTCCTGAGGGAACAGCTTTTGAGCCATTTGCAGCTCAAGTCCTCGAGGAATTATATGCACTACAGACATAAAATATATGCCCACGGAAATAAGGGTGGGAAGCTATTGAACCTTCCCAACCTATTGAAAAAACTAAGGCAAAAAGCCACATACATGCAATTAGGAGTAGGAAGGGTATGTTACACACCAATCCACGGGACATGGCTAATTCATTTAGAGATTTCTATCATGCATTGTATAATCTGAAAGAGGGTGAGTCTGCTCAGCAGCTGGAAGTCAGACGTGCACTTATCGCTGACTTTTTGTCTCAACTTCAACTCCCTGCTCTGACACCAGCTATGACTCAGGAACTGCTCTCTCCGATCACACAAGAAGAGGTAGGTAGGGTCCTTAAGTCATTCCCACCGATGAAGAGCCCTGGCCCGGACGGTCTCCCTCTCTCCTATTACAAAACATTCACTGAGTTCCTATTGCCCAAGCTTACAGACTTCTGTATGGCACTTTTCCGAGGAGAAAAGCCCCCCGCACAAACACTGGAGGCTCATGTCACTCTTCTGGTGAAGGAGGGAAAATATCCGGAGGAATGCGGCAGTTATAGACCGATCTCCCTCCTAAACCTTGATGTTAAGCTTTGGGCAAAACTACTTTCCCTTCGTGTTAAAAAAAATTCCTTCCCCACTTGATTGGCATCGAGCAGTCGGGGTTTGTGCCAGGAAGGGAGGGGCGCATCAACACTTGGAAACTCCTCATGTGCATACATGAGGCCCACTCCATTAATTCCCCTCTAGTCCTTCTCGGCGTAGACGCCGAGAAGGCATTTGACAGAGTAAGCTGGTTATTTATGGAAGAAACTCTGTCGGAATTTCATTTCCCACAGGAATTTATAAAGGCAGTTTTCTCATTATATTCCAACCCGACAGCGTCACTACTGGTAAATGAGATTATATCTTCTCCGTTCTCCATCAGCAATGGGACCAGGCCAGCAATTGTCCCTTGTCCCCGACCTTATTTGTATTGGTCATGGAGACCTTGTTGCAGAGGGTACGCCAAATGGATAGTATCCAAGGATTCCACACCTCAGGTGTGGAGCTTAAAGTTCTAGCATTCGCAGATGACCTCCTTTTTACATTTAGTGACCCCAAAAGGGGCTTGCCCTGCCTGGTCCAGTTGTTCAAGGAGCTTGGACAGGTCTCTAATTTTAAGGTTAATGTGTCAAAATCAGAACTATTGAACATTACTCTTTCGGAGCCTGCTGTACGTGAGTTAAAGAGGATGACTGACTTCTCATGGAACAGCACTGCTCTTAAATACTTGGGAGTCCATATCCCCCAGGATATCACTGACATTTTCGCTTTAAATTATAAACCCCTTCTGGGGGAGATAGCGTTGCTTCTCCGTGAGTATGACCAACCAATTATTTCCTGGCTTGGAAGGAAGAACGTTATCAAATGTTATATCCTCTCCAAGGTACTTTACCTCATGAGAATGCTACCTGTGGCTCTACCTACGTTGAACTTTCATCAGATCAGATCTATTTTTTCTAGATATGTCTGGAGAACAAACAGACCGAGGCTGGCTCACTCCTTGTTGACGAGATCACCCTCAGAGGGGGGGATAGGTCTACCTGATGTTAGATTGCTGTATAAGGCTATTCAACTACAAAAGTGGATGGATATAGGGCCCCTTTATCTTCTCTCACTGACCGAGTACATACTAAAGTAGGGGTTTCCTCACATCTCTGTTACAAGACTTATGGCTACCCCCCAAGATCAGGTATAGGGCGGACTCCAAATTTCTCCTGTATCAGGGGGCAATATCTGCTTGGGCGGAGCTGGCTCCTAGTCTTCTTTCTCCTTACTCTCCTTTTTCCACCCTGCTCCCCTCCAGCTTGATACCTGCGGCTGTGAATATGCATTCCCCCACCTTCCAATCAATGTGGGACAAGCTTCATGGCACCACTGTGGCTCACCAGTTTAAGGATGGAGGGTTGCCAACTGCTGAAACGCTGAATACTCTGGTGCCAAGTAGGATGTACTCTTTCTTACACGTTAATCACTTTGTCTCCTGTTGCAAAGCCTTTCTAGGTAGATATGACTCGAGGAGATCGCTGACCAAGTTTGAGAAAATGATTCTCCAGCATCTGCCTCACAATCGCAACTTATCTGCTTGCATTGCTATTATACATACTACGCAGAGCGAAGTGCCCCCACACTTTGTGATGTCGTGGGCAAAGGATTTGGGATTAAAACTATCGGATGAGGATGTGAAACTAATTTTACGCCACTCTCATGGGTTTTCTAGATGGATCTTCAAGGTGTGTTGGCATAGTCATGTCAAGGTATGCCACCACCTGCTGGTTCAGGTCCTGCTCCAGGTCTACCTGCTGCTGATGAGTTGCTTCACTTTGCGGGTGAAGAAAGGTACTCATCAGTCACTGTAGACTCAGGCTGCTGCTGATGGAGCTGGTAATGCTCCTGTCACCCCACCCCTCCCAGCAGCCATGGAAGTGGAAGGTGAGTGCAGAGAGCCCCCCGAGTCAGACCTGCGAGAGGATGGATGTTGGTGCAGATGGGCATAAGCCAACTGACTACGTAGGATGTCTCTGTAGTAGGTCAGTTTATCCTCCCTCTCGGTTGGTGTAAAAAAAAGACCCCCATTTTGTGCCGGTAGCAAGATTCCAATAAGGTGGAGAGCCAGAAGTCATCCCGCGGTGACAATTCGGCGGTCACTATGCAAGCAAGTGAGCATGCATCATGTCATTTTGCAAGTGACTCGGAGGGACTCCCTGGCTACATCTCCACTGCTTACCGCCACGGTGTGTCTGGGTCCTCTGTCTCACCTTCCTCATAACCCTCTAGCTCCTATAGCTGCTCCTGCTCCTCCTCTCCTGTCAGGTGACTTGAAAAACCACCCATTTCACGAAACCTAAACTGTGCTCCACTGTGCCCCTTCTCCTTCTCCTCCTCTAGTTCAGCCCACACAGGGCTCATGTGGCCATGAGATGTAGGCACCATGTCTCCAGTGCACTGACTAGCCATCGTTTCCAACACATGTTGTAGTAGATGAAGCAGTGGAATCACGTTGTTCATCCCGTAATCCTGGCGACTGACTAATAATGTGGCTTCCTCAAAGGGCCTGAGCAAATGGCAGGTGTCATGTATGAGCTGCCACTTGTTGACATTGAAGTTACACAGGGGAATTCCCCTATTAGCTTGGATCATCAAGAAATTGGTGATGGCTTTTCTCTGCTCATATAGTCGGTCCAACATATGGAGGGTGGAATTCCAACGTGTTGAAACGTCTCAAATCAGACTACGTTGGGGAATGACGTTCTGACACTGCAGCTCAAAGAGGGTGTGCTTTGCGTTGTACGAATGGCTGAAGTGCATGCAAAGTTTCTTTCCCATTGTTAGGATGTCTTGCAGATGGGGGGAACACTTCAGGAACCGCTTGACAACAAGATTGAACATGTTTGCCATGCAGGGTGCATTTCTCAGGCTTCCTTCCTTTCCTGTTTCGATTTCTTGATGAATGACTTTTAGCAGTTCCTCCCCTGTGTGACTCTGTTTGAGGCAAACCATGTGAAGAATAGCATGACACCGCAGTGTCCTGCACACATGGTATGCTGTAGGGGGACTGAGACTTCTCCGTGCAGTTGAGACTGAGGTCACAGTGGAGAATGAGGAGGCAGAATTGCATGCTGTCACAAGACCATCAGCCTGAGAGCGTGGAGGCGGAAGCGACGTGACCTGTCCAAGTTGCTGTTGTGGCTGTTACAGCTCCACACGTCGGCACTGCCGTGCACTTAGGTGCTGTAGTGACCCACGGGTGTAGCGGTGTGAGTGGTGGAATCAGATGGTATTAATACCGGGGGCAAGATGGTATTAACCCCTAGTGTTTGTGACGCCAGTGTGGTTTTAGGGTTCCGGAACACCACACGCAGGGCTTCTTCGCTATCCCAGCTGCTATTAGTGAATTGAGAGTCCACAACCAGTCAAACTGAGGCTTTACTGAGTATAAGACAAATGGAATTATCTTCACAGCTAAGGCCAGATTTCCCAGAGAGGGGGCCAGGACCCAGAAGGACCTTTCACCTTGGTTGACCAATATACTTGTAATTAACTTGACTTTAGATTGGACTTGACTTGACTATATGCAGGACTAGTTTCAGTGACAGCAGACATAGACTTGAGACTAACTGGAATGACTGTAGCTTTTGGGGTCTTCCAGATGCTGATCACTTGCACTGAGATCTCTGGTGGTTTCTATGCTCAGTCAGGTAGCAGGTGGTAAGAGCTAAGAGAGTGAATTGTAATGGCCGCCCCTTTATATAGTGGGGGGCTGGACTAAAGCCTATTGGTCAAGCTGCGGGTCATAGGTTAAGCTGGTGCTCTCTGGGAGAACATGTGATCACAAATCATGTGACAACATAACATAACATGTGACAGACTCACAGGTCCTTGAGACCTCCCACAGGTCCTCTGCTCTAGCCATACATTAGGCGACTGTCTAGGCATTAAAGTGATATACACAACATTATGGAACAACAGGGGGAGACCTTGCATGGGAGCCCCCAGTTCCCTGAGGGTCTCAACCTGGCAGGGCCTAAGGCTAGTACAGGACCATGTCCTTTACTGGGACATCACAGTACACACCGACAGGCTCAAGGACTGGCCAACCTCCTGTTCCACAAAATTGTGCAGGGGTGGTACTGCCTTCTTTACAAAGAAATTATGGCTTGGGACTCGGCTCGGCACAATCCTCAGTTCTCTGAAAGGTGTAGATTCTACACCTTGAAAAGGGAGGGACTGAAGCACCAGCAACTTGGAAAGGAGCACATTCAGCTACTGCGCCATTGGACGAGTGGGTGCATACTGTTGTCTCTTGGACAAGGCTTCACCGATGGATTGCTGGCAGAATGACTGACTCGAAGTAAGAGGAGCAGGAGCATATGAAGTGACAGAAGATGGGTATGACACACAGCTCCCTTCAGCTGAGGTGGTGGAGCCTTGGCTGGCTGAAATAGGGAGCGGCATGCCACTGGGTGAGGCCACTGCAGCAGGCTGGACCACCACATCGGGGCCACATTCTCCCAGGCCGCTTTATGGTGACACTGGATATGTTGACTCAAGTCCGTGGTGCCAACATTGGGAGCCTGGCCACGCTTCAACTTCTGACGACACATCTTGCATGTGGCTATGTTAACCTCCTCTGGATGCTTACACACTGCCACACTGCCGAGTAGCTGACTTTCCCACCAACGGTTCACACTGATTGACTGCTACTGCCATCAACTCCAGGAACCCCTGTTTCACAACCTCCCGGGAAGGTAGTCTGCTGTAAAGCAGGTGATCTAACACAGGCACATTTGGCTCCAGAATTTACACTTCTGCCACCATGCTGACTGCCAACCATGCTACCACCTTGCTGGCTCAGCTGTTGTTTCACAGGCAACCTTAAACCATCTTCTCCTGATGATGATAAAGCCCCTTCTGCACCCAGCTCCCAAGTGCGATCAGCTTCATCATCATCGAGTTGTGTCTGCACGTCACTGATGTCCTCCTCAGGTTCCTCAACAGTATCTGCTTCAGGAGCCTGAATGCTCGCAACACCACCTCCCACGCCAATCTCCTCATCACTACTTGCCCAGCGGAGGAAGCGGCAGATTTCTCCTCCACTTCTTGGCTGGGCAGTAGCTGCTGACTGTCCTCACTGAATAGTGGATCTGAACCCACAGCATAAGATACTTCTGTAGGGGAGGAAACAGCATAGGACAGAGGCAATGGGAGGAATGGGACTGCTCCCGGGCCATGCCAACTGAATGTTATGTCTGAGAAACCCACCGACTGTTGACTGGGGGTGTCAGATGTCACTTGTGATGACCATGTTAACCAAGCGATGACGGCAGATAGGATCGCTGGTTGAGACATGACCGCTAGCTGATACCGGGAGCTCAGGCCTCTCGCTGAGACTCCTGCGTCCCCTTGCCCCTAGTCTGCTTCAACCTCTGCCTAATTAATTTAGGCCTCTGCCCTTCCTCTGTGCACATCCTGGCACTTCTCTGCCTGACATACTTAGTGTGTATATGAGGGGAGTACAATAGGCTCCACTACGCTTAAAACAGTATTTGTGTACAACACAAGCTGGTGTGTACTTTGGCTGGCCTTTCACAGTATCTAGGCCCTTAAGACTTTAATAGGAACAAAATAGTACACCACATAGATGTACGTATGTGGTATGCACTTAAGAGGGGAGAACAATGCACTCCAGTACGCTTAAAGCAGTATTTGTGTACAATAACAGCCGGTGTGTAGTTTTGGCTGGCCTTTCAGAGTATCTAGGCCCTTAAGACTTTAACAGAAACAAAATAGTACACCACTTAGATGTACGTATGTGGTATGCACTTATGATGGGTGGACAATGTGCTCCAGTACGCTTAAAGCAATATTTGTGTACAATACCAGCTGGTGTTTACTTTTTGCTGGCCTTTCACAGTATCTAGGCTCTTAATTCTTTAACAGGAAAAAAATAGTACCAAACACACTGTGCAGACAGCTCTCTCTCGTACTGCCACTACAAGCGCGCGGACTGGCCAGCAGCGTCCCAAGACAGGATCAGTAAAAGCAGAAATGGACATCCAGTGCTAGGTGCAGTAAAACCAGGTACTTTATTGCAGGATCATCGGATACAACATGCATCAGGACAAACACTGACGCATTTCGGACTGTTACTGGTCCTTAGTCATGGCATAGGACATATAATAAAATCCAAACTCTAAATACTTATGAAGATATCTCGTGTATAATGAAATCACACTTCACAAGGATTGGATGGAAAACATGAAAACATGGACACAAGATTGCATGAAAGGAAACAAGATGCTATGATGTAGAGAATGTTGGGACAAATTACAGAAATTCAGAGATATAAATGATCGAGACACAATAAATAATAAAAACAATAAACATATAACTATAATTAATATGTCAGTATTAAATCATGTCTCAAATTTATACTCCTAGGTTCTCTTGTATCCATTACAAAAATCCAATAGGATTCTCTATTGAATAGTTTACGTCTCAGGTCACCCCCTCTAATGGTATTAAAAACCCGCTTGATCTCCCGAAAATGATCCCGAAAATGCTGGGACAATGCTGATATATTAAATTGTTCACCCTTCATGTCAGAAATGTGGCGCCTAATACGGGTTTTCAAGATGTCAGATGTGCAACCCACATACTGGCAGCGGCATACAGTACAAGCAGCAAGGTACACCACCGAAGTCGTATTGCAATTGATATTGTTTTTATTAAAATATCTCTTGCTGGTACTGTAAGATGTAAAAGAATCTGATGACAGTATATCGGAGCAAGTAATGCACTGTCTGTGGCCACATTGCCAAGTGCCTGGAGAGTGTAACCAGGTGGGATTGACATTTCTTTTAGTATCATCTTAAAATAAACTAGGATATAATGGGGAGCCCAAAGAAGGTCCTCGTCTAGAGACAACTTTGATCTATGACTTGTCTATTCCTTGCAAAGCTGCATCGTTCTCTAAAATAGTTAAATGTTTCAGCACTATATGTTGAATAGCATAGAACTTTTTGCTGAAACTAGTGACAAAAACAGGTAATTTAGATCTATCATCCATAGAATCAGCAGATAAACATTTACAATTGCTACTAGTAATTTGTGTATCCCATTTTAATTTTTTAGCTCTACTATAAGCTGATTTAAGATTCTGTTCACAATACCCCCTGGATCTCGACCTCTCATGAAGCCTCCTAGATTCTTTAAAAAAATATCATCACTGGAACAGTTTCTTTTTAAGCGAACGCCTTCACCATATGGAATATTATTCACAACATGTTTAGGATGACAGGAGTTTGCTTGTAAGATGTAATTGCCAGCCGATGCCTTTCTGTATGGTTCTACAGTGACTCTATTATTATCTGTCACTGTATCACTACTTAAAGATGGTGCACATAATTTAACATCCAGAAAAGGAATACTGCTTTGGAAGAACTGTGCAGTGAATCTGAGGTTGTGGTCATTATTATTAATGTAGGTGACAAAATCAAAGAAGCGTCTTTCAGAATCCCTCCATACCATGACAAGATTATCTATCTACCAAAATACTTTATGGATGTAAAAAAGGGATTACTGTCTGTAAAAATAAAATTGTCTTCCCAAAAAATCATAAAAATAATACAAAAGATGGTGAGTATTTAGCACCCATAGAAGCTCCGCTGATCTGAAGGAAAAAAATTCACCATTGAACATAAAGAAATTATGAGACAACATATAATCTGTAGCCATAATGATAAATTCCTTCAGACTAGAGGAGTAATTGCTATGGACATTTAGATGATGGGAAAGTGCCAGCAATCCTTGTCGTCGTGGAATGGAGGGATATTGTCATGTTTAGCGCTCCGACCGCACACGCTGGCCGTGAGTGCATGGCCCCGTCTCCTGCTGCTGTCAGCAGGGCTGGGATATGTATTGCGGGACGTGCCCACATGCGAATCCTAGCCCGTCACTCCCCACCTGCTCCTCCTGCACTCTCCTTGACTTCTGTGCTCTGGTGTGCGTGTCCCCGTCCCTTAGGGACATTAAAGGGCCAGTGCGCCCTTTAATTAAGTAACATCTGTGCTCACTTAAGAAATTCCTCCACCTCCCACACTTCCCTGCCGGATCTTTGTTGCCCTAGTGCCTAAGAGAAAGTGTTCCAGAGTACTACCTTGCCATGTAGTGTACCCCTGTTCTGTGACCTGACCTTGCTCCTTTGCCGCCTGCCTACTGACCACCTGGTACATCCCTGACTTTGCTACTGTGCCAGCTGCCCTGACCTTCTGCTTTCCTGACCACGAGTTGCTTCATCCTTCCCGTGCCTCGAGTTTTCTCAGCTGACTCTGTGTTTGAGCCATGCCAGGGGTAGCGACCTGGGTTCCAACTGCCGCAGCAAGTCCATCCCGCTTTGCGGCAGGCGCTGGTGAAAACCAGCAGCACCTTAGACTCTGCTTCCTGGTACGGTCCATGTCATCTGCCACACAGGTCCAGAGGATTCACTGCCACCTGTGTCCTGTCTACTGAAACATAAGTGTTACAGTAAGATCCGGCAATGGATCCCCCTGAGGTACCTCTGCCAGACATCTCGGACCTTCCCTCCATTGTGGTGCGTCAGTCTCAGCAGTTGGCCCGACAAGCGCAGCAACTTTCTCAATTGTCTGCAACAACTTCTAGCCATGCAGCAACAGCAGCAGCCGCAACCTGCTTCAGTGTCTCCACCTGTTCCTGCAACGTCTTCTGGCTCCAAGTTACGCTTACCTCTACCTTCTAAATATGACGGTGATCCCAAGCTGTGTAGAGGCTTTGTTACACAGTGCTCCATCACAGTGCTGCATCTGGAGCTCATGTCTTTGTGGTCAGTCTGCTATCCAGAAAAGCCTTGGCAGGGGCTACTCCTCTTTGGGACAGCAGTTACCTGGTTACCTCTAACCTGACTAGGTTTCTGGCGGAGTTTCGCAGTGTCTTTGAGAAACCCGCACGTGCCTCTTCTGCCGAGACGGCTCCTCTGAACCTCTGCCAAGGAAATTCCTCAGTTTTTGACTATGTCAATTCTGCACCCTAGCCTCAGAACTGATATGAAATGATGAGGCCTTATGTGCTACTTTCAAGAAAGGATTGTCTAGCAGTATAAAAGATGCTCTCGCAGCACATGATCCTCCATCTTACTTGTCATTACTTATCCACCTGGCTACACGTATTGATGTGCGTTTTGCTGAAAGACAGGAGGAACTTAATTTGGAGAGAGAACCTATCTGTACATGGCGATATCTTCAACTGGCACCCATGTTCCAACGACCTCCTCTACATTCCCCTGTACCTCTTGCCGAAGAGGCTATGCAAGTTGATCGTTCTCGCTTAACACAACAGGAGAGATCACGGTGACGCAGTGAGAATTTGTGCCTGTATTGTGCTAGCCCAGAGCACTTCCTCAAGGTCTGTACTGTTCGTCCTCAGCATCCAGGAAATGCTTGCACCTAGGGTACATAGGAGAGGTGTCTCTAGGTGTGAATACTACCTCTCCTCGCTTAACCATTACTGTACAAGTCTTCGATTCTGCCAAGTCTTCCTTCAGCACTGCAGCCTTCTTGGATTCTGGATCTGCAGGTGACTTTACTCGGCTTGCCAAGCCCCTGTTCATCTCCTCAGTTAATAGACAAAATCTGGACTGTATGGTGCACTTCCGTACCGAATCTCTTGTCATGCAAGTGGGAGTCTTGCATAAAGAAAGGATAGAATTCTATGTACTGCCTCACTGTACTTCTGAACTTCTTCTTGGCCTTCCTTGACTACAACGTCATTCTCTGCAATTGGATTGGAGAACTGGAGAAAATTTTCGCTGGGGACAATTCTGCCAAAATCTTTGCCTCCAACTAGTTCAGTCTAAAGTTGTTTCTCATATTGAACAACCTTTAAGGGGTTCCCCCCTCTCGGGGATAAGCCCTTACTAGATACCCTCCCCTAAAAATCAACTTTTATTGAATTTGTATAAAATCTCATAACCCCTTCACACGTTTTAAAATTATCAGCGATGCAGTACTGTGCTTCAGTGGGGGTATTGTATTGACCCTCTACTGTATCCGGTATCACTGGAGCTATGGTACTTGATTATTGTATATGATTGGTGTGCTGTAGTGTCTGCATCACCTAACCATAAACTACCAGTCCTCTTATGATTCAACCTGACGCTGGTTAAAACTCATTCAGAACCTCCCCGACGTTTCGCGGAAGAATCCGCTTTGTCAAGGGTTGCGAGACTACCTCCAAAAGTAATTTATCCACGGGTCCTCTTCTCCTGCTGGAGCTGGTTTATTTTTTGTTGGGAAGAAGTATGGCTCACTTTATCCATGTATTGTCTACAGGGGACTTAGCAAAATCACGGTCAAGAATTGTTACCCATTACCTCTTATCTCTGAACTTTTTGATTGTCTCTGTGGTGCCAAGGTCTTCTCCAAATTGGACTTACGTGGAGCGTATAACCTCATTCATATCTGCATGGGAGATGAATGAAAAACGGCCTTCAATACTCGTGATGGACATTTTGAGTATCTCGTAATGCTTTTTGGTCTCTGCAATGCTCCAGCCGTTTTTCATGAGTTTATCAATGATATCTTCCGTTATCTTCTCTACACCTGTGTTGTTGTTTACCTAGATGATATCCTGATCTTCTCTACCAACTTAGAAGAGCACCGAACTCATGTTCGTCTGGTTCTACAGTGCGTACAGAAGAATCCTCTCTACGCCAAACTGGAGAAATTCCTATTCCAGAAATCTAGTCTTCCATTTCTTGGCTACATTGTCTCTCACCAGGGACTTCAGATGGATCCAGATAAATTGTCTGCGGTATTGGATTGGCCTCATCCTTCTGGCCTACGTGCTATTCAAAGCTTTGTGGTATTCGCTAACTATTATCGTCAATTTATCCCACACTTTTCTTCCTTGGTTGCTCCAATTGTTGCTCTCACTAAAAAGGCTTCTAATCCTAAGTTTTGGCCACATGAGGCCGAAGTGGCCTTCTCCCGTTTAAAGTCAGTGTTTGCCTCTGCTCCCATGTTTATAAGACATGATCCGGAGAGGCCCTTTGCTTTGGAGGTTGATGCCTCATCTGTTGAAGCTGGTGCCGTTCTCACTCAGAAAAATGCCAAGAGCAAGACTGTAACTTGTGGGTACTTTTTCCAAGACCTTCTCTCCTGCTGAGAGGAATTACTCTATTGGAGATCATGAACTCCTTGCTATCAAGCTAGCTTTGGAGGAATGGCGACATCTATTGGAAGGATCTTCTCATCTCGTCAGCATCTACTCTGATCATAAGAATCTTCTAAACCTCCAGTCTGCTCATCGTTTGAACCCCAACCAGACAAGGTGGTCTCCGTTCTTTTCTATGTTCAACTTCTTCATTCACTTCTGTCCAGCAGACAATAACATCAGGGCAGATGCAAACCAGTTTTCCCAAAAGAATCTGGTCCCCACGCCTGTCTCCGGCTCTTCTGACGTCTACAAGGTTAAAGAGATTCTGCCACAAAGACAGTGAGAGATAAAAAAAATTCTGGTTGACTGGGAGGGTTACAGTCCTGAGGAGAGATCTTAGGAGCCAGAGGAGAATATTCAGGTCCATGACCTTCTCAGAAGTTTTCTGAACCGTAAAAAGAGGGGGAGACTAAAGAGCGCATGGCCCTGTCTCCTACTGCCACTGGCGGGGCTGGGATTCACATTGTGGGACACGCCCGATTGCGAATCCCAGCCCGTCACTCCCCACCTGCTCCTCCTGCACCCTCCTTGAATCCAGTGCACGTGTCCCCGTCCCTTAGGGTGCACATGTCGAAGCTCTTAAATTTAAAGGGCCAGTGCACCCATTAATTAAGTAACACCTGTTCTCATTTAATAAATTCCTCCACCTCCCACACTTCCCTGCAGGATCTTTGTTGCCCTAGTGCCTAAGAGAAAGTGTTCCAGAGTATTAAGTTGCCGTGTATTGTACCCTTGTTCTGTGACCTGACCTTGCTCCTTTGCCGCCTGCCTACTGACCACCTGCTACGTCCCTGATTTCGCTACTGTTGAGCCATGCCAGGGGTAGCAACCTGGGTGCCGTTTGCCGTAGCAAGTCCATCCCGCTTTGCGGCGGGCTCTGGTGAAAACCAGTGGCACCTTAGACTCCGCTCCCTGGTATGGTCCGAGTCTTCTGTCACACAGGTCCAGCGGATTCACGACCACCTGTGTCTTGTCTACTGAATCATAAGTGTTACAGATATAAAGCAGTAACGTCACACATTGCCCAGGAGTAATTCTCTTACCATTCCATTCTATTTTTTTATTTCCAAAACATGTTTGGTATCTTTAAGAAAGGAAGGAAGGAAGGAAGGAGTTATTCTGGTCAGTGGTTGTAAATGAGAATCCATCCAGTCCCCGGTCTCTCCCCAAGGGACCCTATACCGGCTACAATGGGTCAGAGGAGAGATGGAAAAACCCCTTTGTGTAGCTTGGGGAGAGAATGGAAGACTTGCGCACATACAAGTATTCCTTCAATTTAGCCTCCAATACCCCCATAGTAAATGCTTACTCCAATAATTTCTTGAGGGCGGATTGGCATGACTTGGTGGGATTAGCTGAAAGTTATTTTTTCATATGTGGAGGTGTCACTGAGTAATTCTGCATTAAAGAAGCACAACCACACCCCCTTTATCGGCATTGCGCACAATTAGATCATGATTATTTTTAATATCCTGGAGGGCAGTCTGTTCCGCTGAACTAAGGTTACTGTGAGCAACTTGTTTGTTTAACCCTTGGTGCAAATTCACCAGATCTCTTTCCACTAGCTCCTGAAACCTGTCTAAGGCAGGTGTTCTGGAGACCAGTGGATGGAATCTTGGATTGAGAATACAAAAAAGGCACATTATCAATCTGTAAATTAGTAGATTCCAAACCAAGAGAGTACAATAACAACGTGTTGTTTTGATCATAAAAGTCGGTACAAATAACATGTTCAGAAATACACTCAGTGCTTTTATCAATTCCATTTTCCCTAGAAGTATCACACACCGCTTGTGGTGGCGGTACGGGAGAGAGAGCTGTCTGCACAGTGTGTTTGTTTCTTTGCCTACAGCAAGAGACAGGCTCCATCTTGACAACAGGAGCAAAATAGTACACTACTTGATGTACGTATGTTGTATGCACTTATGAGGGGAGGACAATAAGCTCCAGTACGCTTAAAACAGTATTTGTGTACAACACCAGCCGGTGTGTACTTTTGTCTGACCTTTCACAGTATCTAGGCCCTTAATACTTTAACAGGAACAAAATAGTACACGACTTAGATGTACATATGTGGTATGCACTTATGAGGGGAGGACAATGCGCTCCAGTACACTTAAAACAGTATTTGTTTACAACACCAGTCGGTGTGTACTTTTGGCTGGCCTTTCACAGTATCTAGGCCCTTAAGACTTTAACAGGAACAAAATAGTCCACCACTTAGATGTACATATGTGGTATTCACTTATGAGGGGAGGACAATGCGCTCCAGTATGCTTAAAAAAGTATTTGTGTACAACATCAGCAGTTCCCACCAATGCTGAAGCACTCAGTCACTGTGTACTACACCCAAAATTGTGCTTCTAGGCAGGAGTTGGGTTTGAGGTGAATCACTGCTGTTCTGTGCAACACACTGCTCTCTGTCCCTCTCTGTAATAGAACGCTGTTGTGACTCGGAGGTGAATCGCTGCTGGAAAAATGCTTTTCTGTGCAACAGACAGTGCTGTCTGTCCCTCTCTATCTCTGTGCAATAAAAGGCTGAAGTTACTGGCCGCAAGATGGCTGCCGAACATATAAGGCTGTTACATCACAAGGGTGACTGGCTGCTGAAAGGCCATATGCTGCATGTGATTCAGGGTCATTCCGCCTACCCTTGTTCCGGCCTTCCCAGGATTCCATGCCCCATGACCTCACATGTAGATCTGCCATTTTAGATGCCATGGGGCCTGGACCACACTAAATGGAGTTTAATGAAGTGATTTGTTATTGAATCGTGGCGATATTCGCATTTGTTGCAAATCAAATTTTTCCTAAAATTAGTAACGAATTCGGATTCATCAGATTTGATTCGCTCATTCCTATTTATTACCATAAAACCAAGAGCAACGTATAAATGATTGTTCATTTTAGAATGGTTTAAAACTATTTATAACATGTGTATGAAGACTTTAATGCTTTTTCAGTTTTCCATTTACTTGATTTACCTTCCTTCTTGTCAACAGGGAATCATAGGTCATAAAGGTATCAAAGTATAGAATCCGTAAATGATAACTGGCTCCAATGTTCATAAGAAACATATAACTGAGCTGTATAAGTGTTTTCTGCCAGTACTGGGTTGTAGAAAAGTCATAAACCTGGTGCAAGGCATATTTATGCTACAAAAGCAACTTTTTCTCATCTATTGTCCTTTTTGAAAAATGATGATAAAAGTGATGTGTTAGTTTGTGCATATGTGGTTGTGTGGGTGGGTATGATAACTAGGAAGTGGTGTGGCCAGCAATTCTATTAAAGGTTTACCATTGCTTTACTACATAACAAAACATGGCGTAAATTCTACAACTGCTTATAGCAGGTGTGGATTTGATTTTCTGTTTGTAGGATTGCTAGCAATGTGAAAGTAGAGGAAGTTTTCTGGCTCTATCCCTGGTCTGGATCCCAAGCAAGGAGAGGGTGTGGACCTCACCCAGAACAATGGAAATAAAGAAAGCGAACTCCAGCTCGGCTCAGGTAAGTGCGGCTTTATTCACATCAACGAGGCAACAGGTACAGGGAGGAAGTGACGCGTTTCGGCCAGGTGCTGGCCTTAGTCGTACCACTACGGCCAGCACCTGGCCGAAACGCGTCACTTCCTCCCTGTACCTGTTGCCTCGTTGATGTGAATAAAGCCGCACTTACCTGAGCCGAGCTGGAGTTCGCTTTCTTTATTTCGATTGCTAGCAATGTACACAATCCATTAAAAAGGATTTGACTTTAGATAAATTTGGTATATTTTTCTCCAATTCACTTTAGTTTAGATGCCAGACTGGTCCAGAAACCGGATAGGAAAACATCTTCTGCAGCGATTTTCCATCCAGCTTCTAAACTGGTCTGGTGCCATACCTTCTTAAGTTCATTGAGTACTGAAGTAACCCCAGGTACTGTTGCTAGCAGTTTCCAGCATCCAGTGCTTTCCTTCTTTGACACCCTTTTAGTGCAGCACGCTGTGCGAGGGAAAGTCTTGAGACCACTAGCTTCTTCCCCACCATAAAATTTCAGTTGAACAACTGCTAAAGAGTCCATAGATTAAATCCAGAGATGTCAGATGAATCAATATTCTATGGGATAGATTGACTAACACAATGCCCACATTAGCCAACACCTACAGTGCAAATTAGTATAAAATTAAAGGTCCAATAGCCAGGTTCCCTGTGTCTTGCATTGTTTAACTCCTCAGGAGAGGAATACTGAATGTGTTGCACTCTACATCCAATTCAGTGAACTGTTGCTTGAAACGGGGCATGTCATGGAACCTACGGACAATTGGGCAAAGCTGTCCTGCATGGATGCCCCAACTTGAGACCCACTAAATGCAACCCTTTTTTTAGGGAAACTCTGGCAGATACTCGAAAAATCCAGTACCATGCCTTATTTCAGCCTACAGAGCACTAAATGGGACACTTGATTTAATGCATTCAACATTCCTATCCAGAGTGGCTCCAGATGGCTGAACATATATGCAATGTGATTCAGCAATTGGTTTTATTTTTGTTTAATTTTTATATACGACACCAAAAAGCTCCCAGTGTAAATAAAACAAAAACGTCTTTCAAAACACTTGTTTATTTTGCAATTATTTTACAATGTTAGGGATCAATGATATTAGCAAAGTAAACTATGAGCAAGAGACTTTTTTTGTGCATTACTTGTTTCTTCTCCATTGACATGTGCACTCATTCAAGCACACAGTGAATATAGCTATGCAAAGTTTGCAATGTTCATATACTTGTCTGAAAAATCTGAAATCATTGTCATAATACACTGACCTGTGGCAACTATCATTTTTCATCATGTTACATCCAGTCCACTCAACATGTTGCCCTTTTGGCTACATTGTTATTTAACACCTTTCTTGCTCTTTGTAGCATGGACTGATTCAGCTCCGGGCTGTGCAAAGGATCATGGGATTCCGAGGTTATTAAGTTGCTTTATTCAGCATCAAATGTTATATTCTGTATCTGGACTTGAGCTGAGGCGGCATGATGATCATGAGTATGTCAAAGCAAATTAATGTGATGACCCATTATAATACATCTTAGCTTCTCTCCCAGCTATACTATACCAAAACAGGCTTCCCCTTCTCTGCCACACTGGCATAATAGGGCTAATAGGGCTTGACAGTATGTGTCTGAGTACAGCCACATCAGTTATATAAGGTATTTCTTGACATCTGAGTTAATGATATTTAAATTCAAAAGTGTGACATGTTCAAATATCTCTACTAGAAACTTTAAAACTAATTTTTTTATATGTATGTAACTGGATAATCAGTATATGCAAATGTACTCTTGTGGGTGAATTTCTGGCTTTTTGACTAGTATTCAATCACTTGTGTTTGTCACTATAGAAATAACAAATCAATTCTGCATGATTGGATTTGTTTTGATAGCAAAAGAAATTCTGATTCCTCAGAATTCTTTGTCTTGTTTTGACAATTTTCTCATATAGGAGAAGGGAATCCTGCACTGTACTGTATAAAAGCAGGAATTCCTTTACTTGACAGAAGTGCCTGCTCCCATACCTGCTTTGTGGGGACAATGCTAGGATATTCGGGGTACTTCTGAATCCAAAATTGGATCCAAATACAATACTAATCTTACAATCAAATTTGTTAAATCTGACCCAAACAAATCTTGAGAGAGTCATTCATCTCTATTTTTTACTGTAAAGAGGCATGGGGATATAGTAATAACACTTTTTCTTTTTTCAAGAACAATTTCAACCCCTTGGGGACAGAGCCCATTATAACCCTAAGGACGGGAGCATTTATTTTTTTCAAATCTGACCTTTATCACTTTATGCATTAATAACTCTGAGATACTTTTACTTATAAATTTGATTCAGAGATTGTTTTTTCGTGACATATTCTACTTTATATTAGTGGTAAATTTCCGTCGATACTTGCATCATTTCTTGGTGAAAAGTTCAAAAATTTCAGAAAAAATTAGAAAATGTTGCATTTTTTTTACTTTGAAGCTCTCTGCTTGTAAGGAAAAGGGACATGTCAAATGAATTACATATTGATTCACATATACAATATGTTAACTTTATGTATGCATTATAAAGTTGACATGTTTTTACTTTTTGAAGACATCAGAGGGCGTCAAAGTTTGGCAGCAATTTCCAAAATTTTCACAAAAATTACTAAATCAGAATTTTGTAGGGACCAGTTAAGTTTAGAAGTGAATTTGAGGGTCTTTATGTTGCAAATCCCTTATGATGGCCTCCATTGTGAAAACCGCACCTCTCAAAGTATTCAAAATGACATTCAAAAAGTTTGTTAACCGTTTAGGTGTTTCACAGGAAGAGCAGCAAAATGGAGGAGAAAAATCAAAGTCTCAATTGTTTACACTAACATGTTATTGTAGCCCCATTGGTTTCATTTTTACAAGGCGTAAAAGGTAAAAAGGCCCCCCAAAACTTGTTACTCATTTTCTCTCGAGTAAGGAAATACCTCATATGTGAATGTAAAGTGCTCTGTGGGTGAACTAGAGGGCTCAGAAGGGAAGGAGCGCCAATGGGATTTTGGAGAAGGAATTTTGCTGAAATGGATTTTGAGGAGCATGTCGCATTTAGGAAGCCCCCATGATGTCAGAACAGTTAAAAGAAAAAAAAAAAAAATGGCATACTATTTTGGAAACTACACCCCTCATGGAATATAAAAAGGGGTAAATTGAATCATTATACCCCACAGGTGATTGACGAACTTCCGTTAAAGTTGGACGGGAAAATGAAAAATTAGATTTTTAACACAAAAATGCTGGTGTTACCCCAAACTTTTCATTTTCACAAGGAGTATTAGGAGAAAATGCCCCCAAAATTTGCAACTCCATTTCTCTCGAGTAAGGAAATACTTCATATGTGGATATAAAGTGCTCTGTGGGTGCACTAGAGGGCTCAGAAGGGAAGGAATGACATTTTCTGATGCCAGAACAGTAAAAAAAAAAAAGAAAAAAACAACACATGGCATACTATTTTGGAAACTACACCCCTCAAGGAAGGTAACAAGGGGTAAAGTGAGCCTTAACACCCCATAGGTGATTGACGAACTTTCGTTAAAATGGGACGTAAAATAAAATAATAAATGTTTTCAATAAAATGCTGGTGTTACCCCCAATTTTTCATTTTCACAAGGGGTAATAGGAGAAAAAGCCCCCAAAAATTTGCAACCCCATTTCTTCTGAGTATGGAAATACCCCATATGTGGATGTAAAGTGCTCTGTATGCGAACTACAATGCTCAGAAGAGAAGGAGCGCCATTGGGCTTTTGAAGAGAGAATTTGGTTGGAATGGAAGTCTGGGGCCATGTGCGTTTACAAAGCCCCTCCGTGGTGCTAGAACAGTGGACCCCCCCCACATGTGACCCCATTTTGGAATGTAATAAGGGGTGCTATGAGCATTTACATCCCACTGGTGTTTGACAGATCTTTGAAACAGTGGGCTGTGAAAATGAAAAATACAATTTTTCATTTTCATGGACCACCATTCCAAAAATCTATCAAAGACCTGTGGGGTGTAAATGGACTTTTTTCCGATTAACCATTGTGAAAATGAAGCATTTCAGGGGGAAAAAAACAAACTTTCATTTTCACGTCCAACTTTAACAAAAATTTGTCAAACGCCTGTGGGGTGTTAAGGCTCACTATACCCCTTGTTACATTCCGTGAGGGGTGTAGTTTCCAAAATGGGGTCACATGTGGGTATTTTTTTCTTCTATGTTTATGTCAGAACAGCTGTAACCAGCAGCCACCCCTGTGCAAATTAGGAGAAATTGAGTTACAAATTTTGGGGGTCTTTTTCTCCTTTTCCCTCTTGTGAAAATGAAAAGTATGGGACAACACCAGCATGTTAGTGTAAAAATGTTTATTTTTTACACTAATATGCTGTTGTTGCCCCTAACTTTTCCTTTTCATAATGGGTAAAAGGAGAAAAAGACCCCCCAAAATTTGTAACACAATTTCTCCTGAGTACGGAAATACCCCATATGTGGCCCTAAACTGTTGCCTTGAAATACGACAGGGCTCTGAAGTGAGAGACCGCCATGCGCATTTGAGGACTAAATTAGGACTTTGCAATAGGGGCGGACATGGATACAAGGATGGGGCTTGTCTCCACCAAAACCCTACGGCCTCCACCTGTTGCAAAACTCCCAGCCGGCCAGGACAGTCAATGGCCCTCTGACAGTGGCGTCGCTAGGGGGGGGGGCCAGAGGGGGCCATGGCCCCCCCCCCTAGATCAGGCCGTGCCCCCCCTTGGGCCCCCCCAATTTAAAATTAATAGAGATGTCCTGATACATTGATGGCTCCGCCCCCAGCACAGGAGAGGACGGGCCGAGAGGTGACAGGTCACACAGCAGAGCAGACGCTTCATGTGAGGTGAGTGATGTCCCGTGTCCTCCCTCTCTCCCTCTGATCAGCAGTATAACCCGGGGCTGAGTAATGTGTATGATAGCAGTCCAGAGGGGTCACTTTCCCTCCTCCAGTGTCCAGAGGGTCACCAACAGGCCACATTATCACAAAAATTTTTGGGAAAAATCGCGGCTAAAATTGCGCGCTTTTACCGCGATTTTTCGTAAATCGCGGTAAAACGGTTTTTTCCATAAATTGTTCTGGTAATGTGGCCTGTTGGTGACCTGTGGACACTGGAGGAGGGAAAGTGACCTCTCTGGAAGGACAACATGTGAACACATTAACCCCTCATTAACCCCTCAAGGGTACATTCACATGTACAGGATCTGCTGCATATTTTTGCTGCATATTTTGTGCAGCTGATTTTGCAACCCATTAGCTTCAATAGGTAGCAAAATCAGCTGCAGAAAATATACAGCAGATCCTGTACATCTGAACGTACCCTAAGGGCTCATTCAGGGGTGGATCCACCGACAATTGACCCTACAGTGCTGCCTCTATCTGTGCCTGCTCATAACGGCAATCCTCCGCTACGAGCAGACACACTTTGATGTGTATACTCGCGCACATCATGGCCGCTCCTGCTCTCTGAGTTAGGCCGAGAGCAGGCGCTATGTGTGCATTGTCGGGGATCCGCAGCGTAAAATATGCTGGGGATCCCTCCGTGTAAATGAGCCCTAAGGACGCAAGGCGTATATGTACGCACAGTGCCTGCTCCCACTGTGTTGTATAAATCATTAGCTAGAACCCTCGGCTAATGCTAGACATCACCAATAAGGCTGATGTCCGACATTAACACTTTAGATGCTGCTATCAAAGTTGATGGTAGTGTCCAAAAGTTTTAACGCCTTAAGGTCCGAGCGTTTTTCCGTTTTTGCACTTTTGTTTTTTCCTCCTTACCTTTTAAAAATCATAACCCTTTCAATTTTGCACCTAAAAGTCCATATGATAGCTTATTTTTGCGCCACCAATTCTACTTTATAATGACATCAGTCATTTACCCAAAAATCTATGGCAAAAACAGAAAAAAAATCATTGTGTGTTTATATATATATATATATATATATATATATATATATATATGCACATACACGCACACACGTTTTAAAATTGCCCCCCCACTTTTGTCACTGGCCCCCCATGTGCCCCCCCTAAATTTGAATGCTGGAGACGCCACTGCCCTCTGACAATACTGGGAGTTGTTGTTTTGCAACAGCTGGATGCTCCGTTTAAGAAACACTGACGTATGAGACGTTTTTCATTTTTATTGGGGGGGGGGGGGGGGGGTAGGGGGGTAACTGTGTAGGGGAATATGTAGTGTTTTACTTTTTATTTTGTGTCAGTGTAGTGTAGTGTAGTGTTTTTAGGGTACATTCACATAGGTGGGGGTTCACAGTGAATTTTTCGCTGTGAGTTTGAGCTGCTGCAAATTTTCCGCCGCAGCTCAAACAAGTAGAAGGAAACCCACCCTGTACATTCACATAGGAGGGGGGCACCCCAAACCTTCAGCTGTTGCAAAACTACAACTCCAAGAATGCACTGACAGACCGTACATGATGGGAGTTGTAGTTTTTCAACAGCTGTAGGCACACTGGTGGGGAACCAGACTGGGAGAAACGGACTCTAGCTCAGTGATTCCAACCAGTGTGCCTCCAGCTGTTGCAAAACTACAACTCCCAGCATGTACGGTTTGTCAGTGCATTCTGGGAGTTGTTGTTTTGCAACAGCTTGAGGCACTCGGGTTGGAATCACTGAATTAGGAAACAGACTCTAGCTCAGTGTTTCCCAACCAGTGTGCCTACAGCTGTTGCAAAACTACAATTCCCAGTATGCCCAGACAGTCAGGGATGCACGGCGTGTTGTTCTGCAATATTTGGTCCTTCAGATGTTGCAGAACTAAAACTCCCAGCATGCCTGGACAGTCTGGGCATGCTAGGAGATGTAGTTATGCAACAACTTGGAAAGAACAGTTTGGAGACCGATAAGCAGTGGTCTCCAAACTGTAGCCCTCCAGATGTTGCAAAACTACAACTCCAAGCATGCCCAGACTGTCCAGGCATGCTGGGAGTTGTAGTTCTGCAACATATGAAGGGCCAGATATTGCAGAAACTACACTGCCCAGCATTCCTGACTGTCTGGGCATGCTGGGAATTGGAGTTTGCAACATCTGGGGGGCTACAGTTTAGAGACCACCATATAGTGGTCTCCAAACTGTGACCCTCTAAATGTTGCAAAACTACAACTCCCAGCCTTTGGCTGTCTGGGCATGCTGGGAGTTGTAGTTTTGCAACTTTAAGAAGGCAACAGTGAAGATCACTTACTGGCGATCTTCACTGCAGCCTCCTCTGCCGCACTTTCCGGCCGCACTTCTGATGTCTCTGCCGCTGCCCGATGGTCTCTGCCACCGCCACCGCCGTTCCGGTAAGTCCGGTCTTCCCTCCCCCCTTGTTTCTCCCCAGCTTTGCCCGAACTTCGATCGGTGGGCAGAGTGGGGGAAATAAACTTTAACCCTCCCGCCCCCAACTGTCATTGGTCGTCAGCCTGATCAACCAATGGTAGGGGATAGGAGGAGGTGGCAGCACTGCCACCTCACTCCTATCCTTTAGCATTGTTGGAGCTTTCTGTTACAGCTCCGATCACTGTTTTTTTCAGGGCAATGGGGTCACCAGTGACCCCATTGGCCCGGAATTGCTGCAAATCACCGGTCTGATTTGACCGTCGATTTGCGGTTGATCGCCGACATGGGGGGGGGGGGGGTCTCAGAACCCCCCTAGGCATTGCCATGGCATGCCTGCTGATAGATACCAGCAGTCATTCCGGTCCGATCACCGCCCGGCATCCCCAATAAGTTAAAACAGCCTTTTCTCCCATTTATATCTCTCAGATTAAGGTATAACATTGAGCCACAAAACTAATCTTGAGAAGGATTTCTTCTTTACCCAGAACACTAGAGTAGATTAACTAATACTGTCTATGCCTCACACCGTGTAAACTTAGACTAAACAGTTTTAACACACAGTATTTGGAGCATTATTTTCTGCCTCATTCTGGTCAGTGTTTTTAGCACAGAAAAACATGCCCACTGTAGTTTTTCTCTGTGTAAGTCCCTCTTCTGGTCAGGGCTAAAAAATACTGACTAAAATATAGACCAAATACTAGCAGTAGACTATCTAGTTAAAAGGGGTTATCCACCATAAGGGGATTTTAGTACGTACCTGGCAGACAGTAATGGACATACTTAGGAAGGATCTGTGCTTGTTTTGGGGATAAATGGCTATGTCATGAGATTACCATAACACTGTGGCTAGCTTTTTGTGAACTGCTATTTCCTGTTTGACTTTTCTTTCTTTGACTACAAATCCCACAATTCCATTTCCCTCCCTCCTACACATCAGCCTCCCCACCCACTGAAACATAAATGAGCTGCATCCATTCAAAAGACCTGTGGTTTTCAATCAGGGTGCCTACAGCTGTTGCATTAGTTACAGATTGATCCCTTCACCTATTGAAGCAGACAGGCTCCCTGTCATCAGCTGACTAGTGAGTCAGGTCTCGGCCGCATTGCAACCTGGGAAAAATCTGAGACAACAGTAATTTTGTATGCCGTTAAAAATAAATATTGGGGTGAAAATCACAGAAGAATTGTGAGAAAACCGTCACACACAGGTACAGACACTGTATTATGAACTACACTAACTTTACAGCCCCTGTAGCATAGTCAATAATACCCCTTTAAATTCATGCCAACTATTGGCATACAGTGCACCAGAATCTTGCATCAGAATTATAGTGCAATTTTGATGCCATAATGTGCAAGTACACTATTTTTTTGGTGCAAATCATGCCACAATTCTAGTTTATTATAGAATATCCAATAGAAAATTTGACCCACTGTTCATAAAAAGTAGATGTTTACTTTTTCAGACAGATTTTTATTAGGCAGGAGGTATGTTTCAACCTTCTCTTATTCCCATGAAACTTGATATATTGTTTTCCTGTTATTTCTTTTGTACACATTTTCTTATCCCATATCTCTCCCTTAATTTTTTAAGTCCTGGTTAAGGGATTTTATCATCAGACAATTACCTTTTGTTTAAATAAAGTTATTTTTGCTTTATTTTATTTTTTATTTTCTGCATCACTACCATGAAATAGATTACAAACTGGCCACTGAACAGTTTCCAGCAGTTTTCCATTTCTTATCAAAGGGCAGGATTACAGTAAAAAAAAAGAAGAGGCAGAGAACACAAGATCGCACCTCTCTGCAAAGTGAACTCTGCAATTGTCACAGAGCAGAAGCCAATAGGTCAGTTTCTGACTTTTTCTTTTGTGCAGATCTTAGGTTCAGATACTGTCTGTAAAGGAAATGTCTGGAACTGATTATACAGTTAATGTTTTTATTAAACAATAAATTAACAAATATTCAAATCTACATTGTGAAATCTAATGTAAAGCTAATAAACTTATTGGGGCAGATTTATCAAGACCTCTGCAGAGGAAAAGCTGCCCAGTTGCCCATAGCAACCAATCATATCGCTTCTTTCATTTTCAAGAAGGCCTAGGCAAAATTAAAGAAGTAATCTAATTGGTTGCTATGGACAACTGGGCCACTTTTCCTCTGCACAGGTTTTGATAAATCCTTCATTGAATTTCTTTATATATAAAATGTATGAATTTATCTGGAGGCATAAACATCCATTGGTATGCAGTATTCCTTATAGAAATATATGTGCAATATGACAAAAAAAAAAAAATATATATATATATATCTTCTCTCTGTGGTGTTTTTTTTTTTTAACATTTCCATCTAAACATACAGTGGGGCAAAAAAGTATTTAGTCAGCCACCAATTGTGCAAGTTCTCCCACTTAAAAAGATATGAGAGGCCTGTAATTTTCATCATATGTATACCTCATATACCGTATACCATAATGAGAAAAAAATCCATAAAATCACATTGTTTCATTCTTAAAGAATTTATTTGCAAATTACGATGAAAAATAAGTATTTGGTCACCTACAAACAAGCAAGATTTCTGGCTCTCACAGAACTGTAACTTCTTCTTTAAGAGTCTCCTCTATCCTCCCCTCGTTACCTATATTAATGGCGCCTGTTTGAACTTGTTATCAGTATAAAGGACACCTGTCCACAACCTCAAACAGTCACACTCCAAACTCCACTAAGACCAAAGAGCTGTCGAAGGACACCAGATGCAAAATTTATGACCTGCACCAGGCTGTAAAGACTTAATCTGCAATAGGCAAGCAGCTTGGTGTGAAGAAATCAAGTGTGGAAGCAATTATTAGAAAATGGAAGACATACAAGAACACTGATAATCTCCCTCGATCTGGGGCTCCCCACAAGATCTCACCCCGTGGTGCCAAAATGATCACAAGAACGGTGAACAAAAATCCCAGAACCACACGGGGGGACCTAGTGAAGGACAGCGAGAGAGCTGGGACAAAAGTAACAAAGGCTACCGTCAGTAACACACTACGCTGCCTGGGACTAAAATCATGCAGTGCCAGACGTGTCCCCGCGTGCTTAAGCCATTACATGTCCGGGCTCGTCTGAAGTTTGCTAGAGTACATTTGGATGATCCAGAAGAGTTTGGGAGAATGTCATATGGTCAGATGAAACCAAAGTAGAACTTTTTGGTAGAAACTTAACTCGTTGTGTTTGGAGGAGAAATAATGCTGAGTTGCATCCAAAAAACACCATACCTACTGTGAAGCATGGGGGTGGAAACATAATGCTTTGGGGCTGTTTTTCAGCAAAGCACCAGGGTGACTGATCCATGTAAAGGAAAGAAAAACTCCTTCCATCAGCAAGGGCATTGAAGATGAAATGTGGCTGGGTCTTTCAACATGACAATGATCCCAAACACACTGCCTGGGCAACGAAGGAATGGCTTCATAAGAAGCATTTCAAGGTCCTGGATTGGCCTAGCCAGTCTCCACATCTTAACCCCATTGAAAAACTTTGGAGGGAGTTGAAAGTCCATGTTGCCCAGCGACAGCCCCAAAACATCACTGCTCTAGAGGAGATCTGCATGGAGGAATAGGCCAAAATACCAGCAACAGTGTGTGAAAACCTTGTGAAGACTTACAGAAAATGTTTGCCAACAAAGGGTATACAATAAAGTATTTAGATTAACTTTTGTTTTTGACCAAATACTTATTTTCCACCATAACTTTCAAATAAATTCTTTAAAAATCAGACAATGGGGGATATCTATCAAAATCCGTCCAGAGGAAAAGTTGTTGAATTGCCCTTAGCAACCAGCAATCAGATTCCTTCTTTCATTTTACACAGGCCTTTTCATAAATGAAAGAAGCACTCTGATTGGTTACTGTGGGCAACTCAGCAGCTCTTCAACTGGACAGGTTTTGATAAAGCTCCCCCAATTTGATTTTATAGATTTTTTTTTCTCATTCTGCATCTCATAGTTGAGGTATACCTATGATGAAAATTACAGGCCTCTCTCATCTTTTTAAGTGGGAGAACATACACAATTAGTGGCTGACTAAATACTTTTTGGCCCCACTGTATGTTTGTTTGCTTAAAACAAAAACAGGAGGAGCCATGCTTTAACTTTTCTTCCATGTATCTATCTCTGACTGCTATTTACCATTATTTGCCTGGCTCTATGGAGCTAATCTCCCATACACATTTTTTATGTAGAATAAACACTGTTATTGATCCTTCAGGGTGATAAAAGTGAAAAAATAAAAATAAAAGAAACAGTGCTAGAATTGCTGTTTTTGGTAACTTTACCTCCTAAAACAAACAAAATCAAACATTAATCAAAAAGTTGAACGTACTGTACCACACAATGGTACCAATAAAAACTGCAGCTTACCTGGCAAAAAACAAGCTCTCACAGAGTTCCCTCTTTAGAAAAAGTTCTATTGGTCAGAGCATGGCGATGCCAAGCATTGGATCTTTCCTGTAACATCCTTCTAATAAAGCCTATTTACAATATCAATTTGTTCAATGTAGAGCGATTGCGATCATTATTGCTCAGTAAAACACTGGCCCTGATTTACCGTATATACTCGAGTATAAGCCGAGTTTTGCAGCACAATTTTCATGCTGAAAACACCCCCCTGGCTTCTGGCTTTAGCTGTGAGGGGATGGTCCCGGCTGTCCATCTCCGTCTGTCAATCCCTTCTCAGTGGTCTTCCACCTGCGGACCTCCAGATGTTGCTAAACTACAACTCGCAGCATGACCGGACAGCCATCGTCTGTCCGGGCATGCTGGGAGTTGTAGTTTTGAAACATCTGGAGGTCCGCAGGTTGAAGACCACTGCAGCCTTCCTCATCATCCAGACCCCCCATTTGTTTTCTACTCACCTCCCCTCGGTGTGAAGGAAGGGAGAGCTGGTCCGGGCCGTCCATATTCGACCTCCTAGGCTGCAGGGACTGTCCGGACCATAAATTGGCTTTCCAAAAGCCAAATTGGACTCCTCTTCTGAGCCCTCTAGTGCGCCTGTAGTGCACTTGATGTCCACACATGGGGTGTTTCCATACTCGGAAGAGATGGGGTTACAAATTTTGGGGGGCATTTTCTCCTATTACCCCTTGTAAAAATGTAAAATTTGAAGGGAAACCCGGTATTTTAGTGGAAAAAAAAATTCATTTACACATCCGACTTTAACGAAAAGTCGTCAAACACCTGTGGGGTGTTAAGGCTCACTGTACCCCTTGTTATGTTCCTTGAGGGGTTTAGTTTCCAGAATAGTATGCCATGTTTGGGTCTACAATAACATGCAATTGTAAAAAATGAAGATAATTAGAATTTTCTCCTTCAATTTGCTACTATTCCTGTTAACGCACTTTCTGAATATCATTTTGAATACCTTGAGGGGTGCAGTTTTTAGAATGAGGTAATTTATGTGGATTTTTAATATAAAGGCCCTTCAAATCCACTCCAAAACTGAACCGGTTCCTGAAAAATTCCGATTTTGAAAATTTTGTGAAAAATTGGAAAATTGCTGCTGAACTTTGAAGCCCTCTGATGTCTTCCAAAAGTAAAAACATGTCAACTTTATGATGAAAATATAAAGTAGACATATTGTATATGTGAATCAATATATAATGTATTTGTTATGTCTATTTTCCTTATAAGCAGAGAGTTTCAAAATAAAAAAAATGCAAAATGTTCATATTTTTCATAACATTTTGGAATTTTTCACCAAGAAATGATGCAAGTATCGACAAAAATTTACCACTGACATAAAGTAGAATATGTCATGAAAAAACACTATCGGAATCAGAATGAAAGTTAAAAGTATCCCAGAGTTATTTATGCTTAAAGAGACAGTGGTCAGATGTGCAAAAAATGCCCTGGTCCTTAAAAGGGTACTCCGGTACCACAGTTTTATGGTTATCTAGCTTGTTTGTAGCGAGTTTAGCACTTTTGTAATTCACATGTTATACATCTGTCCACAGCATATATGTTTTTTACTGACCTCTTTTCTGTGAAGGAAGTTCAGTAGTTTTTCTGGTGGCTTTTGACTGTTGTCCACACCTGCGGCCATGTTTGTTCACTGTTGTGGACAAGATGTCACTGCTGCAGGCTGTTTTTTCTTCTCCTGCAATGGTTTTGTCCCTTTTCCACACCCCTGTAATGAATATTCATTGAATTGTTGGGGAGGATGGATGTCTCCTCCCGCTGTCAGCCTGCCCTGCGCCTGGCTCACAATGTACGTAACCCCTTCCCCGCCATGAGGACCGTGCGCCCGCAGGTGGAATCAGGGGTATCGGCTATAATGAGTCAGCTTCTCACCCGCAGTCCCCGCATGAGGGAATGAATTGTCAGCTGCAGCGCTGTCCCCACATTAGGGAACTAATGATATGCGACCCACGTGCGCCGCTCTCCTTCTCCCCCCCCAATGAATTGTCAGCCGCAGCGCTGTCCCCACATTAGGGAACTAAGCATATGTGACCCACGAGCGCTGATCTGATTCCTGCCCTTCCACCCCCCTCTCAAACTCCCCCCCCAAAGTGATGTCCCCGAAAGGGTTAAAGGACACCTGTACTGCAAAATTTTCCATATTCTGTGCCCGGCTGCAAAAATAAACTAAATAAACTTTGACTTACCTTCTAGTGTTTCCCCCGCTGCTACGGAAATGGCGGAAACGAACTCACGGTCATGGGAACATCACACATATCATTAGTTCCCTAATGTGGGGACAGCGCTGCGGCTGATAATTTATTGGATTCCTTCCCTGACGTGGGGACTGTGGGGTGACAGTGGGTGGGATGAGTATACTAATGAGTAGGGTGGGGAAAGGGTGTGCTAAAGGGGAAAGAAAAGAAAAAGCCACCCACAAACAGGGCTGGGCGGCAACACAAAACAAGTCGGGCAGGCCACAAGGCATGCTGGGAGCTGTAGTTTCTAAAACAAAGGCAAAACGGAAATAGAAGCTACACTACATGGACACACTTGTGCAAAGAAAGGAAAAGAAAGACAAACAAAGAGCAAGCACAAGACCAGAGATAAGAAGAAAACTCACCTGCAAGGGTAAGTAGAAACTTAAAAAACTAATTGGCCACCGGAGTACCCTTTTAAGGTGAAAATGGGCTCGGTCCAAACCACAGAGAAAACTCCACACCACTCTTGCTGATAAATTGCATTGCATTAAAACAATTATTGAAATAGGTAATTTATCATCTACTGCATACAAAGCCTGACCTGGCTCTGGCAGAAGTTTTCTGGTGTTTAGCTGAAGCATCATCCGCTGCTGTGACGATGCCAGGCAAATAACATCTGATCTCGGACTCCTGGCCCTTCTCAGGTGGATATAAATTCACTGCCAACCTGTTATTCCTTTGCTTACTTTCAGAGATGAGTGAGGGAACCCAGTCTTGCTCAGAATTCTGGATTGAAACTCTGCCTCCCCCCCCCCTCCTCCCTTAGTGCTAAGTAGAAGGATAGCATTGGCCATGAGGAGGAGTTATGTCACGGTCAGCCTTTGTAGTGTGCTGCAGAGGTGGCG
Organism: Hyla sarda; assembly: GCF_029499605.1. Lineage (NCBI taxonomy): Eukaryota > Metazoa > Chordata > Amphibia > Anura > Hylidae > Hyla > Hyla sarda. The sequence goes on along the minus strand of NC_079190.1, from coordinate 362,536,748 downwards.
GATATGGAAACAATAGCCAAAATAGCACTAGTGAGACTGGTGGCGGTAGGCGTGGTGGTAAGATTGTAAGGTATCATGGTGAGGAGAAGCAAGGAGCCCATGATCAGACATTAGAAAGAGAATTGGTGGAGGCGATGAGAAGGAGTTTGAGTTTGATGATGTCAGCAATGAAGAGATGAGCAAAGGTAGAGCCAAAACATCGGTCAAGCGTACTAGGCGTAAGCCAGTGGGTCTAATCAGCTTAGGTATAGGAGACGCTAGTAGTCTGCTGCAGAAACAGTAACGCTGCTGCATCTGTAGGCTTGAAGAAAAAGTGCAGAGAATGGGGCGCAGTCAGGTGGTGGTGTACCTGTGTCTTTACGGTATTCCTCCATGTGGAAATTCTTTTCTATCTTACCAGATGCAGAAAACTGGGCAAAGTGTTGTCCCTGCAAGGCATAGCCAGGGATCGAGTTTAGGAATTATGGTCTATGTAAGCACATGGAGGGGTATCACAAGGCCTGGCTAGAAGTATCACTAGTCCACCACTGCTGCTGCTACTATTACCAGCCTGGCCTACAAATGCACAACGCAAGATACCAAAAAAGGAATAATTTTTTTTAATACAAAAGCTATTTCTTTTTCACCATTTTGGGACACCAATCCTGTTTCAACTTTCAAAAAGGAGAATTTTTGGAATGTATGGAAAAATCCATTGGGTCTTCCTGACCTGCTTCCCTGACATGTTTACGGTGTTGTTTATTGTTTGGACTTCTATGTCCCTGTACTTACTGAAATCAGGGACATCCATCTAGTTAAGGATCTGTCTCTTAGGGCAAATACTCAAGCAGGCAGGGAAAGTGGGATTGGATTGCATATATCCTTGTCCTACGTAACACATGATGAACAGACTTATTTTTTTTTCTCAAAGTATGTTTTTATTCAAGTTTTCATAAAATAAGTATGAGACAAATAGAACACAAAATGATCCACTCATAATATGAGAACATAGAAAACACAATGGAAGGCAACATATCAATCTCTATACAATTGGCCATCTGGTGCATTGCTAAGTATGTCAGATACTGTCACAGTGAGTAGGTAAATAGGTGTTGTCCTCAGTGGCTACACAAATGGACAGCATATGACGTGTGAGTGGTGTCTGTCAAGACATGTTGCGCCAATCTGGGGTATTACAAACTGGCAGCAGAGCCCTTGTCAAAATTAAACAAGGTGAGGTGAAAAAGAAGAGAGGGGGAGAGAAGGAGGAACAAAAGAGAGGTGAGGAACAGAAAGGGATTGAGGAGAGAGAGGAAGGTGGAGAGGAGGTCAACATTCAAGAAGTACCTACCTTGCGTCACAGCACATCCTTCGGAGTCCCCAGGCACCTGACCATGAGCACCAATCATACAGTGGCATTGAGAGCACTATGTGACTGGGCCATGGATGGACGTGAATTCGCCAGAGGCCATAAAGTCAATCCTTGGCCCCCATATGGATGTGAATTTGTCTAGATGGCCGCGTGAGTCTACCACTAACTCTTCCATTCTAAGTAAGCATGAAACCTCCTGAAGCCAGGACGAAACAGAAGGGGGAGTGGATGACCACCATAGACGTGGAATCACCGTTCTAGTGGCTAAGAGTAAGAAATGGAGTAATCGGGTTGAGACCTTGGGTATGCAGGTTGGGAGGATTGACAAGAGGAGAACTTTGGGCTCCATGGGAAGTGACTACTTCAACACTTTGCCTATAATGTCTGTTACCTGGGACCAAAACAAAGTAAGTGCCGGACATTCTAACCAGATATGAGACATGGCACCTCCCGGTCATCCACACCGCCAACAAGTGTCCGTGACGTTCGGATATATGCGGACGAGAAGCGATGGGACACGGTACCACCGCGTCATTACCTTATAGTTAGTTTCGTGGGCTTTAGACGAGGTGGCAGACCGGTGGCACCATGAGAAGGCCCTCCCCCATTCCCCCTCTGAGATAGGACAATTAATATCACGTTCCCATGCAGAGCAGAAGGACATCGGTCCCTTCGTGAGACTATCTAGGAGTTGAGCATATAGGATACTGACAGGATGAACAGATTTATTGTTGACAATTTTTTTTAATAAAACAAAAATGTGATAGAATTAGTCTGACAATTCCATCTAAATTACCTTTATCAAGGAGTCTATGAAACAAATAAACATTTATACATAAGAACATGCTTGCAACCAATCATTTTACAAAGTAATAGTATATACAATGTTGCAAAGTAGTATATACAAAGTTACTGCATCCGAAATGCTATAGGACATCAAAGTAATAATGGGGTATAAGGTTGGGGACATGCCAACAAGGGAAGGGTATAAATAGGACATTGAGTGCAGTGAATGATTTCTGACGCGTTTGGGACTTTTCCACTGTCTGATAACAGAGTACAACCCTACTGCAATCTACAATTTTTTTTACAATAGTCTTTTTTAACCCTTTAAGGACCAAGGATGTAACGGTATGTCCTGGGTCCTTTCCCTTTCTATAATGTAGAGGCCACAGTGGGTCGGGCCCGGCCTCTAACAACAGCCGGGACCCGTGGCTAAAAGCACGTGGCACTGATCACGGTGCTGCATACTATTAACCCTTTAGACGTGCCATTCAATGCTGAACGCCGTGTCTAAAGTGAAAGTAAAACAATGCTGGTTAGCTCAGGGAGCTGTTCTGGATCGCCGCATCCCAAACAGCTGTAAGACAGCAGAAGGGTCCCCTTACCTGCCTCCTGTTGTCCGATCGCCGAATGACTGCTCAGTAGATTTTTTACGTCTTTAAAGGATTAAAGAAGGAATGGCATCTGCTATCACTAGTGATTGATAGTCTTGGGAAATGAACGAAGAAACGAGAAATGGCTAGAAAAGGAACTTGATAGCAGATAAAATTAAATATATTCTCATAATTATAATCATCATGATATTTAAAGTGAGAAAAATGTATCAAGAGACCTGGGGAAAGAACATGACCAATTAAAAAAACGGTAGATAAAGTCAGTACTGTAAATTCCAAGAATATTACTTGCTAACAGATAATTGTATTTAAGAAAAAAAATAAATAAATACAGTGTAAGGATTATTCAGGTCACAGTTTTAGAGACCTCAATCTGAGTGTGCTTGTGAGAATCCTGTGACCTAAGTATTGCAAACTTCTCAAAAGTGATAAAACAGAATATACTGTCAAAGGCTACAATGGAATGGCAGAAATCATGACATTTCCCTTTTATACGCAAGAGGCCTATTTAATTCAAAAGAAATCAATGTCACAATGTATCCAGAGTGGAGAAAGGATTGCCTCCCAGATAGTTGTGTTTATACATATTTTGATTTTCTTGACTTTTATGGAGAAAATTGTGGAATAAACAGTGTAACGAATCTGAATTGCGACATCTCTCAAATGCTTTAATAAGATACCATATGTATACATTCATATAGATTTGAATAATAAAAAAATGTCTAACAGCTACAGATAGGTTGTTTTTTTTCCCCTTAATGTATAATCAGACCAAAACTTCTTTAATGGTTTACCAGAATAAAAAAGATAAATATGCTACAATATAATCCTATGTAGGGAAAGCAATATCGTCAGATACATAGACGCATCAATAAAGACATTGTATCAGAAAGTGCTTAAAGGGGTACTCCTCTGGAAGACATTTTTTTTTTTTTTTTTATCAACTGGTGCCAGAAAGTTATACAGATTTGTAAATGACTTCCATTAAAAAATCATAATCCTTCCAGTACTTATAAACTTCTGTATGCTCCACAGGAAGTTCTTTTCTTTTTGAATTTCCTTTCTGTCTGACCACAGTGCTCCCTGCAGACACGTCTGTCCATTTTAGGAACTGTCCAGAGTAGGAATAAATACCTATAGCAAACCTCTCCTGCTAGAAGGATTAAGATTTTTTTAATAGAAGTCATTTGAAAATCTGTTTAATTTTGTGCCATCAGTTGATAAAAAAAAACATGTTTTCCAATGGAGAACCCCTTTAATGAGAGCTATACAATGACTTGGCCTAGTATTAACCCCTTGTTGATATCCACTGTATGATTCCAAACAAACTGGAATCCAAAAAGTCCAATTTACCCCAATATGAAAACAATAAAAACTACAGATCACCTTGCAAAAAACAAGTCTTTGCACACCTCTCTTGTCTGCATTAGTTCATATTCTTTTTCTCCTATAGATAAACTATGTCAAGAGTTAATCTGTTGTAGTTAGCTAGTGTCTAGAAAGCAATAGCAAAGCTAGTCGAGGATTGGAAGAATTGCCAGAAATAGGGGACACCCTTGCCTTGTTTTATACCTAATATGTATCTGATTCACAGAGGTGGAAGGGAGCTTTAAAGGAGTACTCTGGTGCAGAGTATTCCTGCTCCATCCTGCCCGGGCTGCAAAATAAATGAAAATTAACCATCTCTCACCTTCCTGGGTTCCCGCAGAGCGCCACTACAGCTGATCGTTCCTCCGGTCCATCCTCTTCATACTTCTGTGTGTAATGAAGCGTCACATGGCCCTCAGCCTATTATGGGCCGAGGCAGAACATTGCGGCAGCCGGCGATAGGCTGAGCGCCATGTGATGCTTCGTTACACCCGGAAGTATGAAGGAGATGGACCGGAGGACCGATCAGCTGTAATGGCGCTCTGCGGGAACCCAGGGAGGTAAGTGATGGTTTATTTTCATTTATTTTGCAGCCTGGGCTTGACGGAGCAGGAATACTCTGCACCAGAGTACTCCTTTAATGTAGTTTGGGTGATTAAATAGATGCCAATGAACTCCACTGTGTGTAATAAATAACACATACATGTAATCTCAGGATATGAAATGTCTCTATGTCTAGGCTAGAACTGCAAGGAGAGGTTTATTTTTATTTACAGGGGCTTTCCAAGATGCAAGTAATCCCACCTGATCCCTATGATTTGGCAGTACAGTGATCCCTCAACATACGATGGTAATTTGTTCCAAATTAACCATCGCTACTTGAATCCATTGTATGTTGAGGGATCCATGTAGTAGTAATATCCATGTAATAGTAATATAGAAAGTTATACTCACATGTCCCTGCTGCTCCGGATTATCACCTCTGCCCTGGATCGTCGCTGTCATCACGTCCCCAGGGTGTCTTCGTCACTCTGGACCGTCACCGCTGGCCAGGATCGTCATCACGTTGCTGTGCACGCCGCTCCTATTGGATGACAGGACGGCGTGCGCGGCGACGTGATGGCGATGAAAGAGAACGAAGGCCATGGAGCAGAACCCTAAGAGGACGGTCCAGAGCGGCGGGGACATGTGAGTGACACTCACCTGACCACACAGGGCACATTAAATGACTATCCAGCAGTAGCTGAAGCAGTCTGCTGGATAGCCGTTTATGCGATGGCCCTGACATACAAAAGCATCATATGTTGATGCTGCCTGAGATGCCATCGTATGTTGAAATTATCGTATGTCGGGCCATTGTGGGTCGGAGGGTCACTGTAGTAACAGTTGTAAAAGATATGTTTCCAGAACAAATCTAAATATCTAAGGAGATAGGTTGATTATTGGAGGGTACAAGGTATTCTTTATTGATGTTAGAAAAAGCTGCAATGTGGGTTGCCAAAAATCCATGAGGAGATGGGAAACCTTGTAATATATGATTGATACAGTATAAGGTTGAGATTATATTAGGGATTTTTTTTATTGTACAGTACATGTTAGGGAATTCATGTGGTCCAAGGTCCCTATTATGTTTTAATGTTTAATAGTCTTTTCTTTTCCTTTCAAAGTGATTAGAGATGAGCATGAGCCCAGTTTTAATGTAGTGAACTAATAAACAGTTTAGTTGTGTTTTTACCTCTTTAGTGTCTCTATAAGTATATCTTGTTCAATTGCATTGATTTGTCACTCCTAGAAGAGGAAACCTGTATTCTAAACTAAAGATGCTTATTTGCTTCCTTTTTAGAAAATGCTAAACATAAAGAGGCATGTATGTAGGCCTTATAAGCCAGCTAGATTCAGAGCTGGGCTCGGATAGCACATATGTCTGTTGTAAACCCAGCCTAAAACTCAACGCAACTGATGCTACAAGATGTGTTCCTGGTCTGGCGTGTCTATCCATCTGGCGTCCAACTTGAGACGCCAGATAAATGTGAACTGTCCCATTCAATGTATTGGGTTAAATTCTAGCATCAGTTTCCCTCGGTCGTTTTTTAGCAAACATTGGAGGGAAAAGATGACGGATACCAGACATATGTGGACGAGCTTTAACAGAGAGTCAGCTGTCGGGGAGCTTGAAAGGAATAATGAACTAATAACCCAGTTCCAATCTGACCATGATTATGGCTATTGTCTAGCACAAGGGACTTAAGGAAGAATTAAAGTGCATATGAGGAGTAGGTTGATTCTTAAGTAAGAATGATGGGGGGAGGGGTGGGGTAATGAATATTTCCTCTGTTGTGACCATGCAGATCCTTTTATACATCTGTCAAAAGAAGTATTCTATGAAGTGTTTCTAGCCTCCATGAGTGATCAATCGAAGATGATTGGCCAAAATTGAAATCATCTGCCCATATAATTTTGTCTGGCATTCTATTTGTCAGCTTTCTAGTCAATAGTATAATCAGTTTTGTTGTATTTTCTATAGGGGCAAAAGAATTAACCATTGGGATTTTTTGTCCATATATATTCTCCAAGAAAATCAAATCTTTGCCGTGCAGTCTTTTTCTAGTTTCTTCAACATGAAATGAGAGGTTATCACAGATGGATTACATCTGGTCAATATTTTGCAAAGTTCATAAAGGTCTCTTAGAGGAAACAAATCCTCAAACATTATTAGGAACAATCTGTAGCATAATAAAGCAATAAAAAACAGCTTACATGGACAAAATGTTAATTGTAGGAACAGAGAGATAGCCCATTACTGAATTAACAGTAGGACTCTAATGAACAAAATACCAAAGATGTTCAGAAATATAAAATACACTCAATACAGTGAAATCAAGTCACCAAAACTGGGCAAAAAGGAACGATAAACACCAACAAGGATAATACCACATGGCTTTCAATCAACAAAAAATACTACATGGCTTTCAATCAGTCAATGGAGTGCTTTGCTCTTCACATTAGCAAAGCGCTCATATGACTGCAAGCTTTCACATCAACAGGACATAAGAATGCATATTAATGAATATTCGAGTAATAGGGGAGCATTGCACTGCATACCGGAGGAGGCTGGGAAGCTTGACCAGCTTCCATTGCAAAGATTTCTGTAAGTGATCCCTCATTTTACTCCTGTTTGCCCCTTACTTTAACCCAGTGTATTGGGTTTGAGGCTGGTGAACAGACTGTCAGTTTCCCTTTAAAGTTCAAACAACAAAGTAGGGGCACATGTCATTTCAAGATATTTGGACCTTTTATCAGCTGTCACTATTCCAAATAGAAAAGGAATATGAAGGACACTTATGATCGTTTCTTTGGTAAGCGAGTTCTGTAGTCTTTTTTTCTTGATTCGGCTTTGCTTATGTGTGTCACATTTATCACACTATCACAGGGGGTTGATAAATTTGGCTTACATAATCAAAAAACAATAAATGACTTCAGCAACACCAAATTGTAACCCCACCTCAAGTCGCAGCTTTAAAAACTAAATATGTGCGATATATATATATATATATATATATATATATATATATATATATATTAGAGATGAGCGAACTTTTGAAAAATTCGATTTGGCCGATTTGCCGACTTCTTTGAAAAAATTTGGTTTGATCCAAATTTATTTGCGGTAAATCTATATTAAAAACTAAAATTTCTGGACTACAGAGAGCTTCAATATGGGTGTAGAAAACTTTGCTTTGTTCTAACAGGCATATGGAGTGTGCTGGGGTAGTGATATAATACTGTTATTCAGTATGACATGCAGATTACCGGCATCGCTTTTAGAATCACTGCGGCAGAGTGGCACAATGACAGAGCCTGGAGGTAACATCAGTATGAGGAGACCATATAGTGACTGAATGACACAGCATGGAGGTGTTGGCAGCATGAGGAGACCATATAGTGGCTGAATGACACAGCGTGGAGGTGTTGGCAGCATGAGGAGACCATATAGTGGCTGAATGACACAGCGTGGAGGTGTTGGCAGCATGAGGAGACCATATAGTGGCTGAATGACACAGCTGGAGGTGTTGGCAGCATGAGCACACCATATAGTGGCTGAATGACACAGCTTGGATATGGCTGAAGCTTGTGGAAACCATATAGTGGCTGAATGACACAGCGTGGAGGTGTTGGCAGCAAGAGGAAACCATATAGTGGCTGAATGACACAGCGTGGAGTTGTTGGCAGCATGAGGAGACCATATAGTGGCTTAATGACACAGTGTGGAGTTGTTGGCAGCATGAGGAGACCATATAGTGGCTAAATGACTCAGCATGGAGGTGTTGGCAGCATGAGGATACCATGTAGTGACTGAATGACACAGCGTGGAGGTGTTGGCAGCATGAGGAAACCATGTAGTGGCTGAATGACACAGCGTGGAGTTGTTGGCAGCATGAGGAGACCATATAGTGGCTTAATGACACAGCGTGGAGTTGTTGGCAGCATGAGGAGACCATATAGTGGATGAATGACACAGTGTGGAGGTGTTGGCAGCATGAGGACACATATAGTGGCTGAATGACACAGCCTGGATATGGCTGAAGCTTGTGGAAACCATATAGTGGCTGAATGACACAGCGTGGAGGTGTTGGCAGCAAGAGGAAACCATATGGTGGCTGAATGACACAGCGTGGAGTTTTTGGCAGCATGAGGAGACCATATAGTGGCTTAATGACACAGCGTGGAGTTGTTGGCAGCATGAGGAGACCATATAGTGGCTAAATGACTCAGCGTGGAGGTGTTGGCAGCATGAGGATACCATGTAGTGGCTAAATGACACAGCTTGGATGTGGCTGAAGCATGAGACCGTATAGTGGCTAAATGACACAGCGTGGAGGTGGTGGCAGTATGAGGAGACCATATAGTGGCTGAATGACACAGCGTGGAAGTTTTGGCAGCATGAAGAGACCATATAGTGGCTGAAAGACACAGTGTGGAGGTGTTGGCAGCATGAGGAGACCCTATAGTGGCTGAATGACACAGCATGGAGGTGTTGGGAGCATAAGGAGACTATATAGTGGCTGAATGATACAGCATGGAGGCGTTGGCAGCATGAGGAGACCATATAGTGGCTGAATGGCACAGCAAATAGGTGTTGGCAGCATGAGGAGACCATATAGTTGCTGAGTTACACAGCCTGGGGCTGGCAGCAACATGAGTAGACACTAGGGCTTCACAATATCTAAGATTAAAAGATTAATTTTGAAATTGAAATTGAAGATTTAGGGTAGCTAGTCCTACCATAAACATTTTTAGGACCAGGCCCAGGCCCAGCAGCATCAGTAAACCATATAGTGGCTGAATGACACAGCCTGGGGGTGGCTGAAGCATGAGGAGACCATATAGTGGCTGAAGACTGCTGAGACACAATTAGCTCCTAGCAGGCTATAACTACCCCTCCCCCTTACTACAATAAATACTTAAATAATAACTGACACAACAACAATTTAACTTTTCCGTGGGTGGGGATCGGCCACAGCTTTATTTATAAAATTACTTATATAAATAACAATTTAACTGTAACAAAGACACCGATTGGCTTCTTACCAACCCGAGAGGTGCTGCCACACCGTCCTGTGTGGAGGTCTACCCCGGGTTGACCCCGCTTTCACCGTCTTCTTACCGCCAAGCTGTGACTTACAACAAACAAAGATACAAAAAGGGAGGGAGGGAGGGCAAAACTCCGGGTCCTGGGCAGATTGAGGGGGGAAGGGAGGCACCACAGCTATAAATACCCAGGGGAGGGCCTCTGAAAGCCCGGGAAACTATTAAACCCCTGATTGGTGCACTCCTTCCCCCCCCCACCCATGGGACATACCACTATAGTTACCAACAAGTTTTACAGGCGGGGGAGGGGGCTAAAAAACCTTGCCTGTATATTTCTTAACCTCTTACTGCTCACCAGTCAGGGGGCAAGCTAGTTATGCACAGCTTGCCCCTCCAGACTGCTGAGACACAATTAGCTCCTAGCAGGCTATAACTACCCCTCCCCCTTACTACAATAAATACTTAAATAATAACTGACACAACAACAATTTAACTTTTCCGTGGGTGGGGATCGGCCACAGCTTTATTTATAAAATTACTTATATAAATAACAATTTAACTGTAACAAAGACACCGATTGGCTTCTTACCAACCCGAGAGGTGCTGCCACACCGTCCTGTGTGGAGGTCTACCCCGGGTTGACCCCGCTTTCACCGTCTTCTTACCGCCACGGAGGAGACCAGTTAGCCCTACACTGGGCTCCGACCCCCACCCAAGAGATAGTGGATAGCCAACACCTGGGGCCACCTCCAGCCCCCCAGCACACCCAACACATTTCCTCTCCAGGAAATCCGCTCAGCGCTTTTCCTCTCCAGCAAATCCGCTCAACACTTTTCCTCTCCAGGAAATCCGCTCAACACTTTTCCTCTCCAGGAAATCCGCTCAACCCTTTTCCTCTCCAGGAAATCCGGGTACCTGCCACCAGGACCAATTTTATAAATTTTTTTTTTTTTTTTTTTTTTTTTTTTTTATAACCCGTGTGAACTCATCTCTCAGACTCGCCCATACACCGAAGGGTGCTGCAGCACTCGCACCACCTCGAAAGCCGCTCTCAAAACAAAAACACACCTGGGAAACATCAAACTGGGCGAATATAGCAACACAACATGCAGATCGCCCGCGGCCGTCGTGCAGCGCTACCCTCTCCGGAAACCCAGCCACCTCCGCCGGCCCCGATACAAAAAGAGAGCAAATCCCGAACTCACAAAAACCCCATCCTATCAAAGAAAAGCCAAAACCCAAAACAGACAAAAAACCTGGAACTGAATAATCGGGGGCGGGGAGCAAAAGAAAAAGGGGGAGGGGCCCCACCACCGCCCAGGCAACAATAGGAGGACAATGGAAAAAACAGTCATCCGCGGACCCTCATGCAGCACAAGCTGCGTGACCCCGATCGCCTAAGCAGTCTCGGACCGACGGGCCTATTTTGTAAAATTTATTTAATTTATTTATTTTTTACTTTTTCCGTGAAACCACAAGATAGGTGCCCAAAAACACAGACACCCAAGTCCCATGGAAGGGGACGAGGAGAAAGGAAGTGCCCCATCCACATAGCCCCGAAAAAAGCTAACGCAAAACCTCGGATCAGAGAAAACGACGCAAAAGCGACAACCAAAAAACCCGACCCGCAGCCGCCGCCAAGCGACCCAAAAAACTGATAGGAAAAACCGGTCGCCGACAGCAAGGCCACCCACTCACGGGCCCAGCCCCTAGGTATACACCAACCGCAAAACAGAAAAGAAAACACCCCCGCCATGTGCCATGCGGCAACCGCACCCCACTGGATCGCAGCACAGCGGGAAAGCCACCCAATTTTTTTTTTATTTTTATTTATTTATTTTTTTTATTAGCAGGTGATTCACATGAACAGGTGAAGATACCCAGCGTCACATACTAAGAATGTTATTTGGATTCACGGAGAACACCGTCCAAATCTCGAACCTCCTTAGAGAGGTGACACAGCAGTTAACGTCCGTTAACACAACCTATTAAAACGAAATAGGAAATCAAACATCAGAGCCTCGTAAGGTTACCACAAGGGGCATTCCAGGTAAGAAAAACAAATCCCCTATCCACAGACCATTGGGAACCTCCGGGACCCTCCTCGGCTGTAGACATCCCGGCCTCCACACCAACACCAACCACTCGCAAGTGCCTTACCGTGAGTCGCAGGACCCACCAAAGCGGACCAAGAAATACACCACTCTGCACAATGACACATGGGCCAGCCACACAAGCAAACCTTCCAACTCCACCCAAGGGAGCAACCTCCGGAACCACTGCCAGAGAAAACGGGACAAAGCATCAACACCCAGTACCGACCCCAAGGAGCATAGCCCCAAAATAACTCGTAACTCCAAACAGCGAAGAACTGGGTGCAACAAACCAAGCACAGGAAGAAAGCCGAAAAAGAGATAATAGCAGAGACAACGCCCCGAATGTCAGACCGACAACACACCACGATCACTCAAATCACACCCTAGAAAAGAAGAAAAGTATCACCAAATTAGAGCGCAACCAAGCGCAAAAGAGTCCTCTTGAGTCTGGCGCCTCAGACCGCTCGGCCATGTTTTAGAGGCCACGCCAACCCACACAGTACTGTTACAATTCTAGAACATGAGCTGCCGAAGCAAGCACCCAAAGTCCCCACAACCAATACCAAGGGAAAAACGCATACAAAACCCAAGCATGGCAGAAACCCCCCGACTACTAAGACCCAGGGGTAAACCACCCCGCAGCACCACTGGGAAAACCAAACACCACACCAACAACCAACCAAACCAGCCACATCTGAGAACAGAGCAAGCTCCCCGTGAGCCGCAACCGGGGACTGAAAGCAGGCCTGTCCACTGCACAACTCACGAAAAACCCCAAGCAACCGAAACGTCAGCCCTTAGCGCACCCGGGGCACATATGCAGGGGCACAGACACCACACACCCTCGGCAGCCAGAGACAACCTGGAGGAAAAAACTCCACCCAGAACCATAGTCCCCGTGTAACATTCAGTAAATTAGCAAGGACCGGAACCAGGGCACCTACAAGCCCAGAGGAAACCAAAAACAGAGAATTTTTTTTTTTTTTTTTTTTTTTTTTATATTTTATTTTATTTTTTTTTTATTTTTTTTTTTTATTTTTTTAAACTTTTGAACGCAATCACTCCCTAAACACAGGAAAGCAGCAGACCAACACCAACGCGGCATGCGGAAGCCATGCTAATCTTCACTGTATCGTTCCAATTATAACATACGTGCTGCCGAAGCGAGCACAAAATATGGAACACTTCACAAAGTTGCATGTCAGCCTTGCAGCAATAAACCACACCCCAACAAGCGTAGAGCACTGGAGAATCACCCTCCAGAATACCACCACGAAAAGAACTCACAAGGGTGGACAAACGGCTACTCAAGCGAAACCTATCCACTGAAGACTCAAGCAAAATCTACCCACCGCCACATCAGCTAAAGCACCCAGCACAACATACAGGAGTCGCAGCGGAGAGAGACTACAACCAAGATGGAGAGATAAACCAAACAAAGGGGGAGAAAACCAAAAGAAACAAAACCGTAACTCGGTGGCAACCATTGATCCAGGATAAGGAACAAGCCTCGGGAGCGAAGTCCGCCAAACCCCGGCCACCCAGAGTTTAAGGCCAAAAGACCACTCACCCAAGTGCACACCGCGCAAGATGAAACCCTACCAAAGCACCCCGTCAAGAAGAGACTTACCCAACTCACCACCAGAGACCAAAACAGACATACATCCATATCCGAGACCCAAACACAACAAACGCACGGGAACAAAAGGACGAACACTAAACAGAACGTAGCCATAAGCACACAAACCGGGGAAGGGGCCAAGCCCCACAGCAGAACACTCACCAATTCCAGAAGATGGAGAAGCACAACAGCTGGAGGGACCACTACACCACTGGCATGGGACAAGGCACGCTGGAGACCGCCGGGTAGCAGGCACTCGGCCGCCGCCCGAAACGGTGCTGGAAACCATGCCGGGAAACCAACAGTAGAGGACTCCGAGGCACTGTATGAGGCAGAGGAGGATGAGGGAGAACCACTGCGGGAAGAACCGAAACACCTACTCCCTGCAGGTGAGCAGAAGGTCCAAAAATAAATAAATAAATAAAAAATAATAAATAAATAAATAAAAACGCCGCCTCCCAGGGCCAGAGCGAGAGCGGCGACGAATAAGTCTATGCTCCCATCCGGCCCCAGAGGGGGAAGAGCAACATGAAATCAGGGGAGCACTCCCTACCCCTCCACGGGGGGCACTGGAGAGGCAGGAGGAAGAAGGACAGCAGCGGCAGCAGTGGGGGGGGGGGAAGGGGGGGGTTGGGAACTGGGGACGGGGAGGTAATGGGGAGGCGGGGGGGGGGGGCCGTGGCTGCAAGGATATGGGGAGCACTAGAAAAGCAGAGGGAGATAAGGGGGGGGGGGCGCTAGTGTGGTGGGGGTAAGGAGCTGGGTAAATGAGTGGGGACGATATGAGGGCTCATACAGTTTGCGCCGTGATCTGAAGTCGTACGTGGTACCAGCGTCATTTTGATCAGATGATGAGATCACTGTTTATACATATTTACAGTACAAAAAGCGATCAAAAACACGCTAATAAGGACTGTGAAATATGTTTATTCAATTATTTATATTTGTAGCTATTTATGTATCGTATTTATTTAATAATTTATAATTTTTTTAATTATTTTTATTTAATTTTTTTTTTATGTATTAAATTATCTATTTTATTATTTTTTTTTTTTTATTTTTTTTTTTTTTATTTGTTTTTTTATTTTTATAAATTTATTTATTAATTTTATTTTTTTTTTTTTTCTTTTTGCACATACGCCATAGACGGAGCGCACGTCATGTACGCACGTGGCGATACCAAATATGTGTGTGTTTGTTACAATATACAGTACTTAATTTATGTGCACACACACACATACACATATACATATATACACATATACACATATACACACATACATATATACATATATATATATACATACATACACATACATATATACACACATATACATACAAACTTTTATTGAAAGGGTTAAACTTAACTGTTGAAATTTTTTTTTTTTTTTTTTTTTTTTTTTTTTTGCACTGACATAGCTCCCACAGGGAGCTATGTCACTGCACTCACTGAACCTGACACTGATCACTTGCCATGTATGAACATGGCAACGATCAGTGCTAACAACGATCGATTGCTCAAGCCTGAATTTCAGGCTTGTAGCAATCAATCACGAGCGGACGCGCAGGAGGCAGGTGAGTGACCCTCCTGCTGCGTCCCAGCTGATCGGGACATCGCGATTTTATCGCGATGGTCCCGATCAGCCCGACTGAGCAGCCGGGATGCTTGCAATCGCCACGTCTAAAGATGCAATGCCGGACATCTGCCCGATCGGCGATGTCCGGCATAGCATGAGTCCTGGTTGCTAATAGCAACCGGGACTCACGGCTATGATGCGCGCTCGCCTTAGGAGCGCGCATTACAGCTGGGGACGCGCAAATGGACGTTAATAAACGTCCATTTGCGCAGGAAAAAAGGGGGGGTTAAGCCAGCAGCAGCCACCCAGGGGCCGCCACCTCCAGAGACGGAGGGGACAACAGGGGGGGGGGGGACAACAGGGGGGGACCAGAAAGAAACCAGAGCATGCTCATAAGGAGCATGCCTGGGGAGAGGGATGAAGGTACAGGCAGGGGAGAGGGCTCGGGGCAGGGAAGAGGGCAAAAGGAGCGGGTGGGACAGGCCGCACAGGGACTACAGGGGAAAGGAGAGCGGGACTGAGGAGAGGTCCGCCAGCCTCCCGAACCCAACACCTGCGCAACAGGAGGGGAGGCCAGCTCAGCCACAAGGGAGCATGCCAGCCCTCACCCTCCTGCTCCATCCAGGCCATAAATAAGGGGCAGTAACATACCAACCAGCAGACAAAACTCCGGGTCCTGGGCAGATTGAGGGGGGAAGGGAGGCACCACAGCTATAAATACCCAGGGGAGGGCCTCTGAAAGCCCGGGAAACTATTAAACCCCTGATTGGTGCACTCCTTCCCCCCCCCACCCATGGGACATACCACTATAGTTACCAACAAGTTTTACAGGCGGGGCAGGGGGCTAAAAAACCTTGCCTGTATATTTCTTAACCTCTTACTGCTCACCAGTCAGGGGGCAAGCTAGTTATGCACAGCTTGCCCCTCCATGACACAGCCTGGAGGTAGCTGAAGCATGAGGAGACCATATAGTGTCTGATTGGCACAGCCTTGAGGTGTCAGAAGCATGCAGAGACCATGTAGTGGCTGAATGGCACAGCTTGGAGTTGACTGCAGATGAGGAGACAATAGGGCCTCACAATCTCTAAGAATAAAAAATGAATTTTGACATTTCCATTGAAGATGTATGGTACCTAGTGCAACCATAATTATATATAGGTAATGTCCCAGGCCCAGCAGCATCACTAAAGCATGTAGTTGCTGAATGACACAGACTGGAGCTGGCAGCAGCATGAGTACACAAGAGGGCTTCACAACCCTTAAGATTAAATTATGAATTTTGAAATTTCCATTGAAGATGTATGGTACCTAGTGCAACCATAATTATATATAGGTAATGTCCTAGGCCCAGCAGCATCACTAAAGCATGTAGTTGCTGAATGACACAGACTGGAGCTGGCAGCAGCATGAGTACACAAGAGGGCTTCACAACCCTTAAGATTAAATTATGAATTTTGAAATTTCCATTGAAGATGTATGGTACCTAGTGCTACCATAAACATATATAGGTAATGTCCTAGGCCCAGCAGCATCACTAAACCATGTAGTTGCTAAATGACACAGACTGGAGCTAGCTGAAGCATCAGTAAACCATATATATTGGATGAATGGCACAGCCTGGAGGTGGCTAAAGCATCTGTAAACCATATATTGGATGAATGGCACAGCCTGGAGTTGGCTGAAGTATCAGTAAACCATATATTGGATGAATGACGCAGCCTGGGGGTGTTGGCAGCATGAGGAGACCAAATAGTGGCTGAATGACACAGCGTGGATGTGTTGGCAGCATGAGGAGACCATATAGTGGTTAAATGACACAGCATGGAGGTGTTGGCAGCATGAGGAGACCATATAGTTGCTGAATGACACAGCCTGGAGCTGGCAGCAGCATGAGTAGACGCTAGGGCTTCACAATCCCTAAGATTAAAAGATCAATTTTGACATTTAAATTGAAGATATATGGTAGCTAGTGATACCATAACAAATTTTAGGCCCAAGCCCATATATAGAAAACCATATATTGGCTGAATGACACAGCCAGAAGGTGGCTGAAGCATGAGGAGACCATATGGTGTCTGAATGGCACAGCCTGGAGTTGACAGAGTGGTGCGGTGGGTTGCAATACCATTGCCCGGTGACGAAGGTGGGTGAAAAAATGTCTGATGCGGAAGAATGTAACTGGGGAGCCACGCCTTAAATCTGTTTGGCACTATCCATATTTGTGAAGTGTTGGTGTGGCACCATGGTCAATCTACGCTCATGCATCAGGCATTGGTGGGTGGAAATCCTGGCTGATCCATGCCTGATTCATCTTCACAATGGTCAGTCTCTCCAAATTTTTTGTGGAAAGACAAGTTCTCCTTGGGGTGACTATGGCCCCCACTGTACTAAACACCATCTCACACACTACTGGCCAGGCAGGACAGCATTTCCAGGGCAAACTCTGCTAGTTGGGCCCACAAATCAAGTTTGGCTGCTTAGAAGTCGAGCGGATCTTCAAGGTGTGTTGTCATGGGCTTGTCAAGGTATGCCACCACCTGCTCGTTCAGGTCCTGCTCCCGGTCTATCTGCTGCTGATGAGTTGCTTCACTATGCTCAGGTAGGTTAGCGTTAGGTCCCGTGCCATTTGTGCGGGCTCTGGTATGTCCTTCATAAAAGGATATACTGGCAAATGTCTCAATTTTAACATCAGTGTTGAGGGATAGCCAATGTCATTGTATACATCTACCACAGTAGTGCACCTACATTTCTGCATTGTATTATTCTAATTGTTACACATCCACACCGTTTATCTGGTGTAGGATTCTATTGTGGCACTTGTAGTCCACTGCAGGCATCCTCCATTGTATGCATTTTTATGCTGGGGATCGCCCCTAGCAACGGACTACAAGGGCAGGATCTGCTCCCCCAGTATAAATGCACAACCGCACTTGGGGTTGAGCACCTCCAGCCATTTGAGATCACGTTTTTTGTTGTTGTTTAAAATTTATACTTGGAGGTGTGTAAACTCTATATGTAATGCGCCTTGAACATTTTCAAGGCAGCATTAAGGTTGCACCTGTGAGGCCATGCACCTATATCAGCCAACTTAGGTGGGGCTTGTAGCCTGTCTCTCCCTCTTCCCACTGTATGTGTGCTCAGTCACACTGGTGGGTACTGGGAGCAGGCTGCATGTCGGCCTAATGCTGCTGTAATTGCCCACTGGCCCCTGGTTTTTGCTTATCACGCACAGGTGGGTTAGTGTTAGGTCTCGTGCCATTTGAGAAACCTTGGCGTTGGTGTGCGGGCTCTGGTATGTCCTTCATATAAGGATATACTGGCGAATGTCTTAATTTTAACATCAGTGTTGATGGATAGCCAATGTCATTGTATACATCTACCACAGTAGTGCACCTAAATTTCTGTATTGTACTATGCAGGTGAAGAAAGCTACTCATTAGCGACTGTAGACTAAGGCTGCTGCTGATGGAGCTGGTACTGCTCCTTCCACCCCACCCCTCCCCAGCAGTCATAGCAGTGGAAGGTGAGCGCAGGGGGCCTCCGATTCAGACCTGCAAGAGGATAGACGATGGCGCCGATAGGCATAGACCAACTGACTACATATGATGCCTCTGTAGTAGGTCACTTTGTCCTCCCTCTCAGTGGGTGAAAAAAAGGCCCCTATTTTGTGGCGGTAGCGAGGGTCCAATAAGGTGGAGATCCAGAAGTCATCTTGTGGATCTCCATGTGGTAAAAATTAGGCTGTCACTACGCAAGCAAGTGAGCATGCATCATGCCATTTGTGCAAGTGACTCGGAGGGACTCACTGCCTCCATCTCCACTGCATACTGCCTCGGGGGGTGTCTGGGTCCTCTGTCTTGCCTTCCTCATAACCCTCTTGCTCCTCTGGCTGCTCCTTCTCCTCCTTTCCTGTCAGATTAGTAGAAAAACCACCCATTTGGTGAAGCCTAAACTGTGCTAAACAGTCGGTCCAACATATGGAGGGTGGAATTCCAACGTAAGCCAACATCACAAATCAGACTATGTTGGAGGATACCGTTCTGACGCTGCAGCTCAAGGAGGGTGTGCTTTGCGATGTACAAGTGGCTGAAGTGCATGCAAAGTTTCCTTCCCATTATTAGGATGTCTTGCAAATGGGGGGAACACTTCAGGAACTGCTTCACAACCAGATTGAACACGTGTGCCATGCAGGGTGCATGGCTCAGCCTTCCCAATCGCAGCAAATGCAAGATGTTCTTCCCGTTGTCAGTCACCATGGTTCCCATTTCCAGTTTTCACGGCGTAAGTCATGCTCCGATTTCTTTACAAATGACTTTTAGCAGTTACTCCCCTGTGTGACTCCGTTCACCAAGGCAAATCATGTGAAGAACAGCGTGACACCGCTGTGCCCTGCACACATGGTATGCTGAAGGGCCATTGAGACTTGTCTGGGTAGTGGAGGCTGAGGACACGGTGGAGGATGAGGAGGCCGGGTCGCACATTGTCACAGGACCTACGTCCTGAGAGCATGGAGGAGGAAGGGGCGTGACCTGTCCAAGTTGGTGTTGTGGCTGTGCAGGAATCACATTCACCCAGTGAGCCATAAAGGATATGTATTGTCCTTGACCATAATTACAGCTCCAGACATCGGCACTGCTGTGCACTTTGGTACACACCGACAGGCTCAAGGACTGGCTTACCTTCTCTTCCACAAAATTGTGCAGAGCGTCTACTGCCTTCTGCCGACATATCTTGCATGTGGCTATGTGAACCTCCTCCAGATGCTTGATGAAAAACTACCACACCGCTGAGTAGCTGATTTTCCCACCAACAGTCCACATTAATTGACTGCTATTGCCGCCGTCTCCAGGAACCCCTAATTTACTACCTCAGGGGAAGGTAGGCTGCTGCGAAGCAGGTAGTCTCCCCAGGCATGTTTGGCTCCAGAATTTCCACTTCTGCCACCATGCTGACTGCCAACCATGCTATCACCTTGCTGGCTCAGCTGTTGCCTCACAGGCAACCTGCAGCTCTCTTCTCCTGATGATGATGAAGCCCCTTCTACACCTGGCTCCCAATTGTGATCGGCTTCATTATAATCAACAAGTGTCTGCACGTCCTCAGGTTCCTCAACAGTGTCTGCTTCTGGACCCTGAACCCTGGAAACACCGCCTCCCACGTCACTCTCCTCATCACTACTTTCCAGCCTAGCGGGGGAAGCAGCAGATGTCTCCTCCACTTCTTCGCTGGACAGTAGCTGCTGACTGTCCTCTATTAGATCATCCGCAATGAATAGTGGAGCTGAACCAACAGCATAAGATACTTTTGTAGGGGAGGGAACAGCATAGGACAGAGGCAATGGGAGGACAGGGACTACTCCCGGGCCATGCCAACTGAGGGTTGTGTCTGAGGAACCCACCGACTGTTGACTGGGGGTATCAGATGTCATTTGTGATATAGTGGATGACCGTGCTGAAGGAAAACTGTCAGCTTGCTCCCCCTGCACTAACCAGCAGTACGGGCTGGTAGTGCGGGGGACGCTGATCAGTTTGATGCTTACTGTGCCCAGATCCTTCTCGTCGTTCGGCTGTAATCTTCTATTTTCAGTATATGCTAATTAGGTGCTAACGTGCACCGACCAGGATAACTGGCACTCTGACATCAGCATTTTTGGCCGCAGCACCGCGCAGCTCATCAATATTCCTCCCCTGCCTCCGCCTCTATCTCTTCTCTTCACTCCATAATGAAGAGGGAGAGGAGGAGGGAGGGGAGAATTATTGATTAGCTGGGCCGAGCTGCGGCCAAAAATGCTGACGTCAGAGTGCCAGTTAGCCAGGCTGGGGCAAGTTAGCACCTAATTAGCATATAGAAGATTATGGGCAAACGGCAGGGCGTATCTGGGCACGGTAAGTATGAAACTGATCCGCGTCCCCTGTCAGCCAGTACCGCTGGTTAGAGTGGGGGGAGCAAGCTGAAAGTTTTCCTTTAACCAAACGATGACGGCAGATGGGTTGCTGGTCGAGACATGACCACTAGCTGATACCGGGTGTTCAGGTCTCTGGATGCAACTAATGCTGCCACTTGCCCCTAGTCTGCTGCAACCTCTTCCTGATGACTTTAGGCCTCCGCCACTCTTCTGTGCACTTCCTGGCACTTCTCTGCCTGACATACTTAGTGCGTATATGAGGGGAGTACAATACGCTTCACTACGCTTAAAACAGTATTTGTCTAGAACAGCAGCAGGAGTGTACTTTTGGCTGTCCTTTCACAGTATTTAGGCCTTTGACAGATTAACAGGTACACTACTTAGATGTACGTATGTGGTATGCACTTATGAGGGCAGAAAAATGCTCTACCATACACTTAAAAAGCATCTGAGTAAAAACACTAGCCGGTGAGTACTTTTGCCTGGACTTTCACATTATCTAGGCCCTTGACAGATTAACAGGTTTAAAATAGTACACTACTTAGATGTAGGTATGTGGTATGCACTTATGAGGGCAGAAAAATGTGCTACAGAACACTTAATAAACATATTGGAGAAAAACACCAGCTGGTGATTACTTTTGGCTGCCCTTTCACAGTATGTAGGATCTTGAAAGATTAACAGGTACAAAATAGTACACCACGTAGATGTAGGTATGTGGTATGCACTTATGAGGGCATAAAAATGCCCTACAGTACACTTCAAAAATTATTTGAGTAAAACACCAGCTGGTGATTACTTTTGATTGTCCTTTCACAGTATGTAGGCCCTTGACAGATTAACAGGCACAAAATAGTACACCACTTAGATGTACATATGTGGTATTCACTTATGAGGACAGAAAAATGCGCTGCAGTATGCTTAAAAACTCTGTATTTTTGTAAAACACCAGCCGGTGATTACTTTTGCCTGGACTTTAACAGTATCTAGGTCCTTGACAGATTAATAGTAAAATAGTACACCACTTAGATGTACGTATGTGGTTTGCACATATGATGGCAGAAAAATGTGGTACAATACGCTTAAAAAAACATATTTTTGCACAACACCAGCAGTACACAACAGTGCTGCAGCAAAAATCTGTGTACTAAACACAAAATTGCACTCTGTCAAAGACTATTAGGAATGGACTGCTGGGTAGTATAGCATGTACAGACTAATATAACCATCCGATGATTTGTTGTGGAACAAAGACACAGAATTGTGCGGAAAAATAGCTGCCTAATATATATAGAGCTGTGACATCACAGGGGTGACTGGCTGCTGATAAGCTGCATCCTGCGTGTGATTCAGGGTCAACCCGCCTGCTTCCCTTCCCACCTTGCCTTCCCAGCATTTCTTGCCCCATGTACTGACATGTGGATCCACCATTTTAGATGCCCTGGAGCCTGGACCACAATAAATAAAGCTTAATGAAGGGATTTGCACGATAGAATGGGGGCAATATTCGCATTAGTTGCGAATCGAATATTTCACGAGATTCGTTACGAATTGGGGTTCATCAGCTTCGATTCGCTCATCTCTAATATATATATATATATATATATATATATATATATATATATATGCTGTATAAGTTTATTATATATTTTTAACACTTTTTTTCACCCTAAATGTACTAGCCCATTTTTTTTCTTCTCATTTCAGATCCGTGTATCCTGTTGACTACTTCAGATTTGGTGGACTATGATGATTTTTTTTGGTTTAATATTAATAAAATGGTTACTGAGGGATTTTGGGGGGAGTGTTTTTTAAAATAAAAGTTTTATAAATGTGCTGTGTTTTTTAATTTACTTTACAGGCTTAGTAGTGGAAACTGTCTTATAGACGAAATCCGTTACTAAGCCGGGCTTAGCGTTATCACCAAAAAGAGCTAGCGCTAACCCCCAATTATTACCCCGGTACCCACCACCACAGGGTTGTCGGGAAGAGCCAGTACCATCAGGCCCGGAGCGTCAAAAATGGCACTCCTGGACCTAGGCGGTAACAGGCTGGTGTTATTTAGGCAGGGGAGGGCCAGTAACAATGGTCCTTGTCCACCCTGGTAACATCAGGCTGCTGCTGTCCCCACCTACTCGCTAGTTACTGCGGGACTACAACTACTAGCATGCCCTTACAGTGAGGGCATGCTGGTAGTTGTAGTCCCAACAGCTTGCGGACAGGTGGTAGAAGTGAGTGGGTGCTGGGGAGCTGAGCTGCGCAAAAAGTCACACAAAAAAGTCGCATCTGCGACTTTTTGCGCAACTTTTTAAAAAAGCTGTCAAAAACAAGTTTGTAAGTCAGATCTGACCTTGCTTACACTTGCAACTTTTTGAAAGAGGTTTGCAACCTTTTTTTGCTTACATTCGACTTTCGCACTTGATAAATTCCCAACCACTGCAAAGTGAAAACTGATCATTTCTTAGCTAGGACTGACTGGTATTTTTTGCTTACCCACAAAAGTCTCACAAAAAGTTGCTTACGCGCACGTGCAACTTTTTGTGTAATTTTTGTAAGCAAAAAAAACCCCTCTAAATCCCTTGATAAATCTCCTTTAATATTGTTTGGTCAATTTCATTGGATCAGTCAAAATTTTACACGGACATTTAATTACAAAAGAGCAAAATCATTCTTTGACATGATCCGATTCCTAAGGACCATATACCTGATGCTCCTCAAGTCATGTATAGAAGGGCCAGGATGTTAAAGAATGTTCTCGCCGCCGAGTCGAGTGGAGCAAGATTTAGTCCCATTTATGTACACGGCCAAATAAAGTGAATATGGCTAATGAATAATCAAGAAATAAATACAATTGTTTTCTATACATCAAAACACAAAACATTGGACTCAGTTTTAGCTTGACCTAATGAAAACTCTGAGTGCCAATTCATACCTATAAGACAGCTCCAGGAGAAGGGAGGGAGGGGGGACAAAACATTTATAAAACAAAGGATGAAAAAGGCAACCGGTGTGACTCTGCTGGATATTACTTGAAATAAAACTAATTCAGTATACTGGTTAAGTACTAGTTAAGAATTAGTCAGTAATATTAGAATTCAAGTCAGCTTCCCATTGTTTACGATACCCTTCTGAGGAGGATGAATGGGATGAAAGTAATAAAGTATAACAAAGGGAGATACCTTTTTTGTTGCTGTTCGGTTGCGAGAGCCATATCAAAAGCTCTGGGTTTGTATGGTGGTGGTTTGTGCCTGGTGAGGATAAGGCATGTCTTCTTAGCAAGTACTTGTTACTAATATGTAATTTCGCACGTAGGTTCTCAAAAGAGACAAAGGAATAGTAAAAAGATTTTTATGTATTATGAAGTGTTTCCACACAAACATTATAGCTTTAATGGTTAGGTGCAGATGAGAGAGGTTTAAATTGAATAACTGCGAAGGTATGTTTGATTGAGGAGTTCCCTAGTGCATACGATTCAATATCTATCCATAGCTTTGTAGAGTCTTGAAACCAAAGGGATTTAACTTGGTCTAAGATAATTGGCCTATTGTACTGTAAAAGGGATGGGCACCCAACTTTCAATGATTTAAACATAACTTCTGCTTTAACTGTAGGTCATTTCCTATAATGAATGTAGGACATGAGTATGGACTGTAACTTTTTAATGTAAACAATGGGGAGATGGATGGGGCCATTATGGAAAATATAAAGAATCTTGAGTAATACCATAATTTTATGGCCGCCACCCTCCCAAGCCAAGATATGCCTATCAGGGACATTTCAGAAATGATCTGCTTAACACCTTAACAACCATGAGTGTATATTTATGCTCGAGGCCAGCTCCCGGTATGTGAAACGTGCTCAGGAGCTGAGCGTATCTGCAGGGTCTCGGTTGCTATCAGCAGCCAGGACCCACGGCTAATACCGGACATCGCAGATCGGGCTGATGTCCTGTATTAACCCTTAAGATGCCATGATTAAAGATGATTGCGGCGTCTAAACTGGGAGAAAATACTGCCGGCTAGCTCAGCAGAGCTGTTCGCGATCACCACGGTTAAATTGTGGCATCCCAAACAGCTGAGAGGACAGCTGGATGGTACTTACCTTCCTTCCCATTGTCCGATCGGCGTTTGATTGCTCCAAGCCTGACATTCAGGCTTGAGCAATCAAGCGTAGATAACACTGATCAATGCTATGCTATGGCATAGCATTGTTCAGTTTATGCAATCAAGGGATTGCATGTAATAGTGCCCTATGGAGGCTAAACAAAAGTGTAAAAAAAAGTGGATAAATGGGATTTAACCATGTCCTAAATAAAAGTTTGAATCACCCCCCCTTTTGCCATAAAAAAAAAAAATATTTAAACAAAAATAAACAAATGTGGTATCGCTACATGTGTATATGCTCGAACTATAAAAATATAATGTTACCTAAACCGCACGGTCAATGGGGTACACGTAAAAAGAATTCCAAAGTCTAAAATTGCGTAATTTTAGTCACTTAGTATACCCTAAAAATGTTTATAAAAAGCGATCAAAAGTCCAATCATAACAAAAATGTTACTGATTAAAACTTCAGATCTCGGCACAAAAAATAAGCCCTCATACCGCCCTGTATACAGAAAAATAAGAAGATGACAATTTCAAACATGCTAATTTGGTGCATGTAGTTATAGTTTTTTTTAAGTAGTAAAATAAAAAAACAATATAAATTGGGTATTTCTGTAAACGTATGGACCTACATAATAACTATCAAATATTCAAGGGGAAACAGCTCACCTCCGGACTGTTAGCACCTGTGCTCGGATAGGCCGGTTACGCCCCCGGCCACACAACGAAGGAACAGAGAAGAAATATCCAGAATCCAGGTAAGTTCCAAGGGTATACTTTATTGGAGGTAGCAAATACACGTATATCTCTAATATACGTGATATACGTGTATTTTCTACTTCCAATAAAGTATACCCTTGGAACTTACCTGGATGCTGGATATTTCTTCTCTGTTCCTACAGAATATATGTTGTCATTTTTACTGAAAAGTGCACTGCATAGAATCGGAAGCCCCCAAAAGTTACAAAATAGCATATTTTTTCCAATTTTGCCCCACAAAATTTTTTTTTCTGGTTTCGCCATTAGGCTAAGTCTCCACTTTTTTTAAATTTGTTTGCAAAACGCAAAGAAAAATGCCAATTCTGCTGCATGGCGTTTTTTTGGTCAAAAAACGCTGCGGCCAGATGTTAGCTGTAAGTCAATAAGAAATCGCAAAGTTTTTTCACTTTGGCGTTTTTGTAATCCTTTTGGCGTTTTTTCACTTTTTCTGCATTTTTTCCCATTCTTTGGCGTTTTGAAAAAAACGCTGTAGTTCCCTCAAACCGGCGTTTTTTGTCAAGATCGTGGCGTTTTGCTCCAATAGAAGTCTATGGGAGTGAGGAAACGCCAAGAAAAACGCTATGTGGATTTTAACTTTGCCGTTTTTGCAGGTGGTTTTTAATCTTTTTTGGACTTTAGCGATCCAAAAAAGTGATGTAGATAGCTGTTTTTAATAAAATTTCGTAGTGTACCATAATTTTTTTTTTAAAATATACAGTAGTGAAGAAAAAATTGTATCTAACGAAATGTATATTATTGAAAAAAAATATATATATATATATACATTTTTAAACAGGGATCAATTTATGTGTGCGAGGAAATAAAAATGTAGCCGACAATTATAAAAATGTATTGTGTGTGTGTTTTTCACTTTTTTGCTTTATTTTTAAAACTTTTTTTAGTTAGTACTACTACTCCCAGCATGGAACACACTGTTCCATGATGGGAGTAGTACTACCTGTACTAATAGACAGATCGCCCGCTGCGATCTTTCTTTATAATATATAGATGCGCCGGCCGCTCTTCTATGGTCCCCTGCCCTGACGTATATTTACACTTATTCATATTTCCCGCAGGGCTGTGATATGCCAGATGGTTCCAGCCAATCACAGCTCTCTGTGAGAAATAGGAATATGTGTATATATATATATATATATATATATATATATATATGGCCGTGCAGGGGACCATAGGAGAGCGGCCGCTGCATCTATACATTATACAGGAGCATCACAGCGGGTGTCAGGAGTGATACCCACAGTGATCTTTCCTTAACTACAAGTACTACTACTCCCAACATGGAGTACGCTCTGCTCCATGCTGGGAGCTGTAGTACCTGCATTAATAGACAGATCGAAGCGGGTGTCAGAAGTTACACTTGCTGCGATCTGTCCATTAATACAGGTACTACAGCTCCCAGCATGGAGCAGAGTGTGCTCCATGTTGGGAGTAGTAGTGCCTGCTTATGGACACATCACAGTGGATGTCACTACTGACACCCTCTGTGATTGTCCTGTCTATAGCAGAGATGGAGCAGCTGTACACATCGCTCGCATCCCTGCTCTGCACTATACTCCGGGCCGGCCACTCATTCATTCATCTTTTCCTCAGAGCTGTGATTGGCTGAAACCATCCAGCCAATCACAGCTCTGGGTGGGAAATATGAATTTCTGTTGACATCAGTGGCTGGAGTATAGTGCAGAGAGCCAAGCGATGTATAGACCCGCTCGCTTCTCTGCTATATTATGGATGATATATGTCTATAGTACAGGTACTATCACTCCCAGCATGGAACAGTCTAAATTTTTAAAAATGTATTTAAAAAAAAAGTGAAACACACACTTTATTAAAAAAATTATAAAAATTGGGTTATAAAATATATACATTGCGTTTAATAAAAATGTTTCCATCACTGCTGCATCCTTTTTTTTTTTTTGGTACCCAAGAAATTTTGGGTAACAAAAAAAAAAAACGCCACGGTGCAATGTCCACACAAATGGAAAAAAAAACGCCGGAAAAAACGGCAGAAAAAACGCATGACGTCACTTGCACTGGCGATTTTTCAGGTGTTTTTTTAATCCCTAAAAACGCAGTGCAAAAAACCAAGTGGAGACTTAGCCTTAATTTTTGGGTGCAATGATTAATGTAATTACAAAGTACAATAGGTGGGGCAAAAAAAAAAAAAAAAGACGCATATGAGTCTGTAGGTGCAAAATGTAAAGTGTTTTGATTTTTAGAAGGTGAGGTGGAAAATACGAAAGTGCAAAAATGAAAAAAACTCTGGTCCTTAAGGGGTTAATACTCTTTAGGAGATCAGGGTAGTTGGCTTTAGGAAAAGCTAGGTTGATTCCTAACTAAGTTATAGATTTAGATGCCCACTTAAAGGGAAAACAGAGTTTGAGAATGGTCGCCGAGTCTAAATCTTGTGCTTATATGGTGAATGGAGTTACATCCTTTACCATCAACTTCAGAGTCACCTGTGCGTCATCTTTTGTCATTCATCTAACTGAATGTTCCTACCATCTTCAATATGTGAGAAGACTGGTCCAACATTATCGAAGTAAAGTAAATAAGCATTATTTCATTCTGAATCATAATTTTTGAGTAACATAGGGGGGAATTTATTAAGGGATTTACACCGTTTTTTGTGTATATTTGTCCCAAAAATGTCTCACGTGCGACTTTTTGAGCGTCGGCCTGCACCCTTTCTCTCTGAACAGATGTTTTACACAAGATCTGCTATAAACTTTGCAGTGGTCAGTGATTTCCGAAGTGCGAATTTTCTAAAAAAGTTGCAGATTTGTTGAACAGCCTTCAATTACACAAAAAACCTCCACCAGAACAGACCTGGTTTACAAAACTGGTTTTCGCACAAAAGTCATGCAGGTGGAAAAAGTCGCACAAAAGTCGCAGAGAAGGGGGTTATACAAAGTGGTTTTCTGAATTGAAATTTCACAAAATTGTGTTCTAGCCACATGTTTATCACATGCCCTGCAACATTTAAAGGAGTACTCCAGTATTGTAAAACTTATCCCCTATCCTAAGGATAGGGGATCCGTTTCAGATCGCCGGGGGCAACGCTCCTACTCTCCCATAGAGTTGTATTGAGGGGGCGTGTCAGCCACTGCTTTGTGCGGTGGTCCACATGCCCCCTTCCCACGGACTGCCAGGGCACCATATGGTAGATTGCGGGGGGTCCCAGTGGTCAGACCCCCCCTGCGATCTGAAACGTATCCTCTATTAGGATAGGGGATACGTTTTCAAATACTAGAGTACTCCTTTAAAAAATTTGGTGCATGTACACTACAACTACACCATCAAAACCTGTGTATAAAATCAGTGCACCTACACTTACTGTCTACACTGTTACACGAAATTCCATGACAGCAACTTTTCTGAGATTTTCTTTGTAATAATCAAGAAAATACCAAGCTATGTGCCAGATCATTTTGAACTGGACTGACCAGTGCATACGTAATGTTTCATATAATAGTGAAATATGAGTTAGAAGAATATACGCACTTAGACAAGGTGTTTTATATTGGACATTCTTTTAGGTTGCTCATCTATATGGCTTGAGTATTGTTTGCAAGTATTACAATTGCACACTTGGTAGCTTAGACACATGTATGCTCATAGAGCCTGTATAGTGATCCCGATACTACACCATGTATGCTGATATAGCAGTCTTGACATTTCTTTTCACCTTGGTATGAACCCTCTACTGGTATTAGGTAATTTATTGCAATGGTACCCTTTTTTATTTAGCATTTCAAAGTTATTACTTCTTACAATGTGCTCAGTAATGTTATTAAGCAGGATATAAGTCCCTTCCAGCGGATCCATGTTAGCATAAATTGTCATTACATTGATTTATTTTTCATTATTATGTATTTTATGTTCAGTAATCTATAACTTGCCCATCTATATATTTTGAGGTGGTAAATAATTGTACATTATATCCTTTTTATATTTCGTATTTTAATATGGATATTTTCTAATCATGTGCTCAGTAATTACTTATCTGCGCTGGATACTGTCATTTGAGCTAGATATAAGTCCCTTTTATTAGATTCATGACAGCATTATTTACTATGTCTTATCACATAGATTTATCATTTCGTTTTCAGTAGTTTAATGTTATGCTGCACACACTCTCTTGCTCGGCTAAGTCAGTGAATTTGGTTCTGCTCTATGTTATGACCTCTTTTACAGACTTAGGGTACATTTATCAAGGGATTTAGAGCCCTTTTTTTGCTTACAAAAGTCGCACAAAAAGTTGCATGTGCTCCTAAGCAATTTTTTGTGCAACATTTGGCTGTAAGCAAAAATCTATAGAAGAGCTAACTAAAGCAAATAACAGTTTTCACTTTGCAGGTCAGGGATTTTTCAAGTGCGAAAGTCGCACAAAAAGTCGCAACTGCCTCCAAAGCAGCGTAAATGTAAGCCAGCTCTGCCATGGCTTACAAAACTTGAGAGATCACGGCCCCTGTGGGTAATATGAAATCACAGCTGCATATTGGAGCCCAGGTACCTGCTCATGTCATATCTTCCCTCCCACTGCCCCCTATAAATCACACATATCCCCCCCCCACACACGCATCTCCCCCATAATCATAACTCGCCACTGCTCATCTCTCCCTGCCGCTGCCGCTCATCTCCCACTCCCGCCGCCGCTCATCTCCCGCCCTTGCCACTGCTCATCTCCCGCCCTTGCCACTGCTCATCTCCCCCTGCCGCTGCCACTCATCTCCACCTCCCGCCCGCCCCTCATCTACTCCCCTCACCTACCCCCCTCACTGCGGCTCATCCCCCTCCCGCCACCGCTCATCTCCGCCCGCCACCACCGCTCATCTCCCCCCGCCGCCCCTCATCTTCCCCCCGCTGCTGCCGCTCATCTTCCCCCCCGGTGCTGCCGCTTATCTTTCCCCTGTGCTGCCGCCGCTCTTCTTGCCCCAGTGGGTGTACATCTAACTGTTGCAAGACTACAACTCCCAGCATGCCCTTATGTGAGGACATGCTGGGAGTTGTAGTTGCAACTCTTGGGCTGGTGGTTGATGCAGGCCAGTGGCTGGGGCAGCAAACCGTCTCGCGAACCGTGGCGTCTCATCCACCGCCGCTTGGCCCCCTCCCCAAGGAATCTTAACCCACCAGGGGGGGGGGGGGATGAGCAGTGGTTGGGGGGAGATGAGTTGCGGCGGCGGGGGGAGAAGTGCGGCGGCAGGGGGAGATGTGTGGCGGTGGCTGGGGGGAGATGAGCGGCGGCGGGGGGAGATTAGTAGCGGCAGCAGGGGGTGATGTGCGGCGGCAGGGGGGAGATGAGTGGTGCTT
This sequence comes from Hyla sarda, assembly GCF_029499605.1. NCBI lineage: Eukaryota > Metazoa > Chordata > Amphibia > Anura > Hylidae > Hyla > Hyla sarda. Next base: position 362,505,648 of record NC_079190.1, on the reverse strand, counting down.
GGGGGGAGATGAGTGGAGGTGGCTGAGGGGAGATGAGCGGCGAAAGCGGGGGAGATGAGTGGCGGCGGTGGGGGGAGATGTGCGGTGGGGGGAGATGTGCGGTGGTGGGAGGGAGATATGCAGCAGTAGGTGGGAGATGTGCATCGGCGGGGGGAGTTGAGCAGCAGCGGCGGGGGGAGATGAGCAGCGGGAGAAGATGAGCCGCAGAGGCTGGGGGAGATGAGCGAAAGGGGCTTGGGGGAGATGAGTGGTGGCGGCTGAGGGGAGATGAGTGGTGGCGGCTGGGGGAGATGAGCAGTGGCGGCTGGGGGGAGATGAGCAATGGCACCTGAGGGGAGATGAGCAGCAGTGGCTTGGGGGAGATGAGCGGCGGTGAGTTAAGATTACGGGGGGGAGATGAGATAAGGGGCCGGGTAAGTGAAGGGCTCCCAGAAATATGAAACTACACTGTTATTTCATATTTCCCGGGTGGTGCCATGATTGGCCAACCGGCCAATCACGCCAACGCCCGGGAAATATGAAATTACAGTGTTGTTTCATATCTCTGGGAGCCGGCTGGCTTCACTGCCCCGGCCATAGGCCTGTATCAACCACCCGCCCAAGAGTTGCAACTACAACTCCCTGCATGTCCTCACTGTAAGGGCATGCTGGGAGTTGTAGTCTTGCAACAGCTAGTGGGCTGGTGGTAGATGCGGCTGGCATTTTAACACCAGGATGCCTCCAGCTTTTTCTAAACTACAACTCCCATCATAGGAGTTGTAGTTTAGAAATGGGGTGCCTCCAGTTGTTTCTAAACTACAACTCGTCATGGAAGTTTTAGTTTAGAAACAGAGTGTCTCCAGCTGTTGCTAAACTACAATTCCCATCATAGAAGTTGTAGTTTAGAAATGGGGTGCCTCCAACTGTTTTCTAAACTAAAACTTCCGTCATGAAAGTTGTAGTTTAGAAACGGAGTGTCTCCAGCTGTTTCTATACTACAACTCCCATCATGGGAGTTGTAGTTTAGCAACAGCTGGAGTCTAGCTGTTGCTAAACTACAACTCCTATCATGGGAGTTGTAGTTTATGAACAGCGAGACTCCAGATGTTGCTAAACTGGAGGCTCACTGTTGCTAAAGTAAAACACCCATCATTCCCAGATAGCCAAAGGCTGTATGGAAATGATGGGGGTTGTAGTTTAGCAACCGCTGGAGGCTCCCTGTTTGGAAACACTGCTTTATGGGAGTTCTCCCCAGGGGAGAGCCCTATAAATGTACTTATGCCCTATAAATGTAACATATTTTTGTGTTTTTTTTTCTTATCATTTCAGATCCATATATGCAGAGGCCTACTTCAGATTCGGAGGACTACAACTGTGGTGAGCATCGGGGGTACGGTGTGAGGTGTAGGGGCAGATGGTGTTGCCCAGGGGTAGATGGTGTTAACCCCTTAGTGTTCCTGACACCAGGGCTTGGTTAGCCTATGTAACCACCCGAAGATTATCCCATTACTCCTAGGTTAGGCAGGGGTAAATAATACTCCAAGGCCGGGTTAAGGTTAACAGTAGCTTTACTGAAGTTGACCAGGTCTAAGAGTCTTTACAGGGTAGTAACACAAGGGACTTCGCAGCTTGTTGGGACTTGCAGTGACTTCACAGACTCTAGCACAGCCACGCTGACTATAACTGACTTGAGTTGACTGAAGATAGTGACAGCAGACAAAGGTGACTCGACTTACAGATCTGTGGTTGCAATTTAGGTTAAGGCCTCCAGATGTACTGGACACTGGCTCTGAGACATCTGGACTGGACTTGACCTCAGCAGAAAGTTAAACACAAGAGAGAGATTGTAGTACCTCCCCCTCTTATATAGGGGGGCTGAGCAAGGAGCCCATAGGCCAACTGCAGGTCACCTGGTAACCTGGTGCTCTCTGGGTAACAAAACATATGACTTGAACATGTGACAACCTTTATCATGTTATTGTAGTAGATGTGGGAGGTAGGAATTACGGCACGGGTCTCCTAAGCCTTCCCATAAGGGGACGACTTCAGCACTGCAGCGCTACACCGGCGGGGTGAAATAGCAGTCGGAGAGGGTACAGAGGATGGTAATAGCTTTTTATTGTATAATTATAAAAAGAATGAGTGCTTAGTTGGACAACGCATTTTGAAGGGGCTCCCTCTTTCGTCAGGTCCGCATTCGGAGCTGACAAAGGAGGGAGCCCCTCCGAAACGCGTTGTCCAACTGAGTACTGATTCTTTTTAGGATTATACAATAAAAAGCTATCACCATCCTCTGTACCCTCTCCGACTGCTATTTCACTCTGCCGGTGTAGCGCTGCAGTGCCAAAGTTGTCACCTTACGGGAAGGCTTAGGAGACCCGTGCCGGGATTCCCACCTCCCACATCTACTACAGTATCCTATCCACCGTCTTCGACGGGACCGACGACCAGCTGCTCCCTGTGTACCTGCGGAAAGACACCTGCTCAAGGCTTACATCAGCCTGAAATTAGCGCAACACTTAACAGTGAGCAGGCTCTTATCTCTTTACTAACCATCCGTTATCCACGGATAACCGGCATTATATTAGCACCACATCTGTCTTTTTTCTCCCCTACATACTTACCTTTATCATGTGACTAACAATCGTGTGACCATATCAAAGGTCCTTTACCCTTAATATATAACTTATACACATTATGGGGGAACACTGCAGGTAAGCCTTGAGGTTGTACATGGACTCAACCAGACAGGACTGTAGGAGCATATCCCGAACTGGAACATCACAAACCCCCCTACTAAAGTAAAGTTGCCCTCGATGTCCGTCCTGGAAGGGTTTGAGGAGTGAAACGGCCACAGGAAAACATGCAGTCCTGGGGCATTGCACTTAGCGTCCATATCCAGGCTATTTGTTGACAAGAACAGATAATGCAATAGAGTCTCTGTATCAATGTCCATACATGCTCTGTTAAATTTGTGTAACTGGAAATAACCATGGAATTACTGGAGAATAAGGACTTTGTATAATAATGACAACATACCTATGACTATTGTATAACCATGACTTATGGACTATGACTATGCATTTTATGACAGTTGACAAGGCATATTATAACATCTGACTATGCATATTATGACAGTTGCCTATACATATTGTTACGCCGAGCGCTCCGGGTCCCCGCTCCTCCCCGGAGCGCTCGCAGCATCCTCGCAATTGCAGCGCCCCGGTCAGATCTGCTGACCGGGTGCGCTGCAATATCTCTCTCAGCCGGGATGCGATTCGCGATGCGGGAGGCGCCCGCTCGCGATGCGCATCCCGGCTCCCGTACCTGACTCGTTCCCTGTCTGTCTTGTCCCGGCGCGCGCGGCCCCGCTCCTTAGGGCGCGTGCGCCACTGATTGGCGCAGCAGGCTTAATCAGTGTGTTCACCTGTGCACTCCCTACTTATACCTCACTTCCCCTGCACTCCCTCGCCGGATCTTGTTGCCATTGTGCCAGTGAAAGCGTTTCCTTGTGTGTTCCTAGCCTGTGTTCCAGACCTCCTGCCGTTGCCCCTGACTACGATCCTTGCTGCCTGCCCTGACCTTCTGCTACGTCCGACCTTGCTCTTGTCTACTCCCTTGTACCGCGCCTATCTTCAGCAGTCAGAGAGGTTGAGCCGTTGCTGGTGGATACGACCTGGTTGCTACCGCCGCTGCAAGACCATCCCACTTTGCGGCGGGCTCTGGTGAATACCAGTAGCAACTTAGAACCTGTCCACCAACACGGTCCACGCCAATCCCTCTCTGGCACAGAGGATCCACCTCCAGCCAGCCGAATCGTGACAGTAGATCCGGCCATGGATCCCGCTGAAGTCCCGCTGCCAGTTGTCGTCGACCTCACCACGGTGGTCGCCCAGCAGTCGCAACAGATAGCGCAACAAGGCCACCACCTGTCTCAACTGACCGTGATGCTACAGCAGCTATTACCACAGCTCCAGCAACAATCTCCTCCGCCAACTCCTGCACCTCCTCCGCAGCGAGTGGCCGCTTCCGGCCTATGATTATCCTTGCCGGATAAATTTGATGGGGACTCTAAGTTTTGCCGTGGCTTTCTTTCGCAATGTTCCCTGCACTTGGAGATGATGTCGGACCAGTTTCCTACTGAAAGGTCTAAGGTGGCTTTTGTAGTCAGCCTTCTGTCTGGGAAAGCTCTGTCATGGGCCACACCGCTCTGGGACCGCAATGACCCTGTCACTGCCTCTGTACACTCCTTCTTCACGGAGATTCGAAGTGTCTTTGAGGAACCTGCCCGAGCCTCTTCTGCTGAGACTGCCCTGCTGAACCTGGTCCAGGGTAATTCTTCTGTTGGCGAGTACGCCATCCAATTCTGTACTCTTGCCTCCGAATTATCCTGGAATAATGAGGCCCTCTGCGCGACCTTTAAAAAAGGCCTATCCAGCAACATTAAAGATGTGCTGGCCGCACGAGAAATTCCTGCTAACCTGCATGAACTTATTCATCTTGCCACCCGCATTGACATGCGTTTTTCCGAAAGGCGTCAGGAGCTCCGCCAGGATATGGACTTTGTTCGCACGAGGCGGTTTCTCTCCCCGGCTCCTCTCTCCTCTGGTCCTCTGCAATCCGTTCCTGTGCCTCCCGCCGTGGAGGCTATGCAAGTTGACCGGTCTCGCTTGACACCTCAAGAGAGGACACGACGCCGCATGGAGAATCTGTGCCTGTACTGTGGCGGTACAGAACACTTCTTGAAGGATTGTCCTATCCGTCCTCCCCGCCTGGAAAGACGTACGCAGACTCCGCACAAAGGTGAGACAGTTCTTGATGTCGACTCTGCTTCTCCACGCCTTACTGTGCCTGTGCGGATATCTTCTTCTACCTTCTCCTTCTCTGCTATGGCCTTCTTGGATTCCGGATCTGCAGGAAATTTTATTTTGGCCTCTCTCATCAACAGGTTCAACATTCCGGTGACCAGTCTCACCAGACCCCTCTACATTAATTCTGTTAACAATGAAAGATTGTACTGTACCGTGCGTTACCGCACGGAACCTCTCCTAATGTGCATCGGACCTCATCACGAAAAAATAGAATTTTTGGTCCTCTCCAACTGCACTTCTGAAATTCTTCTTGGATTACCGTGGCTTCAACGCCATTCCCTAACCCTTGATTGGTCCACAGGAGAAATCAAGAACTGGGGTACTTCTTGTCACAAGGACTGTCTTAAACCGGTTCCCAGTACTCCCTGCCGTGACCCTGTGGTTCCCCCTGTATCCGGTCTTCCTAAGGCTTATATGGACTATGCTGACGTTTTTTGCAAAAAGCAAGCTGAGACTTTACCTCCTCACAGGCCTTATGACTGTCCTATTGACCTCCTCCCGGGTACTACTCCACCCCGGGGCAGAATCTATCCTCTGTCTGCTCCAGAGACTCTTGCCATGTCAGAGTACATCCAGGAAAATTTAAAAAGGGGTTTATCCGCAAGTCCTCCTCTCCTGCCGGAGCTGTATTTTTTTTTGTGTCCAAAAAAGATGGCTCCCTACGTCCTTGCATTGATTACCGCGGACTTAATAAAATCACGGTAAAAAAACGCTACCCCTTACCTCTTATCTCGGAACTCTTTGATCGCCTACAAGGTGCCCACATCTTTACCAAACTGGACTTAAGAGGGGCTTATAATCTCATCCGCATCAGGGAGGGGGAAGAATGGAAGACTGCATTTAACACCAGAGATGGACACTTTGAGTATCTGGTCATGCCCTTTGGCCTGTGCAACGCCCCTGCCGTCTTCCAAGACTTTGTTAATGAAATTTTTCGTGATCTCCTATATTCCTGTGTTGTGGTTTATCTGGACGATATTCTGATTTTTTCTGCTAACTTAGAAGAACACCGCCAGCATGTCCGCATGGTTCTTCAGAGACTTCGGGACAATCAACTTTATGCCAAAATGGAGAAATGTCTCTTTGAATGTCAATCTCTTCCTTTCCTAGGATACTTGGTCTCTGGCCAGGGACTACAAATGGACCCAGATAAACTCTCTGCCGTCTTAGATTGGCCACGCCCCTCCGGACTCCGTGCTATCCAACGTTTTTTGGGGTTCGCCAATTATTACAGACAATTTATTCCACACTTTTCCACTATTGTGGCTCCTATCGTGGCTTTAACCAAGAAAAATGCCAATCCCAAGTCCTGGTCTCCCCAAGCGGAAGACGCATTTAAACATCTCAAGTCTGCCTTTTCTTCTGCTCCCGTGCTCTCCAGACCTGACCCATCTAACCCCTTCCTATTGGAGGTAGATGCCTCCTCAGTGGGAGCTGGAGCTGTCCTTCTACAAAAAAATTCTTCCGGGCATGCTGTTACTTGTGGTTTTTTTTCTAGGACCTTCTCTCCGGAGGAGAGAAACTACTCCATCGGGGATCGAGAACTACTGGCCATTAAATTGGCGCTTGAGGAATGGAGGCACCTGCTGGAGGGATCAAAATTTCCAGTTATCATATACACTGATCACAAGAATCTCTCCTATCTCCAGTCTGCCCAACGACTGAACCCTCGCCAGGCCAGGTGGTCGTTGTTCTTTGCCCGTTTTAACTTTGAAATTCATTTTCGCCCTGCTGACAAGAACATTAGGGCCGATGCCCTCTCTCGTTCTTCTGATGCCTCTGAAGTAGAGGTCTCTCCGCAACACATCATTCCTCCTGACTGTCTGATCTCCACTTCTCCAGCCTCCATCAGGCAAACTCCTCCAGGGAAGACCTTCGTTTCTCCACGCCAGCGTCTCGGGATTCTCAAATGGGGACACTCCTCCCACCTCGCAGGCCATGCGGGCATCAAAAAATCCTTGCAACTCATCTCTCGTTTTTATTGGTGGCCGACTCTGGAGACGGATGTTGTTGATTTTGTACGGGCCTGTACTGTCTGTGCCCGGGATAAGACTCCTCGCCAGAAGCCTGCTGGCCTCCTTCATCCTCTGCCTGTCCCTGAACAGCCTTGGTCACAGATTGGTATGGACTTTATTACAGACTTGCCCTCATCCCGTGGCAACACAGTTGTTTGGGTGGTCGTTGATCGATTTTCCAAGATGGCACATTTTATTCCTCTTCCTGGTCTTCCTTCAGCGCCTCAGTTGGCAAAGCAATTTTTTGTACACATTTTTCGCCTTCACGGTTTGCCCACACATATCGTCTCGGATAAAGGAGTCCAATTCGTGTCTAAATTCTGGAGGGCCCTCTGTAAACAGCTCAAGATCAAATTAAACTTCTCTTCTTCTTATCATCCCCAATCCAATGGGCAAGTAGAAAGAATTAATCAGGTCCTGGGTGACTATTTACGGCATTTTGTTTCCTCCCGCCAGGATGACTGGGCAGATCTTCTACCATGGGCCGAATTCTCATACAACTTCAGAGTCTCCGAATCTTCTGCTAAGTCCCCATTTTTCGTGGTGTACGGCCGTCACCCTCTTCCCCCCTCCCTACTCCCTTGCCCTCTGGTTTGCCCACTGTGGATGAAGTGACTCGTGATCTTTCCACCATATGGAAAGAGACCCAAAATTCTCTTTTACAGGCTTCATCCCAGATGAAAAGATTTGCCGATAAGAAAAGAAGAACTCCCCCCATTTTTGCTCCCGGAGACGAGGTATGGCTCTCCGCTAAATATGTCCGCTTTTGTGTCCCCAGTTACAAACTGGGACCACGCTATCTTGGTCCTTTCAAAGTCTTGTGCCAGATTAACCCTGTCTCTTACAAACTCCTTCTTCCTCCTTCTCTTCGTATTCCCAATGCCTTCCATGTCTCTCTCCTTAAACCACTCATCATTAACCGCTTCTCTCCCAAACTTGTTTCTTCCACTCCTGTTTCCGGTTCTTCTGACGTCTTCTCCGTGAAGGAGATTCTGGCCTCCAAGACGGTCAGAGGAAAAAAAATGTTTTGGGTGGATTGGGAAGGCTGTGGCCCAGAAGAGAGATCCTGGGAACCTGAGGACAACATCCTAGACAAAAGTCTTATCCTCAGGTTCTCAGGCTCCAAGAAGAGGGGGAGACCCAAGGGGGGGGGTACTGTTACGCCGAGCGCTCCGGATCCCCGCTCCTCCCCGGAGCGCTCGCAGCATCCTCGCAATTGCAGCGCCCTGGTCAGACCTGCTGACCGGGTGCGCTGCAATATCTCTCTCAGCCGGGATGCGATTCGCGATGCGGGAGGCGCCCGCTCGCGATGCGCATCCCGGCTCCCGTACCTGACTCGTTCCCTGTCTGTCTTGTCCCGGCGCGCGCGGCCCCGCTCCTTAGGGCGCGTGCGCGCCGGGTCTCTGCAATTTAAAGGGCCACTGCGCCACTGATTGGCGCAGCAGGCTTAATCAGTTTGTTCACCTGTGCACTCCCTACTTATACCTCACTTCCCCTGCACTCCCTCACCGGATCTTGTTGCCATTGTGCCAGTGAAAGCGTTTCCTTGTGTGTTCCTAGCCTGTGTTCCAGACCTCCTGCCGTTGCCCCTGACTACGATCCTTGCTGCCTGCCCTGACCTTCTGCTACGTCCGACCTTGCTCTTGTCTACTCCCTTGTACCGCGCCTATCTTCAGCAGTCAGAGAGGTTGAGCCGTTGCTGGTGGATACGACCTGGTTGCTACCGCCGCTGCAAGACCATCCCGCTTTGCGGCGGGCTCTGGTGAATACCAGTAGCAACTTAGAACCGGTCCACCAACACGGTCCACGCCAATCCCTCTCTGGCACAGAGGATCCACCTCCAGCCAGCCGAATCGTGACACATATTACATTTGACTATACAGTCATGGCCGTAAACATTGGCACCCCTGAACTTTTTCGAGAAAATTAAGTATTTCTCACAGAAAAAGATTGCAGTAGCACATGTTTTGCTATACACATGTTTATTCCCTTTGTGTATATTGGAACTAAACCAAAAAAGGAGGAAAAAAAGTAAATTGGACATAATGTCCCACCAAACTCCAAAAATGGGCTGGACAAAATTATTGGCACCCAGATTGGCTTGGGTGCCCTGATGAAGGCACGCATTATGGCTCTTTACTCCAACCCTCAGGCTTAGGTCAGTGTTAATGGCCGATTATCCCCTCCATTTGACAATTCGCAAAGGCACGAGACAGGGCTGCCCGCTGTCTCTGCTCCTCTATGTCCTGTGCATGGAACATTTGCTCACTGCTATACGGCAAGATCGGAAAATCCAGGGTCTCCAGACCCCCTCTGTAAATGTTTTGCTTTCGCTGATGATCTCTTTCTTTTTTATTCGCCCACCTTAACACTCTCCCTTCTCCTCTCTCTACCATCCATAAATTTTTCCACTATAGGAGCCATAAACTGAACCCGACAAAGAGTGAAGCCCTCAATGTCGCTCTCTCTGCCCATACAGTACATCATCTCCGAGTCACTTATCCGTTTAAGTGGTGTGATAGATCACTCACATATCTAGGGATCCAGGTCCAGAAGAGCAGGGATAGTAGAGAACAGATAGAGAAAATGAGGTAGGATATTCATCTTGAGAATGTTAATCTTTTCTATCCAGGAAAAGTCCCTGCGCTCCCACCCGGCCAAGTCAGACTTTAATAGGTTTAACAGGGGGGGTGGATAGTTAAGGGTGAACGTATCAGATAGAGAATTCTATTCTTTCTATTGTCCTGTCTCATGCATTTGCTGTATTGGTCTCAATGCTTTTGCCTTTATAGTGTACCTAAGCTCAACTCTCACACAGTCTATCTGCCCACTCAATTGCCCTTGGTAACAAAATAAGTCTTAGGGTTAGATCACCATTGAACAATGAGCACCCAGAAAGTAAGTAAGTGCTAGAGTGCTAGCAAGGTGTGTAGATCTACTGGTAAGGGGATCTTTGTTGCAGGAAGTGCCATTAATTTGCATTGCCTGGTGGCATAAACTATTCTCAATCTTGCATGGTATACCTTGGAGTATTCATTTTACATACCATTGGGATAATGGATTTAAACCATTATAGGCTACATGTGAATACTAAGATCTTATAAAAGATTTTATGAAACCTGCAGGACCATGAGTATTTAAGGCACCTAGGGCTTTTTTCATTCATTACAACACATTTTTGTAACAAAAGTTACAGTATACTAGGTAGATACCTCTGAGTAAGAAAGACAGGAAGAGTCACTTCTGTGTTAAATGTTTGCAATAATTTTCTCTTCTTATCACCATGTTAATTCTGTGTCACAGACAGGATATTTAGAGCAAGCTATAGTTGCTAACAGGGGAAATATTGTGCTATTGATGCACAGCATGATGTTCTGATACAGTTTGATGAGTCAGTGAATTTTATTAGCAATTCTCTAGCTCCTAATAATTATGAGATACAAAAATGTCTTAGAGAACAGAGGTTTATTTTCTCTCAAATGACATTTACTTCAGCAAGAAACATATTTTAAAAAGTAGCCTGTATGAGATAACTGCACAGGAACATAAGATATGATGGCAATTAAGAGATGCTGGGTCCTTCTACTGTGCTCTTTCACCCTCTGTATCATCACCTCTAGGCTTAGACCTTTTTATAGTCATGACAGACTGCTACTGTTTTTAAATCACCACAGACTTTACAATGTTTCCTACCTTATCTCTGCCTTGATAGTAAAGGAAATAGCATCTTAACCCCTTAAGGACTCATTATGCCTTAAGGATATAGCCAGATGTTTAAAATCTGACCTGTGTCACTTTATGCATTCACAACTGTATTTACTGGGAGACTGAGACCTGTGAATCTTATAAAGGAAACAGGTTTCTGACTATAGCTAAAGATTATTATCTGTCCAAAATGGTGCAGGGTCCGACCAGAGGCGGCACCCTACTAGACTTAATATTAACCAACAAACCTGACAGAGTAACTGATGTGCAAGTAGAAGGACACCTAGGAAATAGTGATCATAATATAAGACATTATAACTTGTTCTTCAAGAAGGGGCCACAAAAACTATGAACTTTAGGAAGGCAAAGTTTGACCAACTCAGAGAAGCCCTTAACAATATAAAATGGGATAATGTCCTCAAAAGCAAGAATACTGACACTAAATGGGAGACTTTTAAAAATATCTTAAACTCTCACTGTAAGATGTATATATCTTATGGGAATAAAATGGTCAGGAATAAAAGAAAACCAATATGGATGAATAAAAATGTTAAGGGGGCAATAAATGACAAAAATAAAGCATGTAAACTACTAAAACAGGACGGCAGTGAGGAAGCATTAAAAAGCTATAGAGAAAATGTAAAATATGTAAAAAGATAGATAAAAGCCACAAAAATACAGACAGACAGAGACAGAAAGACTCATTGCCCAAAAAAAGTAAAACTAACCCCAAAATGTTCTTTAACTATATAAATAGCAAAAAGATCAAAAATGAAAGTGTTGGCCCTTTAAAAAATGTGAAGGAAGAAATTATAAACGGGGATCAGGAAAAAGCTAAATTTTAAACAAATTCTTCTCCACTGTATTCACCGAGGAAAATGAAATGCCAAGTGAAATACAGTGTGATAAGGCAAACTCCCCAGTACAAGTCACCTGTCTAACCCAGGAAGAAGTACAGTGCCGCCTACAAAAATCAAAATAGACAAATCACCAGGTCCAGATGGCATTCACCCCCGTGTTCTAAAAGAATGAAGTAATGTAATAGACAGACCCCTATTTTTAATATTCAGGGACTCTATAGCAACAGGGACTGTTCCCCAGGACTGGCGCATGGCAAATGTGGTGCCAATATTTAAGAAGGGTTCAAAAGGTGACCCCGGGAATTATAGACCTGTTAGTTTAACCTCTGTTGTATGTAAAGTGTTTGAGGGTTTTCTAAGAGATGCTATTTTCGAATATCTTGATAATAATAAATATATGACTCCATATCAGCATGGGTTTAAGTGGGATCGGTCCTGTCAAACTAACCTGATCAGCTTTTATGAGGAGGTGAGCTCCAGACTGGACCAGGGGCAATCACTGGATGTCGTATATCTGGATGTTTCCAAAGCATTTGATACGATGCCACATAAAAGGTTGGTGCATAAAATTGGCTTGGGGAGAATGTGTTTAAGTGGGTAAGTAACTGGCTCAGTGATAGGAAACAGAGGGTGGTTATTAATGGTACTTATTCTGATTGGGTGACTGTTACTAGTGGGGTACCACATGGGTCAATCTTGGGTCCTGTTCTATTTAATATATTCATTAATGACCTTGTAGAGGGGTTGGATAGTAAAGTAGCAATCTTTGCAGATGATACTAAACTTGTAAACTTGTAAAGCGGTAAACACTATAGAGGACAGTGCACTGTTACAAATGGATCTGAATGGGTTGGAGGTTTGGGCTGGGAAGTGGCAGATGAGGTTCAACACTGAGAAATGTAAGGTAATGCACATGGGGAGGAAAAATCCGGGCTGGGATTATGTATTAAATGGGAGAACACTTGGGACGATTGATGTGGAAAAGGACTTGGGAGTCTTAGTTAACAGTAAATTTAGCTGTAGTGACCAGTGTCGGGCAGCTGCTGCCAAGGCAAATGAAATCATGGGGTGCATTAATAGAGGCATAGATGCCCACGACAAGGAAATAATTCTACCACCGTACAAATCACTAGTCAGACCACACATAGAATACTGTGTACAGTGGGTACCAGTGTACAAGAAAGATATAGTAGAGCTGGAGAGGGTTCAAAGATGGGCAACCAGGGTAATACGGGGAATGGGAGGACTACAGTACCCAGAAAGATTATCAGAATTAGGGTTATTTCATTTAGAAAAAAGAAGGCTTAGGGGCGACCTAATAACTATGTATAAATATATCAGGGGACAGTACAGAGATCTCTCCCATGATCTATTTAGACGTTTAGAGGAAAGAAGATTTCTACACCAGCACAGACAGAAGTTCTTTACTGTAAGAGCAGCGAGACTGTGGAATGCTCTGCCTGAGGAGGTGGTCATGGTGAACTCTGTAAAAGAGTTCAAATGGGGTCTGGATGCATTTTTGGAGAATAATAACATCACCAGTTACGTATACTAGATTTATAGGGACAGAACGTTGATCCAGGGATTTATTCTGACTGCCATATTTGGAGTTGGGAAGGAATTTTTAACTCTAGTATGAGGGTTTTTTGCCTTCCTCTGGATCAACTCAGTAGGGACTCATTAGGGTTATAGGATGAACTAGATGGACTCTGGTCTTTTTTCAACCTTATGAACTGTTACTATGTTACTCATCAGTCTGATTCTGAGAATATTTTTGCATGACATATTCTTCTGTAAGATAGTGGTAATTTTTTTTGTCAATACTAGCATCATTTCTTTGTGAAAAATTCCAAAATGTCATAAAAAAAATGGAAAAATTAGCATTTTTCTTAATTCTCTGCTTAAAAGGAAAATGATCATTCCAAATAAATGACACATTGACTCACATATACAATATGTCTACTTAATGTTGGAATCATAAAGTTGACATGTTTTTTCTTTTTGAAGACATCAGAGGGCTTCAAAGTTTTTCATAAAAATTTCCAAATCTGAAATTTTCAGGGACCAGTTCAGTTTGAAGTGGATTTGAGGGGACATAATGTTGGAAATCCCCCATAAATTACCCCATTATAAAAACTGCACCCCTCAAAGGATTTAAAATGACATTTAAAAAGTGTGTTTCCCCTCTAGGTGTTTCACAAGAAAAACTACACTTAACTTTTACACTAAAATGTTGTTGAAGCCCCAAAGTTTTTATTTTTACAAGGGGTAAAAGAAGAAAAAGCCCCTCAAGATTTGTAACCCAAAATCTATGGAAATACCCCATAACAGGGCTCAGAAGGGAAGGAGCGCCATAAGGCTTTTGTAGAGAGAATTTGGCTGGACTAGTTTTCGGGAGCCATGTCGCACTTACCTCCATGGTGCCCAAATAGTAGAAACCCCTCTCATATTACACCATTTAGGAAACTACACTCCTTAAGAAATGTAATAAGTGGTGCAGTGAGCATTTACACTACACAGGTGTCTGATACAATTTTGGAACAGTGGGCCATGAAAATAAAATAAATAAATGTTTACAGTAAAAATGCTTTTGTAGCCCTAATTTTTCATTAGGGGTAAAAGGAGAAAAAGCCACCGAAAATGTGTTACCCATTTTTTCCTGAGTATAAAAGTACCCCATATGTGGACATAAAAAGCTGTGCGGGCACACAACAAAGCTCAGAAGGGAGGAAGTGCCATTTGGCTTTTGGAGAGAGAATTTGGCTGAAATAGTTTGTGTGGCCATGTCGCGTTTACAAACCCTCCATGGTGCCAGAACAGCAGGAAAAAATAAATTCCAATTCCCTTCAGGGTCGAAGACCCATCCGGGACTATGACCCCCAACTAGGGTCACCCTTTTAAAACTTCACTTTTATTTATTATTAAAAAAAAAAAAAAAATTATAGTGCAAAAATAATACAAAAAAGAAAGGTGTTTAAAAAAAAAAAAAAAAACACAATATATAGGAATTGGATTGGTCCAATAATGGTTCCACTAATTTAATTTTAGCTCAGGCTTCTATGTTAGGGACTCTTTTATTCCATTAATCTGGGTCCTAAGACTCCAATTTTAAGGGTCCACATAACATATAACTTCCTCTATTTTGTCTACCAATTCCTATTATTGCTTATTAAAATTAGTTGCTCCCTAGCATCCCCCCGACGTTTCGTTGGAGAGACCCAGCTTTATCAAGGTATAGGACACTAATGCAGGAACCCCCACATTTGACCATTTTGGCAACTACACCCCTCAAGGAATATAAAAAGGGGTACAGTGAGCATTAACACCCAACAGGGGTTTGACACATTTTTGGAAAAGTGGGTCGTGAAAATGAAAAGTTAAAATTTTTTCAGACCAAAATGCTGATGTCCACACAGCAGGGCTCAGAAGGAAAAGAGCACCATTTGGTTTTTGGAGAGAGAATTTGGCTGGTATTGTTTTTGGCGGCCATGTCACATTTACAGAGCCCCCATGGTGTAGAGACAGTTGAACCCCCACATGAGTCTCCATTTTGAAAAATACACCCCTCAAAGAATGTAATAAGGGGTGCAGTGAGTATTTACACCCCATAGGTGTTTGACACAATTTAATTAAAATTAAATTAAACAAGATATAGACACATACAATTTGTAACCCAATTTCTCATAAATATGGAAATACCCATAATGTGGACATAAATTGCTGTGCAGGCGAATGGCAGGGCTCAGAAAGGAAAAAGCTCCATTGGGCTTTTGGAGAGAGGATATGGGCTGGAATAGAAGTCAGAGGCCGTGTTTTACAAAGCCCCCATGGTTACCGGACAGTGGAAATTCCCCTCATGTGACCACATATTGGAAACTACACCCATCAAGGAATGTAACAGTGAGCATTTATACCAGTGGTCCGTGAAGATGAAAAATGTAAATATGTTTTATATTTACATGCTGGTGTAGCCCTAAATTATTTTATTTTACAAGTTGTAAAAGGAAAAAAGACCCCCAATATTAATCACGGCGATCGGCAACAAGGTGGGGGGGATCCCAGGACCCCCCTGGGTGACATGCCAGGAGTGCTGCTGCTAATAAAAAAAAATAAAAAATAGATATCTGCAGTCATCTCAGCCTGATCCCCGCATCTGGAAATGCTGTGATTCTGTAACACTGCACTGTAAATGTACGGCGCTGTGCGCTAAGCTAGTCTGTCTTTGCAGTGCCGTACATGTGCTGCGTGTGTCCTTAATGATTTAAGGAAGCAGTCTGTTTTTTTGGGGGCTTTTTTTCCTATATCATGCACACTTACTAGTCCTACTGTGCCATTTGTTTTATTCCAGGACAGCTGCATTCATGTGTTTTATTACTTTAATATGGTCATGCGGCAGGGGCGGATCCAGAGTCTAGTCTCGGGAGGGGCACTATTAGAGAATTTTGTTTTTGTGGACAGAAAATAAGGTGTTGCTTAATGAACTTACAATATTATTAAATGTATCCAGTATAATAATCAAATACACCAATTGCCACAGAATGGGAAAGCGCTAAAGAAGTTTTTACCATTTAAAACTACAGCTCCCAGTATGACCTAAGTAGTGGTGAGGAGATGCTGGGAGTTGTTGTTTCACCCATCATTACTGCAAAACTTACAAGTGACTACCGCTCTGATGGGACAGTCACGACAATACACAATGATATCAGTGACTATAGTTAACGTCTTCTCTATAGTCTTTCCTTATCTAATTCAGATGGTACATACCGCCAGGATTCTGATCCTCTATATGAAAAAAGTATTATTATAATACTGCCAAACACCATATCCTTTGAATATAATTCTGACACACTGTACCCTCCGAATATACTACAACTCACTTTACCCTTTGAATAAAATACTGCCACACACTGTACCCCAGAATATAATACTGCCACACACTGTACCCTCAGAATATAATAATGCCCCACTTTGTACCCTCAGAATATAATACTGCCACACATTGTACCCCAGAATATAATACTACCACACACTGTACCCTCAGAATATAATACTGCCACACACTCTACCCCTGAATGTAATACTGCCCACACACTGTACCCTCAGAATATAATGCTGCCCCACACTGTACCCTCTGAATATAATACTGCCACACACTGTACACTCTAAATATCCCTCTGAATACAATACCGTGATGTATTGTGGCTAATGAAAACCGTACAACCCCAGAAATTCCTTATACTCTGTGCCCCTCATATATAGTAGTAATGCCCCATCCCGTGCCCCCACATATAACTATGACCTGTCCTGTTCCCCGTCATAATAATAATGCCCTATGTCCTGTGCCCCTACCATATAATGCCCCCTGTGCTGTGCCCCTCACATATAATGCCCCTGCAATGTTCCCCTCACATATAATGCCCCCCAATCCTGCTCCCTCAGGGGACATTATAAGTGAGGGGAACATAACAGGGGGGCATTATAAGACAGGGCACATTATACATTAGGGGCACATGACAGGGGGGCATTATATGTGAGGGGTACATGACAGGGGGTTCCTCACTTATAATGCCCCCCTATCATGTGCCCCTCACATATAATGCCCCTGTAATGTTCCCCCCACATATAATGCCCCCTGTCCTGTCCCTTCAGGGGGCATTATAAGTAAGGGTCACATAACAGGGGTCATTATAAGTTGAAGTACATTATATGTTAGCGGCACAAGACAGGGGGGCATTATAAGTGAGGGGCCCAAGAAAGGGGGGAATTATAAGTGAGGGCCTGTTATGTGCCCCTCACTTATAATGCCCCCCTGTCATGTGCCCCTCACATTTAATGACCCCTGTCATGTGCCCCTCACACTTAATGCCCCCTGTTATGTGCCCCTAACTTATAATGCCCCCTTCATGTGCCCCTCACATTTAATGCCCCGTTATGTTCCCCACACATATAATGCCCCCTGTCCTGCACCCTCAGGGGGCATTTTAAGTAAGGGGCACATAAAAGGAGGGCATTATAAATCAGAACACATTATTTTTTAGCGGCACATGACAGGTGGGCATTATAAGTGAGGGGCACATGACAGGGGGGCATTATAAGTGAGGGGCACATGACAGGGGGGCATTATAAGTGAGGGGCACATAACGGGGCCCTGTCAGTCTGCCGGAAGTGGCCATTCCAATGTCCCCCGCAGAGAGCTCCGTGCAGGGTTCAGCACCCCCTTCCAGAAGACTTGCAGGGGCCCTGTTCGGGAGATTGTAGGGGGTCCTAGCACTCGGATGCCCTACAATCTATAACTTATCCCCTGTCTCGGCATTTACTTACTAAATGTAAGTAAATGAAAAATAGATGCTGGCAGCAGTGGGATAGATATGATATAGATAGATAGATAGATAGGAGATAGATAGATTGATATGAGATAGATATGAGATAGATAGAAAGGAGATAGATAGGAGATAGATAGATAGATAGATATGAGATAGATAGATAGATAGATAGATAGATAGATAGATAGGAGATATATAGATAGATAGGAGATATATAGATAGATAGAAGATAGATAGATAGATATGAGATAGATAGATAGCTAGATAGATAGATATGAGATAGATAGATAATAGATAGATAGATAGATGATAGATAGATAGATAGATAGATAGATAGATAGATAGGAGATAGATAGCTAGATAGATAGACAGATAGATAGGAGATAGATAGATAGATAGATAGATAGGAGATAGATAGATAGATAGATAGACAGATAGATAGATAAATAGATAGATATGAGATAGATAGATAGATAGATATGAGATAGATAGATAGATATGAGATAGATAGACAGATAGATAGATGGATAGATAGATAGGAGATAGATAGATTGATATGAGATAGATAGATTGATATGAGATAGATAGATTGATATGAGATAGATAGATAGATATGAGATAGATAGATAGATATGAGATAGATAGATAGATATGAGAGAGATAGATAGATAGATATGAGATAGATAGATAGATAGATAGATATTAGATAGATATGAGATAGATAGATACATAGATAGATCCGTTACAAAATCCCATACGTCCATTAGAAAATCCCATTATAGTCTATGGGATTTTTACATTATCCTTTTTAATCCGTTATTGTCCGTTATTAATAACGGACGTTATTTTGTGACAGGAGAATGAACGGAAGAAATAGTGCATGTACTATTGTCACGATTCGGCTAGCTGGGTGTGGATCCTCTGTGTCAGCGAGGGATTGGCGTGGACCGTGTCGGTGGACCGGTTCTAAGATGCTACTGGTATTCACCAGAGCCCGCCGCAAAGCGGGATGGTCTTGCTGCGGCGGTAGCAACCAGGTCGTATCCACCGGCAACGGCTCAACCTCGCTGACTGCTGAGAAGGCGTGGAACAGAAGGACTAGGCAGAGGCAAGGATAGACGTAGCAGAAGGTCGGGGCCGGCGGCAAGGTTCGTAGTCAAATGGAATAGCAGAAGGTCTGGAACACAGGCTTTGGACAACACTAAACGCTTTCACTGGCACAAGACAACAAGATCCGGCTGGGAAGTACAGGGGAAGTGAGGTAATATAGCCAGGGAGCAGGTGGAAGCTAATTAGGCTAATTGGGCCAGGCACCAATCATTGGTGCACTGGCCCTTTAAATCGTAGAGAGCTGGCGCGCGCGCGCCCTAAGGAGTAGAGCCGCGCGCGCCAGGACATGACAGCCAGGGGCCGGGACAGGTAAGTGACTTGGGATGCGATTCGCGAGCGGGCGCGTCCCGCTATGCGAATCGCATCCCCGCCGGCAATGTCAGTGCAGCGCTCCTGGTCAGCGGGTCTGACCGGGGTGCTGCAGAGAGAGGAACGCCGCGAGCGCTCCGGGGAGGAGCAGGGACCCGAAGCGCTCGGCGTAACAACTATTTCTCCCGTTACTATCTTCCCTCACAAAATAACGTCCGTTATTAATAACTAGTGTTGCTCGCGAATATTCGCAATTCGAATATTATTCACGAATATCGCATATTCGCGAATTCGCGAATTTCGCGAATATAGCGCTATATATTCGTAATTACGAATATTCGTTTTTATTTTTTTATTTATTTTTTTTTTTTTTTTCACAGTACACATCACAGTGATCACCCCTCTCTGCTTCCAGCTTGTGTGGTGTAAAGAAGGCTCTAATACTACTGTGTGAGACTGGCGCGCGAATTTTCGCATATGCGAACATTTGCAGTTACAAATTTTCACATATGCGCATTTTCGTTCATGGAAATTTTCGCATACGTGAATTTTCCGCATTTGCGAAAATAAAATGAGAATATTACGAATATGCGAATATACGCGAATATATGGCGAATATTCGTCCATATATATTCGCGAATATTCGCGAATTCGAATATGGCCTATGCCGCTCAACACTATTAATAACGGACTATAACGGATTAAAACGGATAATGTAAAAATCCCATAGGCTATAATGGGATTTTCTAATGGACGTATGGGATTTTGTAACGGACGTTTAATGGCTGATTTTCAGGGTTTTCAGAACGGAACATCAAACGGATCTTTAAAATGGATGAATTTTATAGTATGAAAGCAGCCTAACTCGACTCAGATGCTACTCAACCTGACTCAATTACCCTCAAGCAAAGCTGAGTACATAAATATAAAGAGCAAAAGAACTGCTTGTTGCTTTAAAAAAAAAAAAAAAAAAAACAAGAGAACATGTGGAATTAATAAACAAACTATGTATTAAAAAAATTAAACTGCACATCTTTTATCACTAAAACCCTTTACTTGACTAAACTGTAATACCCCTTTAACTTGGTGCATACATTTCAAACAGTGGTTGATATTTTCATCCTTGACTTCCCGTTGGCTTTCTCTGCCTATAATGTCAATAATGAGAATCAATATGGTAATTCTGGAACAGGCTATTTATTTTAATTATCTGACATTATCTGACAATGAATTATAGTTCACCAGTAGAAACGTCATTAGGAGAAATAAATAAGAAAAAATGGACAAAAAATGTCTGTGAAATTAATGAAACCTTATTTGTTAAAGATTTTTCAGAAGTCGTAGGTTAACGCCTACAACAAGTGGAAATACAATGCTGGAAATGTCACTGATGTGAATTTTATACTGCATAAGGATGTATGTTTAAAGAGGTACTCTGGCGCTTAGACATTTTATCCCCTATCCAAAGGATAGGGGATAAGATGCCTGATCGCGGGGGTCCCGACGCTGGGGACCCCCGTGATCTTGCACGCAGCACCCCAGTTAAAATCAGTCCCTGGGGCTCCGGGTCTGATTACCGGCGACCACGGAGGCCCCTCCCATAGGCTTGCATTGAGGGGCGAAACGTGACGTCACACAGAGGCGGAGGGGTAACGTCACACGCCGCCTGCCCCGTGGTCGCCGGTAATCAGACCCAGAGCGAACACACTCCGGGGACTGATTTTAACTGGGGTGCTGCGTGCAAGATCACGGGGGTCCCCAGCGGCGGGACCCCCGCGATCAGGCATCTTATCCCCTATCCTTTGGATAGGGGATAAGATGTCTAAGCGCCGGAGTACTCCTTTAAGCCAATTGATCATTATATTTCTATGTCACCTCCAGACATGTAGTTTGTCCTCGTGCTGCAGGTGTAATGTCCTGTAATTGAAGGATCAGCTAGAATGATATTATTCTCAGTAGATGCAGTTTGCACGCAGAGAATTTACAAATCATGTTGACAGGTAACTTCTTGACTTTGACCTCCATCTGTAGGATATTCCTGCTCTTATTCCCTTCACAAGACAGTATAAATGTTTAAGGCCTAACCTTCCCTATTGCAGAATGATTTATATGTTTTCGTATGAAAATGCTTATTAAAAAAAAAAGTATGCCAAAAAAGAGTAAATCTTTCTGATAAAAAAAATTAAACAAACAGATATAAAGGATAACTTATGTTATTTGTAAGCGTGTCTAAATAGTTAAATAAAAACTGCTTAGTTTGAATGTCATTTGTCCCCACCATAAACTATAGATGAGAATAATAGACATGTTTACATCACTGTTAAAGTACCTTAAAATATAAGATATCAGATCTTATATTCGTTTAACCACTTGCTATAGGATTGACATTGACTATCCCTATCCTTACCCCCATAGGACACCAATCTATATATATAAAACTCAATGGCCCTCATTTGTGTCGGGTTTATCTCTGAGTGTTTCTTCGTTTACTCTGTGTATTTTTCTCCCTGATTTACTAATGTGTTGCATGGGAAAAAAAAATTGTGGTTGGAAATTGTGTTGCACGGTAAATTGTATATATGTCCCCCGCACAGCGCATGTTATATATGCCCCCGCACAGCGCTTGTTATATATACCCCCGCACAGCGCATGTAATATATGTCCCTCGGACAGCGCATGTTATATATGCCCCCCGCACAGCGCATGTAATATATGTCCCCCGCACAGCGCATGTTATATATGCCCCCCGCACAGCGCATGTTATATATACCCCCGCACAGCGCATGTAATATATGTCCCTCGCACAGCGCATGTTATATATGCCCCCCGCACAGCGCATGTAATATATGTCCCCCGCACAGCGCATGTTATATATGCCCCCCGCACAGCGCATGTTATATATGCCCCCCGCACAGCCCATGTTATATATGTCCCCCGCACAGCGCATGTTATATATGTCCCCCGCACAGCGCATGTTATATATGCCCCCCACACAGCGCATGTTATAGATGTCCCCCGCACAGCGCATGTTATATATGTCCCCCGCACAGCGCATGTTATATATGCCCCCCGCACAGCGCATGTTATATAAGTCCCCCGCACAGCGCATGTTATATATGCCCCCCGCACAGCGCATGTTATATAAGTCCCCCGCACAGCGCATGTTATATATGTCCCCCGCACAGCGCATGTTATTTATGCCCCCCGCACAGCGCATGTTATATAAGTCCCCCGCACAGCGCATGTTATATATGCCACCCGCACAGCGCATGTTATATATGCCCCCGCACAGCGCATGTTATATATGCCCCCCGCACAGCGCATGTTATATATGCCCCCGCACAGCGCATGTTATACATGTCCCCAGCACAGCGCATGTTATATATGTCCCCCGCACAGCGCATGTTATATATGTCCCCCGCACAGCGCATGTTATATATCATTGACAAGCATTTTATTAGCAGAGCATCTCTCCGGGAAGCCGCTGCCCGATGCTCTGCTAATTCTCCGCTTGTGAGTGATAGTGCTTCAGAGGCATATGTGTATAGAAGCGAAGTGGGGACCAGACATATAGAGTTTTCTGGTCCCCACTTCGCTTCTATACACAATCCTCCTCAGTCCAACCACCACAGCTGCCCCATCGCCTCCCCCATCCCCGGTGTTATAAATACCTCTTCCCGAGGTCCGCGCTTCTTCTGGCTCCGGCGCTGTCACTGTGCGCACTGAAGGTGACGTCACGTTGGGCATGTCACTCGTCATTGCGCATCACAGCGCACAGCCACAGCGCCGGAGCCAGAGGGATCGCGGACCCCGGGAACAGGTAATTATAACACCGGGGATGGGGGAGGCGATGGGGCAGCTGTGGTGTTTGTACTCAGGAGGATTGTGTATAGAAGCGAAGTGGGGACCAGATAACGATATATGTCTGGTCCCCACTTCGCTTCTATACACATATGCCACTGAAGTGCTATCACTCACAAGCGGAGAATTAGCAGAGCCTTGGGCAGGAGTTTCCAGGAGAGATGCTCTGCTAATAAAATGCTTGTCAATGATAGCGCTACCGGGAGCTTAGGATTGCGAGGTGCGGGGGACATATATAACATGGGCTGTGCCGGGGACATATATAACATGCGCGGCGGGGGACAAGATATATAGAAGCTGGGGGGACATATACATTCCCCCCAGCAATTCTATATATCTTTCCCAACCGCAGCTCTTCTATTTGAGAACCCTGCCGGGATCCCTGAATAGCTCCTCAGTACCGGCCATTCAGGGATCCCGGCGGGGAATTTAAAAATGAAAGTAAAATACATTGTACATCACTGGGGAGCGGACCATGCCGCCCGCTCCCCTGCTTAATAACTTTTGATCGGATCAGGTCTCAGAAGTGAGACCCGATGCGATCAACCCCTTTGCCCCTGTACTACTACCCCCATCATGAAACAGACCCTGTTCCATGATGGGGGTAGGATTTAGTCAGTTTCGAGTCATTTCCCGACAGTCGGGTTTTGTTGAAGAAAAATTCACAGGTTTTCCTGCGAGTTTTTTTTATCATACTCAGTGTTTTTTCTTTTTTGTCAGGAACACGCCCCTTTTTGTGATAACCATGCCCATTTTGTCGGGTTTAAAAAACACTCGGAGTGATGATATATTTTGTCAGGTTGTGCGACCAAATTTGTGTCGCATGACGACAAAAAGAGTCGGGTTGACATTAGTAAATGAGGGCTAATGTGTGTGTGTGTATGTGTGTATGTTCCAGCATCACGTCCAATTGACTAAAGATATTAACATGAAACTCGGCAAACATGTTACTTATATGTCAATAACAAACAAAGTATAGGTGATTTAACCCTTACTCACCCCTATTTGCCAGTGTGGTAGGCCTCGGGGTAGAGGTAGTGTAGTCAGGGTATTGTTTCAGTATATCAGAGGTTAAGGTTAACCCTATTGTTTGTGATGCCTGGCTGAGGGCTAGTATGCTGAGGTAATTCTCCGGCCTATCGCCACCCTTCCCAGTAACGATAGGTGCGTGCATAAAATGACTGAAGGTCCACAAGGTAGTTGAACTTGGATAAACTTTACTTAAAGACTTGTGGTACATCCAATGAACAGTAACAGTCTCATTAATACAGTCTCCATACACTTCAGTGACAGACAGTTGTTGCGGACCTTGACTTTTGATATAAGTCTTAGAATTTAGGGTAATTTGCGAAGATCCGTCTGGATTTAGGGGTTACATATCGTCCGGTGATCTTGCAGAGTGCTTAGGGATTGATAACACTCACAGTTTTGTAAAGATCAGCCGTCGCCGCAAGGCTCGGGCCTAACTCACTGATGACAGCAGCGCAGATCCTTCCCTGTCAACAGCCCACAAGGAAAGAAAAAAAAAAGTAATGGCCGACGCTCCCTTATTTGGGCAGGGGCAGGGCCGTTTTGGATTGGTCCAAGTCAGCTGTCACTCACCGTTACATAGCCTGATGGGTAAACACCTGACTTCCTCTAAAGGTCCTTGAACTACAAACCATAGAGTCTTTGGAACGCATCACATGACCTGCAGGTCCTGCGACGCTAACTAGGCAAGTACACCTACTATAAATATATACATTAAATTTAAATAATTTTATTTACAAAAGGGGTGACAAGGGGCTAGATAAGGATGAGGACCCAACCTACACCTAGGGACCCTGAGTTTGGGGACCTCACCACAAGGCAGCGCATGCAATCCGGTGCCGGGACACCACACCCATACAAGTCTGTGGGAAATATATATTACTGCATAACTTCCAAACGGCTAGAGATATTTCGATTATAATTGGTCACATGTTACTTATATGTCCACTTAAAATATAGGATAGTTAATTTAACCCTCAACTACCCCCATTTGTGAGGGTCTGGGTTTCAGTTTAACCCCTTAAGGACCACGCGTTTTTCCGTTTTTGCACTTTCGTTTTTTCCTCCTCACCTTTTAAAAATCATAACCCTTTCAATTTTGCACCTAAAAATCCATATGATGGCTTATTTTTTGCGCCACCAATTCTACTTTGTAGTGACATCAATCATTTTACCCAAAAATCTACGACAAAACGGGAAAAAAAATAATTGTGTGACGAAATTGAAGAAAAAACGCCAATTTGTAACTTTTAGGGGCTTAAATTTCTACGCAGTACATTTTTTGTAAAAATGACACCTTATCTTTATTCTCTAGGTCCATACGCTTAAAATGATACCCTACTTATATAGGTTTGATTTTGTCGTACTTCTGTAAAAAATCATAACTACATGCAGAAAAATTTATACGTTTAAAACTGTCATCTTCTGACCCCTATAACTTTTTTATTTTTCCACATATGGGGCAGTATGAGGGCTCATTTTTTGCGCCGTGATCTGAAATTTTTAGTGGTACCATTTTTGTATTGATCGGACTTTTTGACCTCTTTTTGTTCATTTTTTCATGGTATAAAAAGCGACCAAAAATACGTTATTTTGGATCAGACTTTTTGATCGGACTTTTTGATCGCTTTTTATTCATTTTTTCATGATATAAAAAGCGACCAAAAATACGTTATTTTGGACTTTGGAATTTTTTTGCACGTACGCCATTGACCGTGCAGTTTAATTAATGATATATTTTTATAGTTCGGACATTTACGCACGCGGCGATACCACATATGTTTATATTTATTTTTATTTACATGGTGTTTTTTTTTTATGGGAAAAGGGGGGTGATTTGAACTTTTATTAAGGAAAGGGTTAAATCACATTTATTAACTTTCTTTACACTTTTCTTTCCAGTGTTATAGGTTCCATAGGGACCTATAACACTGCACACACTGATCTTATACCCTGTTCACTGCAAAGCCATAGCTTTGCAGTGATCAGGGTTATTGGCGGTCGATTGCTCAAGCCTGAATCTCAGGCTTGGAGCAATCAATCGCTGAGGGGACACGCCGGAGGCAGGTAAGAGGACCTCCGCTCGTGTCCCAGCTGATCGGGACACCGCATTTTCACTGCGGTGGTCCCGATCAGCCCCGCTGAGCAGCCGGGAAGGTTTTACTTTCGGTTTAGATGTGGCGTTCAACTTTGAACGCCGCGTCTAAAGGGTTAATAGCGCGCGGCACCGCGATCGCTGCTGCGCGCTATTAGCCCCAGGTCCCGGCATCAGATACATGCCGGTACCGACCCTATATGACGCAGGGTCACCGCGTGACCCCGCGTTATATCGCGGGAGCCGGCCAAGGATGTAAATATACATCCTTGGTCGTTAAAGGGGTACTCTGGTGCTTAAACATCTTATCCCCTACCCAATGGATAGGGGATAAGATGCCTGATCGCAGAGTCCCGCCGTTGGGGACCCCCCGGGATCATGCACGCGGCACCCCGTTTGTAATCAGTGCCCGGAGCGTGTTCGCTCCGGGACTGATTACCGGCAACCGCAGGGCCGGCAGCGTGTGACGTCACACCTCCACCCCCGTGTGACGTCATGCTCCGCCCCTCAATGCAAGCCAACGGGAGGGGTCGCTCCGGGCACTGATTACAAACGGGGTGCTGCGTGAATGATCCCGGGGGTCCCCAGCGGCGGGACTCCCGCAATTAGGCATCTTATCCCCTATCCTTTGGATAGGGGATAAGATGTTTAAGCACCAGAGTACCCCTTTAAGGGGTTAAAGTCCCATGCAAATCAATGGGAAATGTTTGGTCCCACATAACTTCCGTACGGCTGGAGATATTTCAATAATACCTGGTACACATATTACTTATATGTCAAATAAAAAGATATGATCGTAAAATTAACCCTTACCTACACCTTTACATAAAAGATGGGTTTTTGTTTCAAGTCCCATGCGAGTATATGGGACTTCCAGTACTTTACTCCACAAGCTCCGCTCTGCATCTTCTGGTGAATGTGTCAATCCGGCTTGTAAGCCACACCCCATCTCACAAAGAGAGGAGGTCAGGATAGGAGGTCGAGATAAGGCACGCCTACTGTTTAAGCCCCACCCCTTTTATTATCTACTCTTTTTGTGCATCTGTCTGGCTTGCACATCATGCCCAGTCCCAAAAAGCCACGTCCCCTTCTATTTTCAGCTTACAATATCTTCATCACAAATCAGTCCCACCTGAGGACAGAACATGAGGATGGGACATAAGGACGAGATATGAGGAAGGGATATGGGGACGGGATATGAGGACAGGATATGAGGACAGGATATGAGGTTGAGATATGAGGACATGATATGGGGTTGGGAAATGACAACAATATATGAGGATGGGATATGAAGTCAAAAGCTTCCTCCTTTGCTGATTTTCTTCCTCAACAAGGATTAGGAAGGAAAAACTGGGCAACGCCGGGTACTCAGATAGTGGCATCTATGAAAATGAAAAATGTGTTTAAAATCAACTGGTGCAAGAAAGTTAAACAGATTTGTAAATTAGTTCTATTTAAAAATCTTTTTTTTTCCCCCACAAATCTCTTTTTATTGAAAGTCATAAGAAATCGAGTAAAACAATAACAATGCGATGTAAGAATTCAGCGGTCATGTCTCCATACACAGTAGAATCTACACAGTATGATCATCAGATAGAGGCATGCCAATACAGATATAGGCGGGAGCAGCATCGCCAACAAGTTAAACAAAACATAACTATCACATAACTAACAAACAATGAAGCCCAAACCTGTCTGCATCAGCGAAAAGCCTAGGTGTATAAGTGGCTACTAAGACAGGTGTGGAGATGCAAAAGGGTTTAACCATAGGGAGAGGAACTTGGTTAATGGTATGGAGGAAGGGGTTTTGGAGTAGGGTAATGTATCGCCCGGCCGGGCAAATGTCTGTTTGTGGCATATAGCCAGAAACTGGAGGTCGGGGGGGGGGGGGGGGTTGGAATAGAACCGCTAAGGGTATGAGCACCAACCTTAAGTTAGGAGAGAAGAAAGGTTACATAAAAGCAGTAAAGGGCCTATCCAGATGGGGCGGCAAATCGGAGCTTATGTGAGAGCCACGGCTGCCACAGAGTTTTAAATTTATCATGCGTGTGTGAGTGCCAGCTAGTCATTTCCTCCATACGCCATATTTGATTAAATTTTTTCCACCCACTGGGACTTGGAGAGGGGGGGTGGTCTATCTCCACAGCAGCGGAACCAACAACTTAGCAGCTGCCAGGATATGCACGGGGTAGAGAGTGAACTGATGGTTTGAACGAAGAAGTGGGTAGCGCTAATGCTATAGTGGCCATATTAAGGGAGATGGAGCTCTGACAGACTGAATTAATTGTGGCTTCAACCTCTCTCCAAAAGGGATGGAGACAGGAGACAGGTAAGGAGACCTCCGCTTGCGTCCTAGCTGATTGGAACATCGCGATTTTATCGTGATGTCCCGATCAGCCCGACTGAGCTGCCGGGAAGCGTTTACTTTCACTTTCAGACGCGGCGGTCAACTTTGATCGCCGAGTCTGAAGGGTTAAAAGTGTGCGGCACAATGATCGGTGCAGCACGCTGTTAGCCGAGGGTCCCGGCTATGAATAGCAGCCGGGACCGACCCGGTGTAATGCGGGGTCATGGTGGGACCCCGTTTTAAACACCGGGATCGGGCTCAGGGCGTACAGGTATGCCCTGAGTCCTTAAGAGGTTAAAATAAAATTACATAAAAAATCTCTTTATTCTCTTAAATTTTGACACCATATGGTCTCCCTGCTGCCACATCAATGCTCTGCAGCAGTTATTCTAATAGCAATGCCTGTAATCTGCATGTCATACTGACTAGCAGTATTATTTCACTAACACAGCAAACTCCAAATGCGTGTTAGGACAAGGCAAAGTGCTCTACACCCCTACTGAGGCTCTCTGTAGGCAAGAAATAGCCATTTTTAATAACGATCCGCCACAAATAAATTCGGTCCGAAGCAAATTTTTTCGGAAAATTCGTCGAATCGGCCGAATCAAATTTTTCAAAAGTTCACTCATCTCTAGTTTTAATATGCGCGACAACCCTTCCCCCATTGTAATATGTGAAGCACACAAGTAAGGAATTAGATGACAGCTTATCTCCATGCAGTGTCAGGCTTAGGCTACCAGGTGCCCTGCGCAAAACAGCTACTTGATGCCCTCTCTACCCATTATGCAATGTTGGCATTTGGTGATTTTGTTTATGTTTTTTTATGGCCTTCCCCAATAAAAATTCAAATCACTCTCATAGACACATAATAACATAGTTCATAAGGTTGAAAAAAGGTCATCAAGTTCAACCTTTATTCTATTTTGTCCCTACTGTGTTTATCCAGAGGAAGGCAAAAAAAAAAAATCTACATATAAGGCTGATGCCAATTACCCCAATAAAAGTATTTCCCCGGTCAAAATGAATCAGAATAAATCCCTGGATCATCCCTATAAATCTAGTATTTATAACCTGTATTATTGTTACTCTCTAGAAACACGTCCAGGCCTCTTTTGAATTCTTTTACAGAGTTCACCATGACCACTTCCTCTGGCAGAGAGTTCCACAGTCTCACTGCTTTTACAGTTAACACCCCCGTCTGTGCTTTTGTAGAAACCTTCTTTCCTCAAGACGTAGAGGCTGCCCCCTTGTTATAGATACAGATACAATTCTGGGTATAAATAGATCATGGGAGATCATGGAGTCTTGCTGTTTCTAAACTACAACTCTTGTCATGGGAATTGTAGTTTAGCAACAGCTGGAGGCATCCCGTTCCTAAACTACAACTCCTGTCATGTCAGTTATAGTTTAGCAACAGTTGGAGGCACCCCATTCCTAAACTACAACTCCCGTCATGGAAGTTGTAGTTTAGCAACAGCTGGATGCACTCCATTCCTAAACTACAACTCCCATCATGGGAGTTGTAGTTATGCAACAGCTGGAGGCACCCCATTCCTAAGCTACAATTCCCATCATGAGAGTTGCAGTTTAGCAAAAGCTGTAGGCACTCCATTCTTAAACTACAACTCCCGTCATGGGAGTAGTAGTTTAGCAACAGCTGGAGGCACCCCATTCCTAAACTACAATTCCCATCATGAGAGTTGTAGTTTAGCAACAGCTGGAGGCACCAGCTTCTCCCTGGCCACCCTAGCTGTTGCAAGACTACAACTCCTAGCATGTCCTCACTGTTAAGCTGGTAGTTGCAGGTGGGTGGCTGAGGAGCAAACCCCCCTCCCCTTCCCAGCCACTCTCCTTCAGTGTGTAACATCCCCCAACCGCTGCCCATCTGTGCCTCACCACCACCGCCACTTGCAGCAGCACCCACTGCACATCTCCCACCCGCCAGCTAGCCATTACAGGACTACAACTCTCAGCATGCCCTTTCAATGAGGACATGCTGGGAGTTGTAGTTGCAACAGCTGGTAGAGCGGAGCTGGCCGGCTGCAAGGAATATGAAACTACACTGTGATTGGCTGGTCTCGGCCAGTCACAGCTCAGGCCGGGAAATATGAAAATACAGTGTAGTTTAATATTCCTTGTTGCCGGCCAGCTCCGCTCACCAACCACCTGCCCGCAACTACTGGCTGTTGCAACTTCTACTACCAGCATGTCCTCACAGAAAGGGCATGCTGGGAATTGTAGTCCTGTAATGGCTGGAGGAGACCCCCACCCACCCTGTCTATTAAAAGCCTCTTACCTCCCCTCCCATGTGTAACATATTCCACACTGCTGCCTATCATTGCAGAGGAAAAGATAAGCGACAAAAAGATAGGTGGCATGCTTTCCTCCCCACCAGTGTGTAACATATCCCTCATCTTTTCCCTGCAGCCGCCACTCGCAGCAGCCCGGGGGGGGGGGGGAGGATATTTTACACACGGGAGGGGAGGAAAGCATGCCGCCTATCTTTTTGCCGCTTATATTACACACGGGAGGGGAGGAAAGCATGCCAGGGTCGTTACAGGACTACAACTCCCAGCATGCCCTTTCAGTGAGGACATGCTGGGAGTTGTTGTTGCCAGTAATTGCGAGCGGTTTTCCATGGAGAGGAGCTGTCCGGCTACAAGGATTATGAAACTACACTGTCATTTCATATTTCCCAGCCTGAGCTTTGATTGGCTGTTCGGTCTCAGCCAATCACAACTCAAGCCAGAAAATATGACATTACAGTGTAGTTTCATACTCCTTGCAGCTGGCCTGCTCCGTTCCCCAGCCGCCCGCCCACAACTACTGGCTGTTGCAACTACAACTCCCAGCATGTCCTCACTGAAAGGGCATGCTGGTAGTTGTAGTCCTTACGGTAGCCGGCGGGTGGGAGATGTGGAGCGGGGGCTGCTGTGATCAGCGGCGGAACAAAGATAAGGGGCGGTGGGGGATATGTTACATACGGGAGGGGAGGAGAGCGGCCGGGAGCGGCTGCTTTGGAGCGGTTGCGACTTTTTCTGCGACTTTCCCACTTGATGAATCCCTGACCACTGCAAAGTGAAAACTGACATTTTCTTTGGTAAGCTCTTTCATACATTTTTGCTTACAGCCAAAAGTCGCACAAAAAATTGCTTAGGCGCAGATGCGTTTTTTTGTGCAACTTTTGAAAGCAAAAAAGAGCTCTAAATCCCTTGATAAATTTCCCTCAATGTGTGAATGTATGTGTGTGTGTGTGTGTGTGTGTGTGTACTTGTGTATGTTCCAGCATCACTTCCAAACGGCTAAAGATATTAACATGAAACTTGGCACACATGTTACTTATATGTCAACAACAAATATAGGATAGGTAATTTCACCCTTACCCACCACTGGATATGAGGACGGGATATGAGGTCAGGATATGAGGTCGGGATATGAGGTCGGGATATGAGGATGGAATATGAGGTCGGGTTTTAGGGACGAGATATGGGGACAGGATATGAGGTCGGCATATGAGGTCAGGATATGAGGTCGGGATATGAGGATGGAATATGAGGTCGGGTTTTAGGGACGAGATATGGGGACAGGATATGAGGTCGGCATATGAGGTCAGGATATGAGGATGGGATATGGGGATTGGATATGAGGACGGGATGTGAGGTTGGGATATGGGGACAGGAGATGAGAACGGAATCCGAGAACATGAGGTCGAGATATGAGGACAATTATGAGGACAGGATATGAGGTCAGAATATGAGGAGGGGATTTGGGGCCGGGATATGAGGAGGGGATATGGGGTCAGGATTTAAGGACAGGATATGAGGACAAAAGCTTCCTATTTTGTTGCTTTTCCTCCCCCCACAAGGAATGCAGAATTTTCCAAACTATTAATTGAATGGTGCATGACAAAATGGCATCCAATGCTCTTTATTAATCTTCTACTAAGGGGCTCTGGTAGAAAGGGTTGCCACACACATCATGTAAGGAGAGCAGTAAAGGGAGCTGGGGCTTCTGGAGTTGGGACAAGGACAAGAGAAGGGAATTCCCTCTTCATGTGCTCTCTGATGTCTGCCTGGCCAGCATCATGCAGCCTGTACGGAATCTTCCTCCCCCATCCTGGCTTCCCCTGACTCGACTTCTGCAGCCTGCATTACTACAAAAGTGTCTAAAACCTGTCACAGCAGACTCTATCAGCAGATCGGAGCCGGGACTCGCATGGAGCTGTTGAGGGGACCGATAAAATAACTGACATTAATGGACATAAACAAATGTTTTAACAGATAATAAGGGATGTTAATGGTCTGTTATTTTATATTATACTAAATCTTTTACCCTTTTCCTTCTGTTAACATCAGTTACATATCCATTATGAGTGACCTTTGTTATATGTCAATGACGAACATATCATAACAGTTGAGAACATAACCTTGGGCTGAATTTCTATGAACAGGTTCTCCATAAACCCGGGAATGAAATAAAAAATGTGTATAACACTGCCTAAAAGTTCTGTAGTACTATATAACACTGCTAGGGGGACCTAGGAATGTTTTCAAGTAGTTTAAAACTCATTTTAAGTCTAAATTAATGTCAATATTACAGCAATATGTTTTAAAACACACTGCAATGGCAGATTTTTCATACTTTTTAACACTACAATTAAAGGAGAACTCCAGAATACAAAAATTGTCGTCCATACTGCTGGCAGTAAAAAAATAAATAGATACATACCTTCCTTCGCTCCCCCGGTGCCTCCGGTAACCGTCTCTCGTCTCCGCCGCGATCCTCTTCCTGGTTGCCGGTGGTCGGCGAGTCACACTGAACTCAGCCAATCACCGGCCGCAGTGAAGTCCCGACTCGGCCGTTGATAGGCTGAGCAGCAGTGTGACATTTTCGGCCACGGCAGCAGGTGCCAGTGTAGTGAAGAATTGTGTGTCTTGAAGCGTTCTCACACTGACACTCAGCCTATCGCCGGCCGAGTCGGGACTTCGCTGCGGCCGGTGATTGGCTGAGTGCAGTATGACTCGCCAACCACCGGCAACCAGGAAGAGGATCGCAGCTGAGACTGGTTACATGAGGAACCGGGGGAGTGAAGGAAGGTATGTACCTGTTTATTTTTTTAAAGCCGGCAGTATGGGGGACAATTTTTGTATTCTGGAGTTCTCCTTTAAGCTGCATAAAGTATCCCTTTCTGTAAGAAGATAGTGTTAAAATGCACACAGAGATATCAGAAGATGCACAGGCTTTTTCCAAGCGTTCCAGAATGTCTATTATTTGTCCTAAAGGGAGATACATTGTCCTGTACTGCACCATTAATGCTGTCCACTTGACGTTAATATCTGCTTATGCACTTAATGTGGGCCAAATCCAATTTTTAACTAAGCTGACTAGAAGGGCTAGTAAATTACACTGGGGTTCTTCTCTTCTTTGCAGGGATTTTAACATAGTGATGGACCCTATAGTAGACTCTACCTCCCATTCTCGCCATGTCTCTCCATCTCTTGCTGACTGGGCCTGGGGTAGGGAACTGTATGATGTATGGTGTATGAAAGGGATTTTACCTTTTTTTGGGGGGTTCACAGTTCATATTCGCATTTTGACATGTTCTTGGTGGACAGGTCTCCCCTATCTAACATTATTGACTCAATAGGAGTTATAACTTGGTCTGACCACTCACCGATTACTCTCACGGATGAGGTCTCCTCCCCTCCCTCTCACATGTGGCGTATTAGTCACTTTTTGCTGTCCCACCAGGAATATTCCAGATGCCTTAACAATGATATTCTGGAATATTTCCAGTTTAATGCGCCTTTCACGGAGGACTCTTTTGGAATACCGATGTATAAACTTTGTCCTTATATACTCCAATGTGAAGACGCTAACTTACTGCTGCTACTTTTCCTGCCTCTTGCAGGGGTAGTGCTGGCAGAGGAAGTGGAGCCTTGACTTAGCGAGGAGTGGAGAATTAACCCCTGTCCATCAGGTTTTGCTGCTAAAAAGCTGTGGCTTCTCCATATAAAAATCCAGTTTATCCCTCCTCTTGGAAGGTGAGAAAAAAATTCCTCCATTTTGGCTTCATATAGAGGGTCTAAGATTGTAGCTATCCAGCGATCATCTCTTTCCTTCAAGTGCTTAATATGCCTGCCAATGCACAAGCAAGAAAGCAAACATCATAATTCTCATCATAATCCTGGTCGTTATTATTATCATCATCATTACTCTTACCTTGTATATGTTCCTTGTCCCCTATCCTTTCGACAGATTCCATCTCCAAACACTCCTTAGGTCCCACTTCCTCATCCAAATTTTCCATAACTTGTCTCTGATTAGCTGCCAATGCCCCAGATGAAAGTCACACTGGCTCAAAAAAACTGTTGAATTAGAAAGTCTGTTACCTCTGTGCTGTTGGTACAGAAGGTCCAACATGTGTATTGTTGATATCCACTGGGTTGTAACATTGCAAATCAGGTGGTGTTAAGGAAGAAAATTTTGGCGTTGTAGATCTAGGAGGGCATGTTTAAAGTCATAAGAACTGCTAAACAGAATGTAAATTTACCTACACATAACAAGTTCATAACTAAGACCACCACAATTTGAAGACAAGATTTAGCACATACAAGGAGAGTATCATTTAACGTGGAGGCAGGGCAGCCGCGATGTGTGTACCCTTATTGGTAGTTCTCTTCTGTGTTGCTTTTCTCATCAAGGCTCAACATATGTTCTACACCATCACCTAACTGTACTCCTCCTCTGAAAGGATTTTTTTGAAGCCTACAGATGCAGCATTGTCGCCGTCACCTGAGCTGATCAGAACAACATGCCTAGTCTGGTTAGTTGGTTCTGGCTCTACCTCTGCTATGCTCTTCTTCACTGACAGTATCACCACTACATTCCTGTTCTGTCATCTCTTCTTTAACTGGTTCCCATGTCCTGTCTAACCCTACATTGTCATTTTAAACCCCTCTTTATCATTCCTGCCACTCCTCTCAGCATGAACTTTTTATGTCTCATCTTGGGCTCTTTGCTCTCTCTCTCAGCATATCCATTAAGATACCATACAGTATTCCCACCACGCCTACTACCACCAGTCACACTAGTACTATGTTTGGCCATTGCTTCCATCTCCACCACCTCCAAATGCTGACTTTCCTCTTACAACTCTTACTCGTGGCTAAAGCTATCCTTTTGCTTAGCACTGAAGGGAGGGGGGGAGCAAAGACAGAGATGATGATACAGACCACCTAGGACAGACATTTCCTCCAAGCCATGTAACTATAGATGAAGAGGAATCCCCTGACAGCTGGCTCAACCAGTCCACAAGGGATATATTATCCTCCTAAACTTCACAATGATGCTGCTCCTACCAACAAGCTAACTAGCAAAGGACATGGCATCGGTACCACCCCTTCCTCTGCCATCCATTCCTTTAATGGATATTTTTTGTAATTGAAAATATTTAAAGTTTATTAAAGGTCACACCCCTCTGCCAAAACAGACCCCTCTGTCTCCCCCTTCTTCTATGTCCTCCCAGACACCTCCTTCCTCCCCTTAAAGACTATTTTGTCCCTCCCAGACCTCTCCTTCCTTCTTCCCACACCCCACTATATCCCTCTTACAGACTTTACTGTCTCCCCAGATCCCTCTGCTACCCTCCACAACCCTCTGTCTCCCAATAAAAGACACCTCTGTCCCCTCAGACTTCTCTGTCCTCCCCAAACACCCCACTGTCCCACTCTTACAGACTCCTCTGCCACCGAGACCCCTCTGTCCTCCCCTTACAGAATCTGTGCCCCCGACCCCTCTCCCCCTCCATCCCTCTATCTCCCCCCTTATAGACTGCTCTGTCCCTACCAAACCCCTCTGTCCTTCTACATACCCCTTTGCTCCCTCTTACAGACATTTCTGCCCCCCAATTTTTGCCTTTCCCTTACAAACTCCTCTACCCCCCCAAGATTCCTCTTTCCCCCCACACCATTTGCCTTTCCCTTAGAGATACTCTTTCCCCTCAAGACCCGTCTTCCCCTTTTAGACTTCTATGCCTCCCTCTCAAAACCCCCCTCCACACACCTATCTCCCCCACAGACTTCTTTGTCTTCTCTTACAGACTTCTCTATCCTCCGTTACAGACTCCTCTGTCTGCCCTTTACAGATTTATCTGTCTCAACCTTACAGACTTCACTAGAGATGAGTGAACTTTTGAAAAATTCGATTTGTCTGATTCGCCAAATTTTTCGGAAAGATTTGGTTTAATCCAATCTATATTAAATATGAATCTATATTAAAAATGACCATTTCTGGACTACAGAGAGCCTCAATAGGGGTGTAGAACACTTTGCTTTGTTCTAACACGCATATGAAGTGTGCTGGGGTAGTGAAATAATACTGTAATTAAGTATGGCATGCAAATTACTGCCATCGCTTTTAGAATCACTGCCACAGAGCAGCACAAGGACAGAGCCTGGAGGTGGCATCAGTATGAGGAGGCCACATAGTGACTGAATGACACAGCTTGGAAGTGTTGGCAGCATGAGGAGACCATATAGTGGCTGAATAACACAGCTTGGATGTGGCTGAAGCATGAGGAGACCATATAGTGGCAGAATAACACAGCTTGGATGTGGCTGAAGCATGAGGAGACCATATTGTGGCTGAATGACACAGCGTGGAGGTGTTGGCAGCAATGAGGAGACCATATAGTGGCTAAATGACATAGCATGGATGTGGCTGAAGCATGAGGAGACCATATAGTGGCTGAATGACACAGCGTGGAGGTATTGGCAGCATGAGGAGATTATATAGTTGCAGAATGACACAGCCTGGAGCTGGCAGCAGCCTGAGGAGACACTAGGTCTTCACAATCCCCAAGAAAAAATGTGGTTCAATCTGAATTTATTCATGGTGAATCTATCTTAAAAACGGCTATTTCTAGACTACAGAGAGCCTCAATAGGGGTGTAGAACACTTTGCTTTGTTCTAATACGCATATGGAGTGTGCTGGGGTAGTGAAATAATACTGTTATTCAGTATGAAATGCAAATTACAGGCATCACTTTTAGAATTACTGCCACAGAGCGGCACAATAACAGAGCCTGGAGGTGGCATCAGTATGAGGAGACCATATAGTGGTTGAATGACACAGCGTGGAGGTTTTGGCACCTTGAGGAGACCATATAGTGGCTAAATGACACAGCGTGGAAGTGATGGTAGCATGAGGAGACCATATAGTGGCTGAATGACACAGCTTGGATGTGGCTGAAGCATGAGGAGACCATATAGTGGCTGAATGACACAGCGTGGAGATGTTAGCAGCATGAGGAGACCCTATAGTGGCTAAATGACACAGTGTGGAGGTGTTGGCAGCTTGAGGAGACCATACAGGGGCTGAATGACATAGCTTGGATGTGGCTGAAGCATGAGGAGACCATATAGTGGCTGAATGACACAGCGTGGAGGTGTTGGCCGCACGAGGAGATCACATAGTGGCTAAATGACACAGCGTGGAGGTGTTGCCAGCATGAGGAGACCATATAGTTGCTGAATGACACAGCCTAGAGCTGACAGCAGCATGAGTAGACACTAGGGCTTCACAATTCCTAAGATTAAAAGATGAATTTTGAAATTTTAATTGAAGATTTAGGGTAGCTAGTGCTACCATAAAAAAATGTTCAGGCCCAGGCCGAGCAGCATCAGTAAACCATATATTGGCTGAATGACACAGCCTGAAGGTGTCTGTAGCGTGAGGAGACCATGTAGTGGCTGAATGACACAGCCTGGAGTTGGCTGAAGCATGAGGAGACCATATAGTGTCTGAATGGCACAGCCTAGAGTTGGCAGAAGCATGAGGAGACCATTGAAATTTAAGATTTTTAAATATGAATTTAAATTGAGGAATTTAAATTGAGGATTTTAAAATAAAAATTTTAACTCCCAAGTTTTAATGTCCCGAGCCCAGCATGTGGGTACAAAGGACCAAATTTAACAAGGAGTCACATGTCACATGGCAGCACAATGACAGAGCCCAGAGGTGGCATCAGTATGAGGAGACCATATAGTGGCTCAATGACTGCCTGGAGTTTGAGGCAGCATGGGGAGACCCTTTAGTGTCTGAGTGGTACAGCCTGAAGGTGGCTGAAGCATGAGGAGACTATATAGAGTCTGAATGGCACAACCTGGAGCTGGCAGCAGCATGAGTAGACACTAGGTATGTAAAGAAATCGCGGCACTCACAAATGGTGCTAAAACACCTTGGGTGTCTATTCACACAAAGAAAGGTGTTGCTACACGCAGGACGCGTTTCGGCCAACAGGTGGCCTGTTTAAACTCCTTCACTGTTTAAACTTCACTGTTTAAACTCCTTAAAATTGACACTTTTCACACCACTCATTCTGATGATCGATCAGGGTTTCTAGGATATGTCAAAGTTTTTTTTCCATTTTAATAAGATCAGGTATACTTTAAGTTTAGGCATACAACTGAATACTGGGAGAACCAGGCCAAGATTTAATTTCTTTCTGAAAACTTAGATTTGTGGGAGCTAAAGAGAACATTTCAGATTATAAACCTCACGGGATACTGATGTAAATGTTGAGCACTATGCAAAATTAAATATTATCCACTATAATGTATAAACATTAGTTTTACATAAAAACATTAAAAAAAAAGTGCAAACTATTGTCATGTTAAAATGAAGTCGCTCTGCTGGCTGTTTTGCAACAAATCAATGAGCTCTGGAGTATTTGATGACCACATGAAGTGCCCCGAAGTGCACCTATGACTGTGCATACATTGAAGGAATTATGAATGTTTCCTCATGTTACTTTAGACTTTGTAAAGTCAAATAAATGGTTCAGCTGTGAGAACAAGCAGCTTCGGTTCTTACTGTTTTGAACAGGTATTGGCATGGGATGAAATGTTAGGAAGTCAGTATTCTTTGCTCTGCCGAACCTTCCAAATATAATAAAAACTGAGAAAGATCTAAAGTGAGTTCTTTTTTTCTTCTTTATAGATTTATTTTCTGTTTCATGTGAAAACAATGTAAAATTCAGCACAAGAGAACTACTGTTGCATTACGTCAATTTTTTTAAATATAAATTGGATATACCTTATTAAAGTAATATCAGGAAGTATTACTTTACTGAGAGAGTAGTGGATGCATGGAATAGCCTTCCTGCAGAGGTGGTAGCTGCAAATACAGTGAAGGAGTTTAAACATGCACGGGATAGACATAAGGCTGACCTTCATATAAAATAGGGCCAGGGACTATTGATAGGATTCAGATTATTGGGCAGACTAGATGGGCCAAATGGTTCTTATCTGCCGACACATTCTATGTTTCTAAAGTAAAAAATTTTGTCTGTACTTACATTTTATCTTTTGTTGTAGCATGTTTATAAGAAAAGCTTTGTTATTTACCTTCAGATAGGCCTCATACTGTACTTACTTCACATGTACTAGTTAGTCTTATTACCTGTTTGTTTAAAAATTTATAAAAATTGAGATTTGAAAAAAAAAATTGTTTCAGAGTGGTTTTGTATGCTTTTTAACACTAAAATAAAGCTGCATAAAGTATTCCTTTTTGTTGGCAGATGCCTGTCGGCGTTAAAATGCACAAGGAGGAATCGGAAGATGCAATAGCTTTTTCCAAGCGTTCAAAAATTTCTCCCTTTTTGGGAATATAGAAACAGGTCTTGGGTCTGGCAAGTGAGGACCTTTTTTGGAGATCATGGGTTGTGTTTGTGTAGGCCTGGCTGATGGTGGACTCGTGGTAGTTATAGCCAGCATATAGCAGGCCGTGGTGAACTGGTGGGAGTTGTTGTATCAAGCAGAGTCACATTTGGCTTTTTGAAAGCACATTTTGCTCTGGGGGCATGCCGCATTTAGGAAGCCCCTATGGTGCCAGAACAGCAAAAAAAAACAAAAAAAAAAACATATGGCATACTATTTTGGCAACTAGACCCCTCTGGAAACTTAACAAGGGGTTAAGTGAACCTTTATACCCCACAGGTGTTTCACGACTTTTGCATATGTAAAAATTATAAAAGTATTTTTTTTTAACTTTAAATGCTTGTTTTCCCCAAAAATTTACATTTTTAAAAAGGGTAAAAGCAGAAAATACCCCCAAAATTTGTAACACAATTTCTCCAGAGTACGGCGATACCCCATATGTGACCCTAAACTGTTGCCTTGAAATACGACAGGGCTCCAAAGTGAGAGCGCCATGCACATTTGAGGCCTAAATTAGGGACTTGCATAGGGGTGGACATAGGGGTATTCTACACCAGTGATTCCCAAACAAGGTGCCTCCAGCTGTTGTAAAACTCCCAGCATGCCTGGACAGTCAGTGGCTGTCTGGTAATACTGGGAGTAGTTGTTTTGCAACAGCTGGAGGCTCCTTTTTGGAAACAGTGGCATACCAGACGTTTTCATTTTTATTGGGGAGGGAGGCTGTGTAGGGGTA
Source organism: Hyla sarda (assembly GCF_029499605.1). NCBI lineage: Eukaryota > Metazoa > Chordata > Amphibia > Anura > Hylidae > Hyla > Hyla sarda. The sequence goes on along the minus strand of NC_079190.1, from coordinate 362,464,690 downwards.
TGTGTATATGTAGTGTTTTTTACATTTTTATTTTGTGTTAGTTTAGTGTAGTGTTTTTAGGGTACAGTCGCACGGGCAGGGGGTTCACAGTAGTTTCTCGCTGGCAGTTTGAGCTGCGGCAGAGAATTTGCCGCAGCTCAAACTTGCAGCCGGATACTTACTGTAAACCTCCGCCCATGTGAGTGTACCCTGTACGTTCACATTGGGGGGTGGAACATCCAGCTGTTGCAAAATTACAACTCCCAGCATGCGCTGACAGACTGTACATGCTGAGAGTTTTAGTTTTGCAACAGCTGTAGGCACACTGGTTATGTATCAGAGTTTGTGACCTAACTCAGTGTTTCACAACCAGTGTGCCTCCAGCTGTTGCAAAACTACAACTTCCAGCAGTCACCGACAGCCAACGGGCATGCTGGGAGTTGTAATTATGCAACCAGCAGATGCACCACTACAACTCCCAGCATGCACTTTGGCTGTTTGTGCAAGCTGGGAGTTGTAGTTATACAACAGCTGAAGGCACACTTTTCCATAGAAAAAATGTGCCTCCAGCTGTTGCAAAACTATAAGTCCCAGCATGCCCATAAGGGAATGCTGGGAGTTGTGGTGGTCTGCCTCCTGCTGTTGCATAACTACAGCTCCCGCTTCAGGTCAGTCTCTCGCCGCCGCCGCCGCTCCTGGGGCCCCAATCCCAACAGGGACACCGGGGATCGGGGTCCCCAGCTGCCTGGGTCCACTTCCCGCACCTGCTCACGTCCTCCGGAAGAGGGTTGCGGGAGTGACACCCGCAGCAGGTGCCCTGATTGGTCAGCCGGTAAACTGGCCGACGAATCAGGGCAATCGTGAAGTGGCACCAGTGCCACCTCACCCCTGCTGGCTATGGCTGTTCGGGGCCGTCAGAGACGGCCCCGAACAGCCTGTAATTCCGGGTCACTGGAGACCCGATTGACCCGGAATCTGCCGTGATTGCTGGGCTGAATTGTCCAGCGATCTGCGGCCATCGACGACATGGGGGGTCATCATGACCCCACTGGGCGATATGCCGCGATGCCTGCTGAACGATTTCAGCAGGCATCCGGCTCCGGTCCCCAACCGGCTAGCGGTGGGGACCGGATTTCCCACGGGCGTATGGATACGCCCTGCATCCTTAAGGACTCGGGATGCAGGGCGTATCCATACGCCCTGCGTCCTGAAGAGGTTAAAAATCTGTTTAACTTTCCGGCACCAGTTGATTTAAAAAAGTTTTCCACTGGAGTACCCCTTTAAGGCCAGGCCTTGTGATGCCTCTCCATGTGATTACGTAGAGCCTTTATTCCTAAAGTCGTACTCTGGCTATGCCTTACTTTCTTTTTGCAGCACTTTGCTTGGTTTGCAGCATCAGATAAGATGAAGATGAAGACAAAGAATTTACACAAAGCAGTATACTATAAAGAGATAGGTACATCACCATCCGACTGTGTCCTTTCTCTAGAAGGTTTTTTTCCCCAAGCCTGCAGATGCCACAGCATCACCATGAACTGATAAGAACAGGCCTGCTTATATCATCATCAAACTCCTTCTCATTGGCCCCATCACTACTCTCAGTATGAACTGTCTTGTGATATCTGATCATAGGCTCCTTGCTCCCCCTCATTATATCCACCATGATGCCTTACAGTATGCTCACCATGCCTACCACCACCAGTCCCACTAGTGCTCGGCCATTGCTTCCAACACCACCTTTGCAACACACTCCAAAGACACATCTCCTCCTTGTGGCTAATGCTATCCTGCTGGTTAAACTGTGTATTATTAACTCCTTCAGGACCTGGCCAATTTTGGCCTTAATGACCAAGGCCCATTTTTCAAATCTGACCCACTTTATGCTGTTATAACTTCGGGACACTTTAACTATTAAATTTTCAAAATTAAAGAGAAAATTTCAAAATCAGATCTTTTCAGGGACCAGTTCAGAAGTGGATTTGAGGGGACTGTATGTAAGAACCCCTTATAAATCCCCCAACTATAAAAACTGCACCCCTTAACGTAATCAAAATGACATTTGGGAAGATTATTAACCCTTAAGGTGTTTTACAGAAATTAAAGGGGTTATCCAGGAAAAAACTTTTTTATATATCAACTGGCTCCAGAAAGTTAAACAGATTTGCAAATTACTTCTATTAAAAAATCTTAATCCTTTCAGTACATATGAGCTACTGAAGTTGAGTAGTTTTTTCTGTCTAAGTGCTCTCTGATGACACCTGTCTCGGGAACCGCCCAGTTTAGAAGCAAATCCCCATAGCAAACCTCTTCTACTCTGTGCAGTTCCCAAGACAAGCAGAGATGTCAGCAGTGAGCACTGTTGCCAGACAGAAAACAACTCAACTTCAGCAGCTGATAATTATTGAAAGGATTAAGATTTTTTAAGAGAAGTAATTTACAAATCTGTTTAATTTTCTGGAGCCGGTTGATATATTAAAAAAAAAGTGTTTTTTTTCCTGGAATACCCCTTTAACCCCTTAAGGACACAGCCATTTTACACCTTAGGACCCGGCCATTTTTTGCACATCTGACCGCTGTCACTTTAAACATTAATAACTCTGGAATGCTTTTAGTTATCATTCTGATTCCGAGAATGTTTTTACGTGACATATTCTACTTTAACATAGTGGTAAAATTTTGTGGTAACTTGCATCCTTTCTTGGTGAAAAATCCCCAAATTTGATGAAAAATTTAAAAATTTTGCATTTTTCTAACTTTGAAGCTCTCTGCTTGTAAGGAAAATGGATATTCCAAATATATATATTTTTTTATTCATGTTTAGTCATATGTTTTTACTTTTGGAAGACACCAGAGGGCTTCAAAGTTCAGCAGCAATTTTCCAATTTTTAACAACATTTTCAAACTCACTATTTTTCAGGGACCAGTTCAGTTTTGAAGTGGATTTGAAGGGTCTTCATCTTAGAAATACCCCACAAATGACCCCATTATAACAACTGCACCCCCCCCCAAAGTATTCATGATGACATTCAGTCAGCGTTTTAACCCTTTAGGTGTTTCACAGGAATAGCAGCAAAGTGAAGGAGAAAATTCACAATCTTAATTTTTTACAATCGCATTTTCTTGTAGACCCAATTTTTTAATTTTTACAAGGGGTAAAAGGAAAAAATTTATACTTCTATTTGTAGCCCAATTTCTCTCGAGTAAGCACATACCTCATATGTCTATGTAAAGTGTTCGGCGGGAGCAGTAGAGGGCTCAGAAGCGAAGAAGCGACAAGGGGATTTTGGAGAGTAGGTTTTTCTGAAATGGTTTTTGGGGGGCATGTTACATTTAGGAAGCCACTATGGTGCCACAACAGCAAAAAAAAAAAAAAAAAACACATGCCATACCATTTTGGAAACTAGACCCCTTGAGGAACGTAACAAGAAATTAAGTGAGCCTTAATACCCCACAGGTGTTTCACGACTTTTGCATATGTAAAAAAAAAAAAAAAAATGTCACTAAAATGTGTGTTTCCCCCCAAATTTCACATTTTTGCAAGGGTTAATAGCAGAAAATACCCCCCAAAATTTGTAACCCCATCTCTTCTGAGTACGGAGGTACCCCATAAGTTGACCTGAAGTGCACTACGGGCGAACTACAAAGCTCAGAAGAGAAGGAGTCATATTTGGCTTTTTGAGAGCAAATTTTGCTCGGGGGGCATGTCACATTTAGGAAACCCCTATGGTGCCAGGACATCAAAATAACCCCCACATAACTACCATTTTGGAAACTAGACCCCTTGAGGAACGTAACAAGGGGTACAGTGAGCATTTACCCCCAACTGGTGTCTGTCAGATCTTTGGAACAGGAACGTAACAAGGGGTACAGTGAGCATTTACCCCCAACTGGTGTCTGTCAAATATTTTTTTTTTTTTTACACTAACATGCTGGTGAAGACCCTAACTTCACCTTTTCATAAGGGGTAAAAGGAGAAAAAGCAATTTCTCCCGAGTATGGAAATACCCCATATGTGGCCTTAAATTGTTGCCTTGAAACACGACAGGGCTCCAAAGTGAGAGCGCCATGTGCATTTGAGTCCTGAATCAGGGATTTGCATAGGGGTGGACATAGGGGTATTCTACGCCAGTGATTCCCAAAAAGGGTGCCTCCAGCTGTTGCAAAACTCCCAGCATGCTTGGACAGCCAACGGCTGTCCGACAATACTGGGAGTTGTTGTTTTGCAACAGCTGGAGGCTTCATTTTGGAAACCACGTTTTTCATTTTTATTGGGGAGGGGAGGGGGCTGTGTAGGGGTTTGTGTATATGTAATGTTTTTTTTACTTTTTATTTTATTTTGTGTTAGTGTAGTGTAGCGTTTTTAGGGTACAGTCACACGGGCGGGGGATTACAGCGAGTTTCCCGCAAACTTGCAGCCTGATACTCACTGTAAGCCCCCTGCCCATGTGAGTGTACCCTGTACATTCACAGGGGGGGGGGGACCTCCAGCTGTTGCAAAACTACAACTCCCAGCATGCACAGTCTATCAGTGCATGCTGGTAGTTATAGTTTTGCAACAGCTGGAGGCACACGGGTTGGGAAACACTGAGTTAGGAAACAATGTTTCCCAACCCGTGTGCCTCCAGTTGTTGCAAAACCACTACTCCCAAACATTCTCAGGCATGCTGGAAGTAGTAGTTCGGCAACACCTTTAGAGCCAGATGTTGCCGAACTACAACTCCCAGCATGCTTGGAGTTGTAGTTTTGCAACATCTGGAGGACTACAGTTTGCAGACCACTAATACAGTGATTCCCAATCTGTGCCCTTCCAGATGTTGCAAAACTACAACTCCCAGTATGCCAAAACTGTCCAGGCATGCTGGGAGTTGTTGTTCTGCAACATCTGAAGGGCCAGATGTTACAGAACTACAACTCCCAGCATGCCTGGACAGTAAGGGCATGCTGAAGATGTGTAGTTTTGCAACATCTGGAAGGGCACAGTGGTCTCCAAACTGTGGACCTCCAGATGTTGCAAAACTGCAACTCCCAGCATGCCCGGACGCCAAGGGCTGTCTGGGCATGCTGGGAGTTGTAGTGTAAGGGGACCAGATGGAGCAGTCCAGATCGCTTTACGGTGGTCTGGACTGCTGCAAAGGTCCCGTGACGCCGCCGAAGATCCACTCACCTGCCGCCACCGCCGGCGTCTCCGCCGCCGGGATCCGGGTCTTCAGGGACGAGGTAAGTACCAGGACCGGGCCCCAGCACTCCCCCGTCGCGTCCTCGGGTCTTCCTCCCGTTCTCTCCGGACTTCCAGGGGCCAGGCAGGGCGGGAGGAAGTAACCCCCCCCCCCCCCTGCGATTGGTCGGTTAGCTAACCGTCGGATCGCAGGGGATAGGAGCATGGTCCTGGCTGTTTGTGACAACCGGGATCATGCCATATTACTGGGTGGTCGGGTCCCAGAGACCCGATCAGACCGGTATCGCCGCAGATCGCTGTTGTGATTTCAGCAGCGATTTGTAGCGATCGCCGACATGGGGGGCCTACATGGCCCCCCACGGCGTTTGCCCTGGATGCCTGCTGAATGATTTCAGCAGGCAATTGCTTCCAATCTCCGCCCGGCGAGCGGCGGAGACCGGAATGACTCAGGACGTATACATACGTCCTGGGTCCTTAAGTACCAGGGTCCCAAGACGTATGCATACGTCTTGGGTCCTGAACAGGTTAAAGTAAAGTGGAAGTGGAATTCAAAATTAAAATTTTTTTTTTTGCAAATGTGCCACTTTGCTCCATTTTCTTCTGCAACACAGCAGGCGCTGACAGAAATATACAACTCTATTTATTCCCCTAATTCTGACATATTTAGAAATATCCCATATGTGGCCCTTGTGTGCTACAGGCCTCAGACATATTTTTTAGTGAGTTAGTGTCATCTTATTCTAAGATCTGTAATGTTTTTATTTTTTCACCAATGGAACAGTATGAGGGCTTATTTTTTGTGGGATAAATAGTTATTTTGAATAGTACTATTTTGGGGTATGTCTGACATTTTGATCACTTTTTATTACATTTTTAGTGAGGCGGGATTACCAAAAAGCAGTAATTTTGGAAAGATTATTATTATTATAATTTTTTTATGGTGTTCTCCATGCAGTATCAATGACGTGGTAATTTAATCTGCAGGTCAGTACAATTATGGTGATAACTCATTTATGTACTTTATTTGATTGTTTATTCTATTTACACTCTTAAAACTATTTTTGATAAAAATCTTGTTAGTGCATCACTATTTTCTGAGAGGTGTATTTTTTATTTTTATGCCAACATGTTGTATGATAGCAAATTTTTTCTGTGAGGGGTTGACGTTTTTAGTGGTACCATTTTGAGGTACATGGGACAATTTAATCACTTTTATTTTAGTTTTACAGAGGCGGCATTGATATAAAGCCATAAATTTGGCAAGGAATTTATTTTTATTTTTTTTACAACGTTCATCGTGTGGGTTGAATAATGTAAATGTTGAATAATGTCATAGTCTTATCTCAGACACCTGTGACAATTAGATTGCCAGGTGAGCCCAATTTAAGGAAAAATTTTCAAAGGTGTGTGTTCCCCATTATTAAGCTGAACACCATTTTCAAGCAATATGGGGAAGAAAAGGGATCTCTCTGCTGCTTAAAAGAGTGAAATAGTTCAATGCCTTGGACGAGGTATTAAAACATTAGATATTTCACAAAAACTTAAGCGTGATCATTGCACTATTTAGAGATTTGTGGCTGATTCAGAGCACAGACGGGTTTGTGCAGATAAAGGCACATTGAGAAAGATTTCTGCCAGATCCATGCATCGGATCAAGAGAGCAGCTGCTACAATACCATTACATAGCAGCAAACAGATATTGGAACCTGCTGGTGCCTCTGGAGTCCCATGGACATAAAGGTGTAGAGTCCTCCAGAGTCTTGCACCTGTGCATAAACCTTCTATTCAGCCACCCCCAACCAATACTCACAAGCAGACACGGCTGCATTGGGCAGATAAATACATGAAGACTAATTTTCAAACAGTCCTATTCACTGATGAGTGCCGTTTCAATTTTCCCACAAAAATAATAGTTTGGTTGCGCCGTACATTTTATGGTAAAATAAGCGATGTAATTACAAAGTACAGTTGGTGATGCAAAAAAACAACCCCTCATATGGGTCTGTGGATGGAAATATAAAAGAGTTATGATTTTTAGAAGGCGAGGAGGAAAAAACGGAAATGCAAAAATAAAATTGGTCTGGTCCTTAAGACCAAAATGGTCCTGGTCCTTAAGGGGTTAAAATGTTAAAAGTTTGAACTGTTCCGAACGCTGGAGCCGGCGCCGAGAGCTTGTGATGTCATAGCCCCACCCCCTCATGACATCACGCCCCGCCCCCTCGATGCAAGTCTATGGGAGGGGGCGTGACAGCCGTCACGCCCCCTCCAAAAGATTTGCATCGAGGGGGCGGGTGTGACGTAATGAGGGGCGGGGCTACGACATCACGAGCTCTCGGCGCTGGCTCCAGCGTTCGGAACAGTTTGTTACAAACGCTGAGCAGCAGAGTACCCCTTTAAGACTGAGTGTATACAATTTGGATCACAGTTTCCTTTGTAAGCAGACATACCAACTAAAAGTCTCTAGATAGACTGATAGCACTTTTGGTGATGTTTCTTGCAAAGTTAGTTACAATAAAATAGGTGATACTCTACTGAATAAGGCCTACACTGGTTGGTTTACTGAGGCAAAGTCTTCACTCAGAGTTTTGTAAATAATGTAAAAGATAAATGCCCTTTCAATGTGGACTGGAGACAATCTTGTGAGAATTCCTTCTGAACTCTACACACTGCTGTAATCACTGTGATCTGACTCAGATCGAGCGAATACCGCGGTGTGAACTTAACATTAGTGTGAATGGGTCTCATTAACACTGCAGACCCATTAACACTGCGGAATTTCTGCAGCGGACAATTCCGCTGCTGAAATTGTTCCGCGCAAAGAAAGAACATGTTCATTCTTTGCGCGGATTCCGCAAGCACTCCATAGCCGTCCCTAGTGCCAAAGCAAACCAGGCGGCGGCCGCCAGGCGGAATCTTCGGTCGGGGAATTCAGCGAGCAGAGATTCCGCAGTGTGAACGCACCCTTAGGGTGATTCTAGCAACTGGTACTGGAAAAGCTTATAGGCTTTAAAGGGGTATTCCAGGCCAAAACTTTTTTTTATATATCAACTGGCTCCGGAAAGTTAAACAGATTTGTAAATTACTTCTATTAAAAAATCTTAATCCTTCCAATAGTTATTAGCTTCTGAAGTTGAGTTGTTGTTTTCTGTCTAACTGCTCTCTGATGACTCACGTCCCGGGAGCTGTCCAGCTCCTATGGGGATATTCTCCCATCATGCACAGCTCCCGGGACGTGACATCATCATTGAGCAGATAGACAGAAAACTTCAGAAGCTAATAACTATTGGAAGGATTAAGATTTTTTAATAGAAGTAATTTACAAATCTGTTTAACTTTCCGGAGCCAGTTGATATATAAAAAAAAGTTTTTTCCTGGAATACCCCTTTAACTTAAGCAATATGTTATTTAGGTCTAAACTTTCCTAAAAAAGGTCTAGCATTACAAACTCTTAGTAAGGCTAGATTCACACTACGTTTTGTACTTACGGTTCCCGTATACGGCTGGGAGGAGGGGGGCAGGGCTTAATCGCGGCGCCCGCACTCAGCCGTATACGGGAACCGTATTTAATGCATGTCTATGAGCCGACCGGAGTGAACCGCAGCCTCCGGTCGGCTGCGTTTTCGGCCGTATGCGGTTTCCCGACCGCAGGCAAAAACGTGGTCAACCGCGTTTTTGCCTACGGTCGGGAAACCACATACGGCCGAAAACACAGCCGACCGGAGGCTGCGGTTCACTCTGGTCGGCTCATAGACATGCATTAAATACGGTTCCCCTATACGGCTGAGTGCGTGTGCCGCGATTAAGCCCCGCCCCCCCTCCTCCCAGCTGTATACGGGAACCGTAAGTACAAAACGTAGTGTGAACCTAGCCTAAGCTGGTCTGTCTACCCAGCAGGAGCAGAGCTGGGAGACTTTTCTGGCTAATGTCAGACTCAACTGTTTCCAGCCCTCTGGGTACTTCTCAGCCTTCTAATATTTTCTTATAGTTTCTGCTTAGAAATAAATTTTTACACATACCTATGTGTAATATTTATGCACAAATATTTGTAATGCAAATTTTTATTGCGAATATCGGTACTTTGTGATTTTGCAAATATTTGGTGCTATATATTCGTGATCACGAATATAAATTTTTTTGTGTTTTTTTCACACTTTTATGCAAATTTTCCATGCAAATTTTCTATGTGAATTTTTGCATGGAAAAAAAAAGTGGATGAACATAGCGAATATGCGAATTTCACGAACGTAGGGGGAATAATCGTCAATATATTCGCGAAATATCGCAAATTCGAATATGGCCCCTGCCGCTCATCACTAGCTAACTAATGGTGGCAGCAAAGAGCAGTATGTCAACCCTTAGGGTCTATTCACACTGCAGAATGTCTGCACATCTGCACCAATTCTGATTCCGCAATCATTTGGGTGGTTTCTAGTTTATGCGTATTTTGTGTGGAATTGGTGCGGAATCTGCAAGCGGAAATTCATTAGTGTGAATGGGAGTGTGGAATCCCATAGAAGTCTATTGCGCTTTAACCCCTTAAGGACGAAGCCCATTTTGGCCTTAAGGACGCAGAAAATTTTATTTTTACGTTTTCATTTTTTCCCCCTCGCCTTCAAAAAATCATAACTCTTTTATATTTTCATCCACAGACTAGTATGAGGGCTTGTTTTTTGCGCTACCAGTTGTTCGTTGTAACGCCATCACTCACTTTACCATAAAATGTATGGCGCAACCCAAAAAATACTATTTGTGTGGGGAAATTAAAAAGAAAACGCAATTTTGCTAATTTTGGAAGGTTTCGTTTTCACGCCGTACAATTTATGGTAAAAGTGACATGTGCTCTTTATTCTTTGGGTCAATATGATTAAAATGATACCCGTGATAACATACTTTTCTATTTAAAAAAAAAATCACAAACTTTTTAACCAAATTAGTACGTTTAAGATCCCCCTATTTTTAAGACCTATAACTTTTTCATTTTTCCGTATAAGCGGCGGTATGAGGGCTCATTTTTTGCACCGTGATCTGTACTTTTTATTGATATCATATTTGCTTATATAAAACTTTTAATACATTTTTTATAAAAAAAAATTTGGGAATAAAATGTTATAAAAAAGCAGCTATTTTTGACTTTTTTTTTTACGTTCACCGAACGGTATCATTAACATTTTATTTTAATAGTTCAGATATTTATGCACGCGGCGATACCAAATATGTTAGCACTTTTTGGGGGTGAAATAGGGAAAATGGGGCAATTTACATTTTTATTGGGGGAGGGGGTTTTTCACATTTTTTTTACTTTATTTTTTTACTTTTTTTACTTTTATTTTTACACTTTAATAGTCCCCATAGGGGACTATTTATAGCAATGACTCGATTGCTAATCCTATTCAGTGCTATGTATAGAACATAGCACTGATCAGTGTTATCGGTCATCTTCTGCTCTGGTCTGCGGGAAGGCAGATCAGAGCAGAAGACTCCCGGAAGACAGCGTAGACAGGTGAGGGAACCTCCGGCTGCCGTGCTGGATGATCGGATTGCCGCGGCAGTGCTGCGGGCGATCCGATCATCCAATTAAGTGACCGCGATGCTGCAGATGCCGTGATTGGTATTGATCACGGCATCTGAGGGGTTAATGGCAGACATCCGCGGTATCGCGGGTGTCCGCCATTACCAGCGGGTCCCTGGCTGCGATCAACAGCCGGGACCTGCCGCGCATGATCCGGGCATCGCTCCGATGCCCGCAGTTATGCTTAGGACGTAAATGTACGTCCTGGTGCGTTAAGTACCGCATCACCAGGACGTACATTTACGTCCTTCATCGTTAAGGGGTTAATTTGAGGCGGAATTCGCACCCGGAATCTGTGTGGAATTCCACATGTGGAAATTCTGCTGTATGAATAGACCCTAACACAATCAAAATACTTCAGTGTATGCAGTGTTAGACATGTAAGAGAGATGTTACTGGGACACTGCACTTTTGTGTGCCAGCACTAACTTGTGGTACACAACACAGCCAGGTCACAATAGTGTTTAACATTTTGGTAATGTAGCTCAGTTTAACTGGTGTTGGGAACCGAAAATGAACTTCTGTCTTGCCAGCTGGCTTGCTTGTTTTTTTTTTTTTTTTTTTCATTTCCCTGGGACATAAATTATGTTATTAAGAGAAAAATTTTATTGGCCTTAAAGGGGTACTCCAGTGGAAAACTGTTTATTTTAAATCAACTGGTGCCAGAAAGTTGTACAGATTTGTAAATTACTTCTATTAAAAAATCTTAACCCTTCCAGTACTTATCAGCTGCTGTATACTACAGAGAAAGTTCTTTTCTTTTTGAATTTCTTTCTGTCTGTCCACAGTGCTCTCTGCTGACACCTCTGTTCATGTCAGGAACTGTCCAGAGCAGGAGAGGTTTGCTATAAGGATTTGTTCCTGCTCTGGACAGTTCCTGACATGGACAGAGGTGTCAGCAGAGAGCAATGTGGTCAGACAGAAAAGAAATTCAAAGAGAAAAGAACTTTCTCTGTAGTAAACAGCAGCTGATAAGTACTGGAAGGATTAAGATTTTTTTTAAATAAAAGTAATTTATGAATCTGTTTAACTTTCTGGCACCAGTTAATTTAAAATACATTGTTTTCTCCCGGAGTACCCCTTTAAAGTAATACACCGATAAATGAGTGCAATAGCCAAAGTTAGGTAATTGTGTTTTATGTAATTATACACATACTGATACCTACCGTATATGCCAGCGTATAAGACGACCCGCAACTTTTACAGTTAAAATATAAAGTTTGGGATATACTCGCCATATAAGACTACCCCTCCTACCGCGATGAACGGTACCTTGTATTTACCCCCACATTTGGTAGGCATCATGTTCCACCACATTAGGTAGGCAGTATAGTTCCCCCCACATTAGGTAGACAGTATAGTTCCCCCCACATTAAGTTGGCAGTTCCCCCACATTAAGTTGCCAGTTCCTCTACATTAGGTTGCCAGTTCCCCCACATTAGGTTGCCAGTTCCCCCACATTAGATTGCCAGCTCCCCCAAATTAGATTGCCAGCTCCCCCACATTAGGTCGGCAGTTCCCCCATATTAGGTTGGCAGTTCCCCCACAATAGTAGGCAGCTCCCCCACAATAGGTCGGGAGTTACCCCACATTAGGTCAGCAGTTACCCCACATTAGTAGGCAGCTCCCCCACATTAGTAGGCAGCTCCCCCACATTTGTAGGCAGCTCCCCCCACATTAGGTCAGCAGTTCCCCACACAATAGTAGGCAGCTCCCCCCACATTTGTAGGCAATTCCCCCACATTAGGTCAGCATTTCCCCCACAATAGTAGGCAGTTCCCCCCACATTTGTAGGCAGCTCCCCCCACATTAGATTGGCAGCTCCCCCCAACAGACATACAGCTTCCAGCCATATACAGTGTATGGCTGCAGGCTGTATGTCTGTACTGGTCTGCCCCCACTGTGTTCCAATCACCGCTCCTCTGGCCCGGGTCACCATCTAGGTGCCGGGACCGGGGAGCGGTGACCGGATCACTTAAGATAGCACGGCCGGTCACTCACCAGGACCCGGTCGACGCGTGTCCTCTTGCGGTCCTCCTGATCCTGCGCTCCTCTGCCTCTATGGTTGTAGGCATGTACAACCATAGAGACGGACGACCGGACCGCAGGAGGACCGAAGGAGGATGGTAGGAGGACGCAGGGGAATGGTAAGTGACCGGCGGACATCCTTATGTCCCGAAAAGATTTTTCGGGACACAGGGATGTCCGGCATAGGAATACCTATGATTATCTGCCCGGGCTGTCTCCTGTGTGTGGCTGCAGGCGGGGGCCGGCCAGAGCAGCTAAAAACTAATACTGTATACTGAAAACCAGGGGGCCTCCAGCTGTTGTAAAACTACAACTCCCAGCATGCCCGGACAGCCTTTGCCGTGCTGGGAGTTGTAGTTTCACAACAGCTGGAGGCACCTTGGTTTTTAGTGTACAGTATTAGATTTTACTTGCTCTGGCCAGCCCCCGCCTGCAACCACACACAGATAATCAGAAGTTTTCCTATCCCGGACCTCAATACCCGGCGTATAAGACGACCCCCGACTTTTCAGAAGAAAATTTGGGGTTAAAAATTCATCTTATACGCCGGGATATACGGTATTAGACACATGACATCTTGTTTTATTGTCATGTGATAGTAAAACAAAAATGTTATGACTTAGCTTTAGACATGAAAGAAGAAGAAATTCATTCCACAAGCATAAAGACAGCTTTTTGACTAAATTAAAGGGGTACTCTGGTGATTTTTTTTTTATCAACTGGTGGCAGAAAGTTAAACAGATTTGTAAATTACTCATATTTAAAAATCTTAACCCTTCCAGTACTTATCAGCTGCTGTATGCTCCACAGGAAGTTCTTTTCTTTTAAAATTTTCTGTCTGACCACAATGCTCTCTGCTGACACCTCTGTCTCAGGAACTGTTAAGAGCAGGATAGGTTTGCTATGGAGATTTTCTCTTGCTCTTGATAGTTGTCAACAGAGAGCACTGTGGTCAGACAGAAAATAAATTTAAAAAGAAAATAACTTCCTGTGGAGCATACAGCAGCTGATAAGTACTGGAAGGGTTAAGATTTTTAAATAGAAGTAATTTACAAATCTCTAATTAGCAGACCCTTTCCAATTCACTTGGCTCTGTTCTGTTCCCTGTCACAATTAATAGGCCTAGCAGGAGTCAGAACTCAGGAAGTGCTTCTGGCTGCACTGTGCTTAATTGACAGAAAGTGAAAGCTCCACAGATTCTCACAGAAAGCTGCACAGACTGAAACCTGCAGGAGAGCCTCACTGATAGCAACACAGACTGAAAGAGGCACAGAGCTTGAGGTCTTCTATGCATTACAGCACTGCAACCATGTAAGGACGGAAGTGGTCCCCCAGCAAACTTCAGTCCAGTGCTGAAAAACGATCTCCTGTACAGGGCCCCAGCTCGCTGGCCAGATAACGAGTATCGACCCCTGCACAAAGCGGCAGGTGACATTCCCCCTCAATTCAACTCTGTGGCAGAGCTGGAGCGTTGCCTTCGGCAATCTCCGGCTCTGCCATAACACTGTATTGAGGGGGCATGTCGGCCGCCGCTTTATGCGGTGGTCGATACCCATTATCTGTCCAGCGAGCCGGGGCCCTGTACATGAGATTGTGGGGGCCCCAGCGGGTGGATCCCCTGCGATCTGAAACTTATCCCTTATCCTTAGGATAGGAGATAAGTTTTTCAGCACTGGACTACTCCTTTAAGGGCTGGAGGGGTGTTAGGAGTAGTTAGGGAATTCGTTTAAAACAGTTTATTTGGTGACAGGTTCTTTTCAAATGTCAAGTTTCCAAAAACAAACAACCAGATTTTAGCTTTTATTTTATCAGATTAGGATAAAAAATTGAGCAAGTTTTCTGACACATTTACTTTATTGCCTGGTACTTCACCTTCTCTCATTCAAGTGAAAAGGACTCAATAATACTATGTTGCAGCACCAGGCACATTTTATTACATTTTACTACACTTGTGCAAATCAATTACCACATTTGTGCAAATTTTGAAAAATCGCAGCAGAAACAACCGAAATGCAGTACAAATTTTACATGCAAACACAACCTAAATATTTCACATCTTTATAAAAACACCTTGACTGTCATTATAGGTCTAATGCCTTTTTATCGTATAGCAATATTCCTTTATGAATGTACTTAGTAAAGGAAATAACATCAAAGTTGCATGTAGTGTATACTGACACCAACCAACATAAGAGCTTCTGGTTGCTGGAGTCCAGTCAGGTGACTCCTACCCCTTTCTTTCCAAAGCCAAAGGATTCACAGGAAATGCAGGCAGCATGACACATTTATTTCTGCTCTGAATCAAAAACAAACATGTCTGAAAACTCATGCCTGCCACATCAGCTAAAACAGGTGAGCACAAGGCATACATAAGAACCTCTAAATTATATATATAAGAATAAAAATAATTTCCTTGAGCGCTTCATTTAAAAGATGATATTTTAAGCTACAGAAATATGCCTATAGTAACGACATGCATCATCTCTTTTTCTACTTGCATGTGAATGTATGTTATGGAGGCAGAAATGATGAATGGTTAAGCCTGCTGCTTATAATCTATTGGTTTCCAAGTTACAAGATATGCGCGGCCTGATTAAGCCTTCCTTCGTCTTGTTGCTCTTCCAAATCATCGGCCCCAGGTGGAATATGTCAGGCTTTAATATATCTGAATATCTTCTGCTTCTTAGCTCTTGTTTTCATTCTTCATATTTCCTTGATGAGTTCAGACAGCCAAGGTTTCGAGGGCATGGAAATATATCAAGCTGGCCCTGGACACACAGATCCCATATAGCGTCATTCTCATTATTTTGATCCTAACAATGACTCGTGTAATTATTCCAGTGCATTTCACTCCCGTCATTCAAACTTTTTTGTAAAGATATGAATTTGTAGGCTGTGCTCTCAACATATAACATTTCACAGGCCAATATTGTAGCTTTTTTCTGTCTTTATCTATTGTTTTAAATGATTTAATTTTTAAATGTATTCAGATCCCACCAGGTAGACTATAAGGGTACATAGGTTAATATTTTAGGATGGTGATGCTTCTTCCAAGTTTTAATAAAACTCATGTGATTAGAGTAGACAGTAAAAAGCTTCAGCATTATAGCTACTGTACCTGAAACTAGTTTTTTCTCTCTCTTGTTTTACACAATAGTAGTTTATATAGCATTAGGAAAATAAAATAAAGCTGATAGGTCTGGTGCCTGAATTACTTAAAGGCGTTATCCACCATAAGTGATTTAGTACTTACCTGCTAGACAGTAATGGACATGTTTAGGAAGCATCTGTGCTTGTCTTGGGGTTAAATGGCTTTGTTGTGAGTCTACCATATCGCTGCTGATTTCTTTTTGTGAAATAGCTATTTACTGTTGAAGTTCCCTCCCTCCAACTACAAGTGCCAGGATCCCTTGTTTGTAAGCATGAGGTCACTTTTCTTCCTCCCACACATCAGTTACCCCTCCCATTGCAGCTGCCTTGCATGCTGTGCTGTGCTTAAATCTGCAAATCCCTGCAGCCCTGTGGAGAATGATCTCCCTCCCAGCAGTTGCTCCACCCATTGAAGCTCAGACAGGCTCCATTTCAACACCTGACTAGTGATTTATGTCTCTGGCTGCAACCTGGGAATAGCTGAGACAGAACTAATTTTGTATGCTGATAAAAATTAACATGGGGGCAAAGATCACATAAGAATTGCAAGACCACCATCAATCACAGGTACAGCTGTTGAAACACAATAAAATAAAATAAAAAAAATTCCTGTCACTCTAGTCTTCCTCTTTGATGGTTTATTACAAATATACTATATGATATCAGTTGTAGTATTCTTCAGACACTCTCAGGCAGTATTCTTTGGCTCTTAGCTTTTATATTGTATTTTTGTTTGGATCTTGGATAGTATTATATAACATTAAGTATGTAAACAATCAAAGCAAGCAAGTCGTTGTTTGGTAATTTTCATAGGCTACGATATGGCAGTATTAAAATAAAATGAAATGTCTGCTGAAAATGTGTGCAGCAATTTTGCTCCAAATCCTCAGGGAAATCCATACTACAAATCTGCCAGTATGGATTTGCCACTGTTGATTCCCAAGCAGAATTTATTTGGAAAAAGTACTAAACAAAAAACATTTATTTAAAATCCCTAGGTGCTTCTCCCTACCCACCAGCTTTCATTGATAGAGTTCTCCCTGTTTGGCTTTAGGAACAGATCTATCAATTAAAGCCAGTAGGGCAGGCAGAAGTCACTGGGGACTGTACTGATGTTTCCTGGACTAAAATATTTACATCAACTGGTGGCAGAAAGTTATACACATTTAAAAAATACTTCTTTTTAACTAATCTCAAGCCTTCCAGTATTTATCAGCTTCTGTATGCTCTGGAGGCAGATCCAGGGCATACAGTGCAGTACAGTCTGACCACAGTGCTGCCAACTCTGCATCAGGAACGATACAGAGCAGGAGAGGTTTGCTATGGGTATTTGATCATGTTCTGGACAGTTCTTGACATAGACAGAGGTGGCAGCAGAGAGCACTGTGGTCAGGCTGGAAAGACTACTTTTGTGTCACATAATTAGGAAACATTCCTTAGGCTAAGTCTCCACTTGGTTTTTTGCACTGCATTTTTAGGGATTAAAAAAAACGCCTGAAAAATCGCCATTGCAAGTGACGTCATCATGCATTTTTTCTTGCATTTTTTCTGGCGTTTTTTAAGGCGTTTTCTTCATTTGTGTGGAAATTGCACCTTGACGTTTTTTTTTTTTTTTTTGGTACCCAAAATTTCTTGGGTACCCAAAAAAAAAAAGGATGCAGCAGTGATGGAATTTTTTTTATTAAACACAATGTATATATTTTACAACCCAATTTTTATTATTTTTTAATAGTGTGTGTTTCACTTTTTTTTATATACATTTTTAAAATTTTTTATGTAGTACTACTACTACATAGTGATGTCAGTAGTGACATCCACTGTGATGTGTCCTTAAGCAGGCACTACTACTCCCAACATGGAGCACACTCTGCTCCATGCTGGGAGCTGTAGTACCTGTATTAATAGACAGATCGCAGCAAGTGTAACTTCACCCGCTTTGATCTGTCTATTAATGCAGGTACTACAGCTCCCAGCATGAGGCAGAGTGTACTCCATGTTGGGAGTAGTATTACCTGCAGTTATGGAAAGATCACAGCGGGTATCACTCCTCCTGACACCCGCTGTGATCCTCCTGTATAATGTATAGATGCAGCTGGCGCTCTCCTATGGTCCCCTGCACGGCCGTATATATACACATGTTCCTATTTCTCACAGAGAGCTGTGATTGGCTGGAACCATCTGGCCAATCACAGCTCTGTGGGAAATATGAATAAGTGTAAATATACGTCAGTGCAGAGGACCATAGAAGAGCGGCCGCCGCATCTATATATTATACAGAAAGATCGCAGCAGGCGATCTGTCTATTTGTACAGGTAGTACTACTCCCATCATGGAACAGTGTGTTTCATGCTGGGAGTAGTAGTACTAACTAAAAAAAATGTAAAAAATAAAGCAAAAAAGTGAAAAACACACACACAATACATTTTTATAATTGTCGGCTACATTTTTTATTTCCCCGCACACATAAATTGATCCCTGTTTAAAAAGTAATAGTTTTTTTTTTTCAATAATATGCATTTCGTTACAATTTTTTCCTTCACTACTGTATATTTTCGGGAAAAATTTTTTAATGGTACCCTACGAAATTTTATTAAAAACAGCTATCTACATCACTTTTTTGGATCGCTAAAGTCCAATAAAGATTAAAAACCGCCTGCAAAAACGCCAAAGTTAAAAACCACATACCGTTTTTCTTGGCGTTTTCTCACTCCCATAGACTTCCATTGGAGCAAAACGCCATGATTTTGACAAAAAACGCTAGTTTGAGGGAACTACAGTGTTTTTTTCAAAAAGCCAAAGAGCGGAAAAAACGCAGAAAAAGTGAAAAAAACGCCAAAAGGATTAAAAAAACGCCAAACTGAAAAAACGCAAAGTGGAATTCGAAATTTGCGATTTCTCATTGACTTACAGCTAACATCTGGCCGCAGCGTTTTTTGACCAAAAAAACGCCATGTGGCAGAATTGGCGTTTTTCTTTGCGTTTTGCAAAAAAAAAAAAAAAACAAGTGGAGACTTAGCCTCACTCTCCAAAAATGGGCCTAAAGTTTCAACTAAAAGTGGTCTCACTTTTAGTTCATTGCCTGTTGTTAGGCTCAGTCTGTCTCTAGTAAAATAGAAAACAATATGGAATAAGTGGCATCAGAGTTTAACAATTTCTATGTGCATGATAAACCCCAGACCTCATTTACTATTGCAAACCCGGCATGTTTTGTCGGGTTGTGCGCCAGATTCTGTTGCATTGTGCCAGAAATTCTGTCTGCGCTAGATCTTTCGCCAGAATTGAAAAAACCCCGACTAACTCTCCATTTTGCTAAGAAAACCGGAAAAGGGGGCGTGGTCTCTGAAAAGGGCCGTGTTCCCGACATTTTCACAAAAACCCAACATATTTACTAAGGTTTCCACATAAAATGTGGTGGATTTGAGCTGAGGAAAACCCGACAGATCAGAACATGTGTAAAAGAAAGCAAAGTGTAGGGAAAGTGGAAAATGTAGGGAAACCTTAGAAAATACCGTGGAAAATAAATTGTAGGGAATTAAAACCCACAAAGAAACCTACACAACACTCTTAGTAAAGAAGGGCCAATGTACATACAAGCTTTCACTTGTTTGCACACTGTGCTTGAATGGTAAAATCTTCCTATTTTTGAACACCTGCCTGTTTGTGTAGCTTGTCTCTCTATTAGCAGTAGCAGTTCATAACTTAGTCCAGGGCTGCTTTTTTGACATATAACATTGTGTAATCCCCTTTCCCTCTTCCCTTAGATTACCATCAGCGGCACCAGTTCCCAAATTAGTTTAAAGCTGCTTATATAATTTAACCTCTGCCTTGCTGTGATCCTTTCTCCCCATAAAGCATTGTACAAAGACAGGGCCCCCCTTCTTTCACCAAATGCTATAGATAGTAGTGTACTGTAAATTAACCCCTATCAAAGTGACAACCTGCTCAATCCAGTGCATTTTCTCCAGCATTATGTGACGGCAGAGCAGCAAGGAGTAGGTCCTGTTGTGTGATTGGCTAGAAAAAAAAAAGACAAGAAAGTCCAAGGGTGAGTCACCCCACGGAAGGGTTAATGTAACGAAACCAGGAACGTATTTAAAATTCCTTTGAAAGTACAGGTTCACTTTAAGTATTAGGTGTCGTTTACTTTAAGACATCAGTTTGTTATATATGTCTATAATATGATATAGCATTATGTAAACCATATGCATAATAGTGTTTGTTTTAAGTGGGAATATGAAGTGGTTATCAACTCTCTACAGAAAGGGCCAGAACTACTTACACCAGTCGCCTATTGAACCAGCAGGAGATAGAAAGTTGTATTTAATTCCTCAGCGGTAGATAAAACCCATACCAATTATAGCTGTATAATAAGGACTGTACTAGTGTATTATTTGAATCTCTAAAGAGCTTTGTGATCCAAAGATGAAAAGTACTATGCTACTGCCTGGCTATTATTACTCCTATTCAGTGCAGCTCATCTCTCCCTGCCACGTACAGAGATAGAACTCGGCCTGGAATATATATTTACTCTTTTTGTAAAAGTCTTGTTCTAAGTACAGAAGCAGGAGTTTTACTCTAGGATAAAGGGGAGTCTCTACATCAAAGACTGTCTTTGATTATTCTACTAAACATCCCACCTACAAGAACGGGGATCACGCTGCAGTATGTACCATAGAAATATAGTAGTTTCTTGTCAGAGCATTGGAGAATTACACAATATGTGATGTATTCTTTGAAAATCCACTATTTCTGTTAGAGGGGTTGTCCTGTCAAAGTCAACTTTCAAAGAACAGCTGCTGCAGCACAAATATGGTACATATAGCAAGCGTGGTTCTAGCCGGCCAGAATGGGGTCTGCCGTCATATCTCTGTTGCAGTTTATAAAAGGGTTTCCTATATGATGTCCATATACCCTGAAATCACCATTCACATAAACTATGTTTTTTTGTATTGAGTGCATACATTTTTTATCTTTACCTCATAGTGAAATACAATACATTAAGGAAGTTTGACATTATCACAGTGCAGTGAATGAGTTAAACGCATAGCTTAGCCCCGATCCACACCCGGACCCTTTTTTTTTTTTTTTTTATCAACTGATGCCAGAAAGCTAAACAGATTTGTAAATTAACGAGGATTGTCAGCTCACCCGATCCTCCGCACGACAAGAAGACCTCCAATTCAGGAAGAAGAGTGCAGGAGCGAGCGGTATAATAATCTTCACCTTTATTCGTAATCCATATAAAACTTTGACATGGTGTCTTAAAATACAAACGATAAAACCTCCTTCTGGATAAGCAACATGACGCATTCCAGGTCATGTGACCTTTCATCAGATGCACGCATCTGATGAAAGGTCACATGACCTGAAACGCGTCATGTTGCTTATCCAGGAGGAGGTTTTATCGTTGGTATTTTGAGACGCCATGTCAAAGTTTTATATGGATTATGAATAAAGGTGAAGTTTATTATACCGCTCGCTCCTGCACTTTTCTTCCCAGATTTGTAAATTACTTCAATTAAAAACATCTTAATCCTTTCAGTACTTATTAGTGGCTGTATACTACAGAGGAAATTCTTTTCTTTTTGGATTTCTTTTCTGTCTGACCACAGTGCTCTCTGCTGACACCTCTGTTCATGTCAGGAACTGTCCAGAGCAGAAGAAAATCCCCATAGCAAACATATGCTGCTTCCTAAAATGGACAGAGGTATCAGCAGAGAGCACTGTGGTCGTGACAGAAAAGAAATCCCAAAAGAAAAGAATTTTCTCTGTAGTATACAGCTGCTAATAATTACTAGAAGGATTAACAATTTTTTAATAATAATTTACAAATCTGTTTAACTTTCTGGCACCAGTTGATTTAAAAAAAAAAAAGTTTTCCACCAGAGTACCCCTTTAAGCTCTTAGGGCCCATTCACACTATGAATTCTGCTCAGAAATTCGGGTGCAGCAGCCTCCCATTGTTTTCAATGGAAGTCTGCTTGTCCATTCACACTACAGCATTTTCACCACAGATGTTCCACCACGGAAATTGTGGATCACAGACTTTTGGCAGAATCCATCTATGGAGACAGCACATTTCCAAACAATCCCAGTTTATTCAGTCAGGGCCTGTGACAGATTGAATCTTCACCTGGGGATTTGGTAGTGTGAATGGGTCCCTAGGAGTGAGATCCACTAACTTTTAGCTTCCCCAGTAGTTACTTACAGGCTAACTGTTTAACCCCTTAAGGACTCTGGGTTTTTCCGTTTTTGCACTTTCGTTTTTTCCTCCTTACCTTTTAAAAATCATAACCCTTTCAATTTTCCATCTAAAAATCCATATTATGGCTTATTTTTTGCGTCGCAATTCTACTTTGCAGTGACATTAGTCATTTTACCCAAAAATGCACGGCGAAACGAAAAAAAAAATCATTGTGCGACAAAATCGAAGAAAAAACGCCATTTTGTAAATTTTGGGAGTTTCCGTTTCTACGCAGTGCATATTTCGGTAAAAATGACACCTTATCATTATTCTGTAGGTCCATACGGTTAAAATGATACCCTACTTATATAGGTTTGATTTTGTCGCACTTCTGGAAAAAATCATAACTACATGCAGGAAAATGTATACGTTTAAAAATGTAATCTTCTGACCCCTATAACTTTTTTATTTTTCCACATACAGGGCGGTATGAGGACTCATTTTTTGCGCCGTGATCTGAAGTTTTATTCGGTACAATTTTAGTTTTGATCGGACTTTTTGATCACTTTTTATTCATTTTTTAATGGTATAAAAAGTGACCAAAAATTGACTTTGGAATTTTTTTGCGCGTACGCCATTGACCGTGCAGTTTAATTAATGATACATTTTTATAGTTCGGACATTTACACACGCGGCGATACCACATATGTTTATTTTTATTTTTTTTACACCGTTTTATTTTTTTTTATGGGAAAAGGGGGGTGATTCAAACTTTTATTAGGGAAGGGGTTAAATGACCTTTATTAACACTTTTTTTTTACTTTTTTTTTGCAGTGTTATAGGTCCCATAGGGACCTATAACACTGCACACACTGATCTTTTACACAGATCACAGGCGTGTATTAACACGCCTGTGATCAGTGTTATCGGCGCTTGACTGCTCCTGCCTGGATCTCAGGCACGGAGCAGTCATTCGCCGATCGGACACCGAGGAGGCAGGTAAGGGCCCTCCCGGTGTCCTGCAAGCTGTTCGGGGCGCCGCGATTTCAAAAGAATGAAGATGTTTATTCTTTCGGCACAGTCTGGGCTCCGGATTTTCTTTGGCAGAATGTCTCCTGCAGAAATTCCTTAGTGTGAATGGTGCAGTAGAATCATATTAAATACAATGGGAGCCTGCTGCACCGTATTTTCTGCAGCGGAACTCTGGAGCAGAATTCTGCTAGGAAAATATCTAGTGGAAATGGGCCCTTACAAAAACATCTGGCTTACTTCAAAACAGAATTTAGCAGTAAAATATTGGCACACAAAGGCCATCACTCTTTTAACCCCTTTGCAACCCTTGACGGATCTAATCTGTCATGGTGCCGCTCAGAGTGTGTAAAGCGATCTACTGACTTAAGCCCACTCCATACCCGGCTCCTGTCTGTGGCTCTTCATGCTCCAGGCTCTACCAATGGAGTGCAGATTACAATGATCAATGCAGTTCATAGAACTGCATTGATCTGTCGGAGGAATCTAATGATTCCTCCTAAAAGTGCCCTAAGGGGACTAATAAAGTGTTGAAACACAGTCTAATGAAGGTCTAAAAACAAACATTAGCCCTTTCATATTAAAAGTTCAAATCCCCCCCCCCCCCTCCCATTTTCCATAAAAAAACATGATAACATGATAACATATTAGGTATTGCTGCATGTATAATTGTCCAAACTACTAAAATATAACATTATTTATCCCATATGGTAAATGGTGTAAATGTAAAAAAAATATCAAACCCCAGAATTTGCTTTTTTTTATCACATCCCATAAAAAAATCTGAAAAAAAAATGATCAAAAAGTCAGATAAATACCACAATGGTATCAATAAAAACAACAGACTACTGTGTAAAAAATGCCCCATATCCAAAAAAATATAGTTACAGTGGGTCAGAAGAGGATAATTTTAGGCATACAATTTTCGTACAAAAAGTTATAATTTTGTAAAAGTAGTAAAATGAAATAAAACCTTAATAAATTGGTTACCATTTTAATCCTGTAGAACTACATTATAAAGATAATGGGGGACATTTATTAAGGGGTTTAGTCAGGTTTTTTTTTACTATAATTGTTGCAAAATTGTCGCAACTGCGACTACGTGTGTTTTCATGCGACAATTTGCGTGAACAAGAAAAGCAAGAAAATTCAAACTTGCTCATGTAGTTAATTTTTCAAAATGGATTTGCTTTAGTCAGGTATTTATTAACTGCGAAAATAAAAAGTCGCAACTGCCTTAAAAATTGACTATATTTACTCCAGCTCCAACATGGAGAAGGAAAAGCTACTGCCGCCCGGGCTCCGACATACTTTCTCCCCGCTACCCTCACTTCGCTACAGGGTCACTGCAGTGATTTACATCCCCTCCTCTCACCTGCCAGCGCCACACAACTCCCATCTGTCTGCTAACTGTTGCAAGACTACAAGTCCCAGAATGCCCTTACAGTGAGGACACGCTGGGAGTTGTAGTCTTGTAGCAGCGGGAGCTGAGTGACGCGGGCGGGAGACAAGGGGGGGATGTATATCAGTGTCCCTATAAGTGAGAGTAGCGGGGAGGCAGTATGAGGAGCCAGGGCGGCTGCACTGTAATGTCAGCCCGGGCTCCTTATAACATATACCGGCACCGCAGACTCCAAAATCCCCTGCTGTCATTTCACATTTCCCGCTGGGTCCTGTGATTGGCCAGGATCAGCAGCCAATCACAGGACCCGACCAGAACAGTGACATGATTAGGGGATATAGGAGTCTGTCGGGGGGGGGGGGGTCCGTCAGCATACAACCCCCCCCTTCACCTGCGCTGTGCCCGTCCGTAACCCCCCCGGCCTTCACTTGCACAGTGCCCGGCCTCCGCCCCCACCAGTACCCCTCTACACCCCCCTGCCCCCAGGCCTTCACCTGCACTGTGCACGGCCTCCGCTCCCACGTCTTCGGTTGCGCCGGCCTGACGTCCCTCCGTCAGTGACGTCACTCCCAGGGCGCCCGGAGAGAAGGAGCGCTGCGCTGGATGAATGAGTGTGTGTGTCTGTCTCTCTGTTTGTCTCTATCTCTGTCTGTGTGTCTCTGTCTGTGTGTGACTGTCTGTGTGTGACTCTGTGTGTGTGACTGTGTGTGACTCTCTGTGTGTGTGCCCGTGCTCCCTTTGCAGGACTACAACTCCCAGCATGCCCTTACTGTAAGGACATGCTCGGAGTTGTAGTTGTGCAGTGCTGGCGAATGACAAGCTTGTCCCCTGCCCCCCGCTGCAGGACTACAACTCCCAGCATGTCCTTACTGTAAGGGCATGCTGGGAGTTGTAGACCTGCAGCTGGGGGCAAGGGACAAGCTTGTCACTTGCCCACACATCTCCTGCACCACACAACTACAACTACCAGCATGTCCTTACTGTAAGGGCATGCTGGGAGTTGTAGTCGTGTAAAGGGAGCCCGGGCACACACACACAGAGAGTCACACACAGGTGATAATAAATGTACTAACCCATTTTTATTTTTATTTCTCATTTCAGATCAGTGTATCCTGTGGACTCCTTCGGATTCGGTGGACTACTTCGATGACCAGCGTTTTTCTTTGTTTGATTTTAATAAAATGGTTAACGAGGGCTGGTGGGAGAGTGTTTTTTGTATAAATTTTTTTTTTAAACCTGTTGTGTTTTTTCCTTACTTTACTTGACAGGCTTAGTAGTGGAAGCTGTCTTATAAACGGAGTCCATTACTAAGCTGGGCTTAGCGTTAGCCACAAAAACAGCTAGTGCTAACCCCCAATTATTATCCCGGTACCCAACGCCACAGAGGTGCTGGGAAGAGCCGGTACCAACAGGCCCGGAGCGTTAAAAATGGCGCTCCTGGGCCTAGGCGGTAACAGACTGGCGTTATTTAGGCTGGAGAGGGCCAGTAACAATGGTCCTCGCCCACCCTGGTAACGTCAGGCTGTTACTGTTTGGTTGGTATTTGGCTGAGAATAAAAATAGGGGGGACCCTATGCGTTTTTTTTAATAAATATTAAATATAAAAAAAAAAACACATAGGGTCCCCCCTATTTTTATTCTCAGCCAAATACCAACCAAACAGTAACAGCCTGTCGATACCAGGGTGGGTGAGGACCCTTGTTACTGGCCCTCCCCAGCCTAAATAATGCCAGCCTGTTACAGCCTAGGCGCAGGAGCGCCATTTTTGACGCTCCGGGCCTGTTAGTACCGGCTCTTACGGGCACCCCTGTGGTGTTGGGTACCAGGGTAATAATTGGGGGTTAGCGCTAGCTGTTTTTGTGGCTAACGCTAAGCCCGGCTTAGTAATGGACTCCGTCTGTAAGACAGCTTCCACTATTAATCCTGTCAAGTAAGTAAAAAAAAAAAAAAACACAACAGGTTTAAAAAAAAATGTTATTACAAAAAGCACTCCCCCACAAGCCCTCATTAACCATTTTATTAACATAAAGCAAAGAAAAATGCTGGTCGTCGAAGTAGTCCACCGAATCCGAAGGAGTCCACAGGATACACGGATCTGTAGAAAAAGTAACAAAAAAAAAAAAGAGTAAGTACATTTAGGGAGAAAAAACTGTGTTAAAAAAATGTAATAAACACACACACATACATTATATATATTATATATATATATATATATATATATATACACACACATTTTTTAACTGTGTTAAAAAAAATGTAATAAACACACACACATACATTATATATATTATATATATATATATATATATATATATATATATATATACACATTTTTTTTCAAAGCTGCAAAGTGGTGTTCTGTAGTCATTATTTGGTTTTTGCTTATGTGTGAGAAAAAAATGGTATTTAAAAGTGATTTCTTGGTTTTTGCTCATGTGTGACATCATGAGGGGGGCGGGGCTATTATGTCACAAGCTCCTGGAGTCGGCTCCAGCATTCGGAATAGTTTGTTCCAAATGCTGAGCAGCAGAGTACCCCTTTAAGGGGTTAAGAATGCATATACGCTCAGTTGGTTCCATAAAAAACCTGTCTAAGGCTGGAATTCCACTTTTTTACCAGTTTTTTATGGGGGGGGGGGGGACGGCAAGAAAAACGCCAATTCTGACAAAATACGCTGCGGCCAGATGTTAGCAGTAAATCAATGAGAAATCGCTAACTTCTTTTTCCAGTTGGCATTTTTCAGTTTGCCGTTTTTTAAATCCTTTTGGCGTTTTTCACTCTTTTTTGGCGTTTTTCAGCTCCTTGGCAGTTTTGCAAAATCGCAGCATGTTAAGCCTATGGCGTTTTTCTCCCTTAAATCATGGTGCTTCTATGGTCCCCTGCACTGACGTATATATACACATATTCATATTTCCCACAGAGAGTTGTGATTGGTCAGATGGTTCCAGCCACTCACAACTCTCTGTGGGAAATATGAATAGGTGTATATATACATCAGTGCAGGGGACCATAGAAGAGTGCCCGCATCTATACATTATACAGGAGAATCACAGCGGGTATCAGGAGTGTCATCCGCTGTGATCTTTCCTTAACTGCAGGTACTACAGCTCCCAACATGGAGCAGAGCGTGCTCCATGATGGGATTAGTAGTACCTGCAGTTAAGGACAGATCACAGTGGGTGTCACTCCTGACACCCGATACGTTCGTCCTTTCTATTGCAGTGGTGGGGAGCAGCTTTCTCCTGCGCTCCGCACATCTGCACTATACTCCGGCCAGTGATGTGAATAGAACATCACTCATTCATATTTCCCTCAGAGAGGTGATTGGCTGCAACCATCCGGCCAATCCCCACTCTGGGCAAAAAATATGATGACCTATTCACATCACTGGCCGGAGTATAGTGCAGAGATGAGAGCCCTGTATAGAGCCGCTCCACATCTCTGCTATATTATGGACGATCGCATCAGGGTGTCATATTTCCCACAGAGAGTTGTGATTGGTCAGATGGTTCCAGCCAATCACAACTCTCTGTGGGAAATATGAATATGTGTATGTATACATCAGTGCAGGGGACCATAGAAGAGTGCCCGCATCTATACATTATACTGGAGAATCACAGCGGGTGTCAGGAGTGTCAGGACTGACACTGGGGGCGATATGTCTATTAGTACAGGTACTACAGCTCCCATCATGGAACAGTCTGTTCCATGCTGGGAGAAGTAGTACTACCTAAAAGTGTAAAAAAATAAAATTTGAGAAAAAAAAGTGAAACACACATACACACTTTATTAAAAATTTATTAGAAGTTCATTATAAAAAAAATGAAAATTTCCTTAAAAAAATTTCCTATCCCTACTGCCTTTTTTTTTTTTTTTTTGGTACCCAGCACATTTTCAAAAAAACGCCAAAGGGGCCAAAAATGCTATTTCAACTCAAATGCAAAAATGCCAGTAAAAACGTCAGACACAGGATATTGCACTGGTGCTTTTTCTGGCATTTTTTTTTTTGTGAAAAAAAAATGGTGGAAATAAAACCAGGTGGAATCCTAGCCTAAATCTCTCTAAAAGTCATGTTTTTTGCTGCAAGTTGCACATGAATTCTGGCGCATTTGCAATAGTAAATCTGTGCCGCTGTGCATGACTTCAGCCAAAAGGTGTGACTCATAAAAAGAAAAAAAAAGAAAAAAAATGTTTTTTTGTTGTTTTCTATGTGCATAAAAACCCTGTCACAACCAGGTTTCAATGGAGTCCTAGGGGCATAATCTGTTTAGAGCTTTGAGTGGAGAACTGTGAGAAAAACACTGAGAAAATCAGTATATGGGTACGTTCCCACACGGCGTATTTTGCTGCGTATTTGCTGCGTATTTGGTGCTGCGTATTTGGTGCTGCGTATTTTCCTACCCATTGACTTCAACAGAGAAAATAAAATACGCAGCAGCAAATACGTAGCAAATACGCCGTGTGGGAATGTACCCTAAGAAGAAAGACATAGTGAGAAAGACAGGGATTTATTCCGCTTTTAGGTTGTTTTGTTTTGTAGTTAACCTTTTATATAAAATGACCACGAGTCAGATTAAACCTATTCCTTACTGTGAAGGCTGACTTTGCTGCTGTGTCCTTTGATCCCAGAAAAGGTGATCCTTGTAACTATGAAATATCACAGTTCACATGGATGGCTTTTCAAATGCAAATAAAAATTGTTAATACAAAATTTGCAATTCTCAACATAATAACTTAAAGGGAATCTGTCAGCTCGGTTTGCTGTTGAAACTGTTGGACAGTTGTTACAGGATAAAAGAAAACTTTATCTTTCCCGGAGTTTTATCTTTTAAAATAGCCTTTTTTATTTCTCAGCCAAGTGTTAAGGAAACGGACCAAGCTGCTCTTGTGCCACAGCGTGGAACTACTCCTTTAACAGCAATACCCTTGTGATGTTAAAGGTGTTGACAAACCGCATGACTACAACTCCCAGCATGCTCTTACAGTAAGGACTTAATGGGAGTTGCAGTCATAAGCTTGTCACCTGCCCCCACTGCATGACTACAACTCGGACATGATGGGAGTTGTAGTCATGTGGCGCGGGCGGGTGACAAGATTGTCATCCGCCCACCCATCTAACAGACTCCCCCCCCATGCCGCACAGCTACAATTCCCAGAATATCCTTACAGTAAGGACATGTTGGAAGTTGTAGTAGTGTTGCGTGGGCGGGAGATGTGCGGGCGGGTGACAAGCTCGTCCCACCGTGCCTGTGAAAATGAAAGTAAAAAAATTGCACAAAAAGTCTCACCTGCGACTGTTTGAAAATGCTGTGATAGGCAAGTTTGTAAACCAGGCCTTACACCTGCGACTTTTTGATGGGGGTTTGCGACTTTTATTTGCTTACGTGTGACTTTCGCAATGATAAATCCAGGAACACTGCAAAGTAAAAACTGAAAAGGTAGGGCAGATTGGTATTTTTTGCTTACCCACAAAAGTCGCAAAAAAAAAAATAGCTTAGGCGCACGTGCAACTTTTTGTGCGACTGTTGTAAGAAAAAAAGCTGCGTGGTGTCCCGGTACTGGACTTGGTCCCATACCTTTGTCGTATGTCCCCACAGTCAGAGTTCCTCCAGGCTTTCGAGGCTCTCCTGGTGGGTTAACTCATAGTCGCCTCATAATGCTATTCAAAGGTGTATATATTTAATATATTTTGTCATAGTGTAATAAATGTACAGGACCTTAGGTCATGTGATCACTAGTGAATTGTGTTATGCAAGGTTCAAGGACCTTTGGGTCATGTGATGGGGTCATGTGATGTGACCATAATGCTTTGGGTCAGAACCGACAGGTCTGGGAACCAATAAGCTTTGATCCTGCCCCCTCAGTATATAAGGGCGATGTATCCAATAATTTGCTCTTTTTCCCTCGGGATATGAAAGCAAGCACAACTCCGTACAATTCTTCAAGTCAAGTTAAGCCTGAGGCTAGGTTTCTACTTGTTTTTTTTTCTGGCAGTTTTTGGATATCTGCCACTGCAGTTTTTGAGCCAAAGTCAGAAGTGGATCCATAAGGGAGGAGAAGTGTAAGTCCTTCCTTTATATTTCCCATTCCTTTTGAATACACTTCTGGCTTTGGCTCAAAAACTGCAGTGGCAGTATTCCAAAAACTGCCAGAAAAAAAAAAAAGTGGAAACCTAGCCTTAAGCCGTCAACTTCAGCAGCCTTCTAAACCGTGGGTTAATCCAACTCCAATCTTACCAATCCTACGTGACTACTGAATCTAAACATACCCCTAAATTCTGTGGAACAGCGTACAGCAAAATCAAAGCTTATTTCACTAAAAAATCCCAGCCAACCTGTCAGGAGACTGTATCCTGGTCCTTTTGTAAAAAAAACTGTTTGTTATCTGCCTCTGCATAAAATCTGCAGTAAAGTTCTTTCTAGTGTACTACAACTTCTGCAGTGGACAATCCTTTATTTCTCCCTATCGTTCCTGGGATGAGTGGCGGTAGGACATATACATAGAGGAAGCCCGCACCCTGGCGTCACGACAATCAAGGGTTAATGCTACACCCTGTATCACTACTCTGCAACACCCCTGTTCACCCTGCACCCCTACAGCTTACCACAACTGCTTAAAGGGGTACTCCGACCCTAGACATCATATCCCCTATCGAAACCCCTTTAAATTCCTTGATAAATCTCCCTCATAGAGATAGACAGGGAAGTGCCTGGAATCTATATCTGCCACAGTTGGATTTTCAGAGGATTTTCTGCTACAGCTGCAATGTGACAGATATTTTTGCCGGTTTCTACATCTTATTGTTACAATGATTGCTGTAATAGCTGTGAAGGCCTCGGCGTAAACAGTATGAATTAAAAGCTTGCTTCTGCTAGAAAAGCTTCATTCTTTTTCATACATTGGGGAAAGAGAGAAATAGGTAAAACAGAATCAGAATGTGATGTAATCCGCCTTTTTCAATCATAAAGCGTTTATATGTTTAACTCACTCAACAATGAAATGTATTGTTGTGTATAAACTGGCGTCAGCTCATTTGTAGGGGTCAGCAACATGGCACATGTACACGGTTCTAACCGAAACTCCCAAGCTGAACATTATTCTGGTGTTTGCATAAACTTTACACCAAGCTAAAAATAATAACCTTCCAGATGTAATTCTCAAGAGTCCAGTGAAAATATTGAGGTTAGTCGTATCAACTGTCTTCCTAATGTTTTAACTGGATAAAAGCCATGGCATGCTTTAGTTGGCAATTGTGCCAAGAATTCCTTCTGTTTAAAAATGTACCTCCCGCCACTCCCCTGGTGCCTCCGGTATCCAGCTCCCTGACTCCACTGTAGACTTCTTTCTGTTTCTTGTGGTTGCCCCTACATACCAATGTTCTGCTTTGGCCAGTGACGTCATATTGAGCCCCAGAACCAGAAAGAATACTGGGGCTCAATACTTCACACTGCCACTCAGGACATCACTGCAGCCAGCGATTAGCTGTGCCACAGTGTGGCGGATCAACCACAAGAAGCAGAAAAAAGATTGCAAAGGCCAGGAGCAGGATACGGGAGGCACCAGAGGAGCCGCGAGAGGCGAGTCTAGCTTTGTTTTCTTTTTTTAATCCCTTCACCTGTTAAAGGGGTACTCCGCCCCTAGACATCTTATCCCCTATCATAAGGATAGGGGATAAGATGTCAGATCGCGGGGGTCCCACTACTGGGGACCCCCGGGATCTTGGCTGCAGCACCCACCTCAATGGCTTCCGGCAACGCTGGAGGCTTTGGATCCCAACCACGCGAGCGGAAGAGCGTGGCTTCACGACTCCGCCCCCATGTGGCGTCACGCCCCGCCCCTCAATGCAAGTCTGTGGGAGGGGGCGTGAAGGCCGTCACGCCCCCTCCCATAGACTTGCATTGAGGGGATAAGATGTCTAGGGGCGGAGTACCTCTTTAAGGACACTGTCCATGTTGGCATTGAGGACACAGACAATTTTGATATTTGTCTTTGTTTTCTTTCCCCCTTGCCTTTTAAGACACATACTTCTTTTATTTTTCCATTTACAGACCCATATGAGTGCTTTTTTTTTTTTTTTTGCACAACTTATTGTACTTTGTAATGACACCTTTCATTATACTATAAAATATACTGTGAAAAAAAATATATATATACATATCATTTGTGGAGGGCAATTGAAAACACCCTGTGGGGGGGGGGGGGGGGCACGCACTTCATCGCTTTTTATTCTATTTTTTGAACAACAATCCACAATTTAGTATGTTTACACTGCTCACTGTTAACATTTACCATTAACGGTCACTTATAACATTATATTTTAAGGGGGTTATTCAGGAAAAAAACTTTTTTTTGTATATCAACTGGCTCCAGAAAGTTAAATAGATAAAAAAATAGTTCAAAAATCTTAATCCTTTAAGTACTTCTGAGCTGATGAAGTTGAGTTGTTCTTTTCTGTCTAAGTGCTCTCTGATGACACGTGTCTAGGGAACTGTCCAGAGTAGAAGCAAATCCCCATAGCAAACCTTTCCTACTCTGTGCAGTTCCCGAGACAAGCAGAGATGTCAGCAGAGAGCACTGTTGCCAGACAGAAAACAACAACTCAACTTCAGCAGCTGATAATTATTGAAAGGATTAAGATTTTTTAATATTAGTACCATATTTTTCGCCGTATAAGACGCACTTTTTCTTCCCCAAAAATGGGGGGGAAAAGTTGGTGCGTCTTATACGGCGAATACCTTCGGCCATCAACGGCCGGGACCCGCGGCTAATACAGGACATCCCCGATCGCGGTGATGCCCTGTATTAACCCTTCAGACACGGCGATCAAATAGCTGACCGCCGCGTCTGATGCGAAAATAACACTAACCCGGCTGTTCAGTCGGGGACACCACGGGGACGCGGCGACAGCGATGGAGTGACATCCAGGGCAGCGGTGACGGGTCCGGAGCGGCGGGGACAGGTGAGTACTACCTCCTATCCAGTGGTCTTCAACCTGCGGACCTCCAGATGTTGCAAAACTACAACTCCCAACATGCCCGGACAGCCGTTGGCTGTCCGGGCATGCTGGGAGTTGTAGTTTTGCAACATCTGGAGGTCCGCAGGTTGAAGATCACTGTTGGGTGCAGAATCTTTTTTTTCTAGATTTTGCACCTTTAAAATTGGGTGCGTCTTATATGCCGGTGCGTCCTATAGGGCGATAAATATGGTAATTTACAAATCTGCTTAACTTTCTGGAGCCAGTTGACATTAAAAAATAAAAATTTTTCCTGGAAAACCCCTTTAATGGTTCTGACAGTTCCTCACACATCAGTACCAAATATGTTTATTTTTATTTGTAAAATGGGAAAGGGGAGGAAAGTTCCATTATTATTAGAGGAGGGGCTTATTTATATTTTAAAAACCTTCTACAATGAAACTTGAATCAGTACTTGGATAAATCCATACTGAATAAGCTTAGAAGATGCATCTACCCTACAGAAAAGTGCCAGGCAAAATTGTCTTGCAATGTTAAAATAAAATGCCACTCATACGTGTTTCCATCTGATTTCTAAGATCTTCCGCTAATAAACCTAAGCTGGCCAATTGGTGAAAGGTTCTGAAAAAGCAGAACAACTGTCTGTTCTGAAGATGTATAAGAGAACTTTTCAGAGTACACATCATTTGAAGTGAATTCTGTGTAAGGGGGGCAGACAAGCAGAGACTCCTCGGGGAGAAAGTAAAATGATTATAGCTGTTGTATTTTCAAGCGACATAGTTAGGCAGTACCTTGGAGCCGAGTATGACCAATATGCCATTAGCTTCAGCTGCTCATATAACTTCCTCAGGGATCATTATGAGGTTGGCAAAAGCCGTTGTGCTCAGGAAAAATACATAGCTGCACAGATCAATATAACAAAGCCAATTACAGTTGTAAACCAAACATCGGACCATAGAATCATTCAGTGGGAATACATTAGAAAGTGATGCGTTGATTTTAAATAACAAAATTTTGACTGTAGTAAAAAGAAATCTTGTTCACAAAACATAGAGTTCAGAACAATATCCCATTGTGTTAAAGGAACGTAAAGGACACTTTATATTTACACTAGTTTTGGAGCAGCATAACAAATACTTGGTTATAAATAGCATTTAAAGAAATATTCTATATACAGTCATGGCCGTAAATGTTGGCACCCCTGAAATTTTTCAAGAAAATGAAATATTTCTCACAGAAAAGGATTGCAATAACACAGGTTTTGCTATACACATGTTTATTCCCTATGTGTGTATTGAAACTAAACCAAAAAAAGGGAGGACAAAAAGCAAATTGGAGATAATGTCACACCAAACTCCAAAAATAGGCTGGACAAAATGATTTTAAAAATGTCTAAATTTCAAAATTGTGGAAAATTATGATTGTTTCAAGCATGTGATGTTCCTTTAAACTCACCGGGGGGAAGTAACAGGTGTGGGCAATATAAAATAACATCTGCAAGCAGATAAAAAGGAGAGAAGTTCAATTAGTCTTTGCATTGTGTGTCTGTGTGTGCCACACTAAGCATGGACAACAGAAAGAGGAGAAGAGAACTGTCTGAGGACTTGAGAACCAAAATTGTGGAAAAATATCAACAATCTCAAGGTTACAAGTCCATCTCCAGAGATCTAGATTTGCCTTTGTCCACAGTACGCAACATTATCAAGAAGTTTGTAACCCATGGCACTGTAGCTAATCTCCCTGGGCGTGGCTGGAAGAGAAAAATTGATGAAAGGTTTCAACGCAGGATAGTCCGGATGATGGATAAGCAGCTCCAAACAAGTTCCAAAGATATTCAAGCTGTCCTGCAGACTCGGGGAGCATCAGTGTCAGCGCGAACTATCTGTTAACATTTAAATTAAATGAAATGCTATGGCAGGAGACCCAGGAGGATCCCACTGCTGACACAGATACATAAAAAAGCAAGACTACATTTTGCCAAAATGAACTTGAGTAAGCTAAAATTCTCCTGGGAAAATGTCTTGTGGACAGATGAGACCAAGATGGAGCTTTTTGGTAAAGCACATCATTCTACTGTTTACCGAAAATGGAATGAGGCCTACAAAGAAGAGAACACAGTACCTACAGTGAAATATGGTGGAGGTTCAATGATGTTTTGGGGTTGTTTTGCTGCCTCTGGCACTGGGTGCCTTGAATGTGTGCAAGGCATCATGAAATCTGAGGATTACTAACGGATTTTGGGTCGCACTGTACAGCCCAGTGTCAGAAAGCTGGGTTTGCGTCTGAGATCTTGGGTCTTCAAGCAGGACAAGGATCCCAAACACATGTTAAAAAACACCCAGAAATGGATGGAAACAAAGTGCTGGAGAGTTCTGAAGTGGCCAGCAATGAGTCCAGATCTAAATCCCATTGAACACCTGTGGAGAGATCTTAAAATTGTTTTTGGGAAAAGGCGACTTCCAATAAGAGAGATCTGGAGCAGTTTGCAAATGAAGAGTGTGAAGAGTGGTCCAACATTTTCAGTTTCAATTAAAGTTATTTTTTCCAAAGGGTGTGCAACCAAATATTAAGTTAAGGGTGCCAATAATTATGTCCAGACCATTTTTGGAGTCTGGTGACATTATGTCCAATTTGCTTTTTTTCCTCCCTTTTTTTGTTTAGTTCAAATACAAACAAATAAAGAAAAACATGTGTTACTGCAATCCTTTTCTGTGAGAAATACTTCATTTTCTAGAAATATTTCAGGGGTGCCAACATTTAAGGCCATGACTGTATATATACTGTATATTACAAATGTAAATAAACAATTAGATAGAGGCTGAAAACAAGCAAGAACAGCCAGTGGTGTAGCAAGCGGGGTGCGGGGGGTTCGGCTCGCACCGGGTTACACCAGCCTGATGGGGTGACACCACGATGCTCGACACCCCCAGCTGACCGGCGCTACGTGCGCTAGCAACTCCCCCCACCCAGGGGCGCCACTAGGCTGATTTATTGGGGCACCGGCCAAAAGCCAGGAGCGCCGAAGCTGTAATCTCCTCACCTCCCTGCATCATGCAGGTCCTGGTTGGTCAGTCACAGAGCACAATAGTAGTGACTGCCGTCAAGGACCTGCACTGTGATGCAAAATGCAAAAGATGAAGGACCTTTGGTGATGTCACAATCATGTGACCAGGACTTGGGGCGGAGCTGAAGAACATCCTGAGCGTGGGGAAAGAGAGAGAGAGTCTGGTGAGTTCTTAGGGCTGTTAGAGATGTGTTATAACCAGCAGTCCTTACAGTCAGTATAATCACATACACCACACATCCTTCAGTTATAGAATATAGTGCATCCAGCAGACTACTACGGTAGTTACTAGAGATGAGCGAACTTACAGTAAATTCGATTCGTCACGAACTTCTTGGCTCGGCAGTTGATGGCTTTTCCTGCATAAATTCGTGACTCTTTCCTAGGACTGTATCCACCTTTTCCAGCCCACCGGAGCACCGGAAAGCTGAACTAATTTATGCAGGAAAATTCAGCCCTAGTTTAGGGCTAACCCCTTGGGGGGTGACCCCTAAAGGTTGTTGTTTATTCCTAGGGCTGTAGTCACTGCTAGTACAGTAGTGTTTCCCAACCAGGGTGCCTTCAGCTGTTGCAAAACTACAACTTAAAGCATGCCTGGACAGCCTTTTTGCTGGGAGTTGTAGTTGGAGGCACCCTAGTTGGGAAATACTGTTATATGGTATATACACTATAATGTGAATCCATGTAAAGGGTAAGTAATGTAATTGTATACATTGGGGGAGATTTATCAAAACCTGTGCAGAGGAAAAGTTCCCAGTTGCCCATAGCAACCAATCAGCTTGCTTCTTTCATTTTTAACAAGGCCTCTGCAAAATGAAAGAAGACATCTGATTTGTTGCTATGGGCAACTGGGCAATGTTTTCTTCTGCACAAGTTTTGATAAATCTCCCCCATTGACCCCACCAGCAGAACAATGAGGGCATCTCTGAAGTATATCTAATGTTAATATATATTCATTATAGGATGTAATGCAAGATCAGGAGTAACATTTGGCATAATCCAGAGCTGTACTCACTATTCTGCTGGTGAGGTCACTGTGTAGATACATTACATTACTTATCCTGTACTGATCCTGAGTTATATCCTGTATCATACTCCAGAGCTGTACTCACTATTCTGCTGGTGAGATCACTGTGTACATACATTACATTACTTATCCTGTACTGATCCTGAGTTATAATCTGTTTTATACTTCAGAGGTGTACTCACTATTCTGCTGGTGAGATCACTGTGTACATACATTACTTATCCTATACTGATCCTGAGTTATGTTCTGTATTATACTCCAGAGCTGTACTCACTATTCTGCTGGTGAGATCACTGTGTACATACATTACTTATCCTATACTGATCCTGAGTTATGTCCTGTATTATACTCCAGAGCTGTACTCACTATTCTGCTGGTGAGATCACTGTGTACATACATTACATTACTTATCCTGTACTGATCCTGAGTTATATCCTGTATTATACTCCAGAGCTGTACTCACTATTCTGCTGGTGAGGTCACTGTGTACTTACATTACATTACTTATCCTGTACTGATCCTGAGTTATATCCTGTATTATACTCCAGAGCTGTACTCACTATTCTGCTGGTGAGATCACTGTGTACATACATTACATTACTTATCCTGTACTGATCCTGAGTTATATTCTGTATTATACTCCAGAGCTGCACTCACTATTCTGCTGGTGAGGTCACTGCGTACTTACATTACATTACTTATCCTGTACTGATCCTGAGTTATATCATGTATTATAGTGAGGGCCTATAACTATATATGGGGCCTATAACACAGGGGCCTATAACTATATATGTGGGCACTATTACTGTGGGGCAATACAAGGGGGGGGTGGGGGTTATATAGAAGTGAGAATTGTCCTAGAGAAAAGAGCCTAAAATGTTTGTCTGGCAGGTTCTGTGGAGACGAGCCATGGTGGGAGAAGTGGAGAAGTCATTATGATGGTCTTGATCGGATAGAGAAGAAAAGGCTCCGGTCAGAGAAGACGCCCGTGTGAGTCTATAATATCATGCTGTATTGTCCTGATTGTGTCACTTGTACATTCTGCAGTTATGTTTAGTGAAACTACTACTCCCAGCATTTCCTCACCACTGCTTATATCATACTGGGAGTTGTAGTTTCACATGGTTAAAACATCTTTAGCGCTTTCCACTTACCTGGCAGTTGGTATATTTGATTATTATGCTACACCAGTGGCGTCTGTCTGAACAGGATAAAGCATTACTTTGGGGGGGGGGGGGGTTAGGTATGGGGTGACACCATTTTCTATCGCACCGGGTGACACCAACCCTAGCAACGCCACTGAGAACAGCTTACAAACCTAAGAGCATCTTAAAGGGGTATACCAGGATTTTTATTTTTATTTAACTATGCTACAGGGGCTGTAAAGTTAGTTTAGTTCATTATATAGTGTCTGTACCTGTGTGTGATGGTAGTCTTGCAATTCTGTGATTTTCGCCCCAATATTTATTTTTAACGGCATACAAAATTACTTCTCAGGTCTCAGGTTTTTACCAGGTTGCAATGCAGCCGTGACCTAACATCACCAGTCAGCTGATGACAGGTAGCCTGTCTGGTTCAATGGGTGGAGCGATCACTTGGTGGAAGAGAGATCATTCTGCATCTAATTGTATTTTTGCAATAGCTGTTGGCACCCTGATTGGAAAACTCAGGTCTTTTGAATGGATGCAGCTCATTTCTGTTTCAATGGGTGGGGTGGCTGATGTGTGGGAGGGAGGAAAATTGAAGGAAGGAAACTCAAACAAGAAAATAGCAGTTCACAAAAAGCTAGCCACAGTGTTATGGTAATCGCAAAACATAGCCATTTAGCCCCAAGACAAGTGCAGATCCTTCCTAAGCATGTCCATTACTGTCTAGCAGGTATACAGTATACTAAAATCACCTTATGGTGGATAACCCCTTTAAATAATGTTTAAATGAGCAAAATGTGCTCTGTGAAGCACACAACATCAAAAATTGTATTTCGATTGACCATTGCAGACAAGGCAATCTGACAATGAAGTGTTAAGACCAGCGACAAATCTGCAATAGAAAAAGGTGATATGATTTTGTGTCAGCAAAATAAAGCATATATATATATATATATATATATATAGATAGATAGATAGATAGATAGATAGATAGATAGATAGATAGATATCTTACTAACCAACTTAGAATGTTTAATCTAAAAACAAAAATCATGAACATTTTTGGGATGTATTTTTTATTTTACTCTTTTCCTTTGGTATTAAAAAGTTGCTATTTTTTGTGCAATGGATGAAAGTCTTATATTTCATGGTTTTTAGCGGTCAGTGATTTGTAAACTGCAATTTTTTTTAATCATAAAAATGTTTATGTGCTGGCGCTCTAGATCCAATCAAGATATGTAGGTATAAATAATAAGGATACAGAGGAGTTTAATGATACAGATTCTATATATTTTAATAACTGGAATACGGAATATATAAAATAATTCCTTAGTTAGAATAATTAATATACCAGTCATGAAGTGTAGGATAAAATAAAACAGTATACCCATATACTCATATTACAAAAAAGGCAAAAGGAAAGAAAAAATAAGAACAATACACCAACAAAACAAAAGAAAAAAAGAAAGGGGGTGGGACTGAAGTAACACATCACATAAAAGGAGCAAATAAGAACAACAGGGTAGTCTATCATAGCTAGCCAGATCAACCAAAATAAGTTTCCGAGAGAGAGCACAGGCCGCTACAGTGTGAAAACTAGCAAGCGACAGGGATGTATAGTAGTATACTGTGAGGAATAGGTCAATTTCACCCATGGAAGCCATAAAGCTGCATGAGAGAGTCAGCTCTTGGAGTATTTGCTACTAATAGTGCTTCCATCCTATGAATCCTATCCTATTAATCTCTGCGAACCACTCAGTGAATCTCGAGACCTTCCATAACCTAGGGATCACCACTTTAGCCGCTAATATGAAGAAAGGAAAGAGAGGTATCACTTTAGGGGAAGTACCACTGAGGAAGATGGATAGGAGCAGTGGGGCTGGGTCATTAACAATAGAATGCCCTGTAATTTTTAATTTCTAAGACCTGAGACCAAATGGCTATTGTAATGGGCAGGACTACCAGATATGGAACATGGTACCTATGTCACAGTTACAACGCCAGCACTGAGCAGAAGATTTGGGGAACATTTTGTATGGAAGGGCCGGTACTCTATACCACCTGAATACTATTCTTTAGTTTGTCTCCTGGATACTTCCGAATAGCGACATCATATGGCTCAGGGCAAAAATTTTCAAAAATATGATCTAACTATTTATCCCACCCTGCAATAAAAGCAGGCTTTAGATCTCTCTGTAAATCAATGAGGAGAGCATATATGAGAGAAATAGGTTTAACAGGAGGTTGAGAAGAAACACACAAAGACTCAAAAGAGGTCCGGTACCCTTGAGAAAGCAAGTTTGTCCCCTTCAGTGGCAACAAAGTGCCTCAGTTATGCATATTCTAAAAGGGCTTTGTTCTTAAGGGGCCTGTCTGACACCAGTTCAGAGAGGAGCTTCAGAGAAGGGCCTGATTAAGCATGTCTAACAAGGAGCCAGGGTAGGCACTCAAGAAAGGATGGCATACCCAAACCTGGCAAAAAAAAAAACTATTTCCGAAAAAAATAAATAGAGATAAATAAAAAAGAAAGAAAGGGTCTGATAATAAGATATAAAATATAATTACATTTATTGAATGATACAGTGAGGTCTGGGGCAGGGCCCTTGCCACAGACAGCTCACTAAAATAGAATGGTAAAAGTTAGTTATAAACATTTAAAACGTGATGTTAGAATAGTATTGCACTTAAACGGTGGGACAATGGTGGGGGTTTATAGTCCAATGTTTGTAATAGGATATGTCCAATAAACAGTTTTTGCAGCGCTGGAGGCTCGCAGTTACGAGCCCACTGAGTATACTTGTATGCACAGTAGCGCTAAAGATCTATCCTCTATACCCCGACGGGACAGGGACAAAGTACAAGAGGAAAAATAGATCAAAGTCAGGCACTTAGTGCCTCTTACTGGCTCTGGCGAAAGCAGTCATATGCGCATAGCAGCGCTTAACGGTGATCCGGATTGATGCCTCTCAGCCCAGACAGCACGGGGAAGGTGTAGGAGAGGTGAAGATGTCCGGTACAGATGGTTATTGCGTAGTCTGCTGGAAAAGGTAATGTTCATTTGTAGCGTGTGGCAGCGCTGGAGGTCTATGGTGTGGGATCCCTCTCTCCCCCGACGGCACGGGGAGAAGCTGAGAGGGCAGTAAAAGACCAATAGTGGTGGACAAATAATCCAAATAGTCCTGACTTCTTGTGCAAAGGCAGTCTTGGACCAGACGCGTTTCAGGGAGCAGCGTCCCCTTTTTCATTGGTGTATATGCAAAGACACAGTCAGGGCTGAGAGGCATCAATCCGGATCACCGTTAAGTGCTGCTATGCGCATATAACTGCTTTCGCCAGAGCCGGTAAGAGGCACTATGTGCCTGACTTTGATCTATTTTTCCTCTTGTACTTTGTCCCCGTGCCGTCGGGGTATAGACGATAGATCTTTAGCGCTATTGAGCATACAAGTATACTCAGTGGGCTCGTAACTGAGCCTCCAGCGCTACAAAAACTGTTTATTGGACATATCCTTTTACAAACATTGTACTATAAACCCCACCATTGTCCCACCGTTTAAGTGCAATACTATTCTAACGTCATGTTTTAAATGTTTATAACTAACTTTTACCATTCTATTTTAGTGAGCTGTCTGTGGCAAGGGCCCTGCCCCAGACCTCACAGTGTTATTCAATAAATCTAATTATATTTTATATCTTATTATCTTATTATCAGACACTTCCCTTCTTTCTTTTTTTATTTATCTCTATTTATCTCTATTTATTCTGCCTTATTCTACATTTTCCTAGCCTAGTAGGACTGCTATTTTTCCATTTTTTTTTTGTGCAACGCAGTATCCTCGGTTTCGGTCTCTTGTATTTTACGTAGAGCTCCGACACTTGTACATTATATTTCCAAAAAGAGGGGTCATCCTTAGGAAGCAAAGGGGATTTAGCAAGATATCTCCGGCAAATT
Source organism: Hyla sarda (assembly GCF_029499605.1). NCBI lineage: Eukaryota > Metazoa > Chordata > Amphibia > Anura > Hylidae > Hyla > Hyla sarda. The sequence goes on along the minus strand of NC_079190.1, from coordinate 362,422,009 downwards.
GCTCATAAGGAAGAAGAAATAGGAGAAAGTGTGGCTGAAATAGCTGGGAGTGCCAAAAGAGGCAACCATGAAAGACCAGTAAAAGAAAACCGTAAGGACAGAGATTCCAATTGTACCCATAGTTTAGTATTGCCAGCATAGAAACCATCTAATAAACGTGAAATTGTGGAGGCCAAGTAATATGTAAAACAATCCAGGATGCCTAAACCACCCGTCTGTATGCATCTAACCAGAATCCCATGGGCAATCCGGGGTGGCTTTTGAGACCAAACAAAAGAAGAGAAAGAAGTGTTAAAGGAGTACTCCGGCGTGCACTTTTTTCCTTTTATCCCGTCCGGGCTGCAAAATAAAAGAAAACACACTTTCTTTTACCTGCCAACGAGCCCCCGGAGCTCCGGTACACTCCGGTACAGGTGTTCGGTCCCCGGGCTGTATTCTTCTTACTTCCTGTTAGCCCGGCACGTCACACGGAGCTTCAGCCTATCACCGGCCGCAGCGATGTCCCGCCTCGGCTGGTGATAGGCTGAAACTCTGTGTGATGTGACGGGCTAACAGGAAGTAAGAAGAATACAGCCCGGGGACCGAACACCTGTACCGGAGCTCCGGGGGCTCGTTGGCAGGTAAAAGAAAGTGTGTTTTCTTTTATTTTGCAGCCCGGACGGGATAAAAGGAAAAAAGTGCGCGCCGGAGTACTCCTTTAAGTTTAGTGAAGAAAAAGTAGGGAAGCTATATGGGTAAAGTCTGAAACAAATGCAATAGCCTAGGGAGCATATTCATTTTAAGTATGGTACTACAGCCTATCCATGAGAAGCATTATTATTATTATTTTTTTTATTGTTATTTTATCCTACCCTGAGAAGCTCTCATCTGCAAGGGCACAAGGGCATGACTGGTATATAAATTATTCTAACTAAGGCACTATTTTATATATTCCGTATTTCAGTTATTAAAATATATAGAATCTGCATTAGTAAACTCCTCTGTATCCCTATTATTTATGCCTAAATATCTTGAGCAGATCTAGAGCACCAGTATATATCATTGTGGTGTCCCGGTACCGTATTGCATACCGTACCTAGTGTAGAGATCCCCAAAGTCAGAGTAACTACGTTCAGGTAGGGTTACTCAGGTGGGACAGCCCCTAGTCGCCTCTCCTCTACTCTAATTCTCTAATGTTAATACCTGTATATATTTAATAATAATGTATATCTAATATAATGTATAGTACTTACCTTGTTTAGCGTCGCAGGACCTTCGGTCATGTGACCATGTTAATATCCTCTATGGTATGTTGGAGGACATTTGGAGGTCCTTGAGTCACGTGATACCCAGCATTCTCTGTAATGGTAATTGACAGCAGTATTGGACCAATTAGCACTATTTCAGCCCCTGCCCATATAAGGGAGCTGTAGCCAATTATCGCTCTCTTGGGTTGCTGCTCTCGTGGATGCCGGACTAGCAGGACGGATCTGCGCAACTTGCAAAGACACGCTAGGCCTGAAAACCTACCGGCCTCAGCTGAACTAAAACCGTGAGTTCTAAACTACCCCCGCTAAAGCAAGCGTGACTACTGGACCGCAACTAAATCCCCTAAATCCAGTGGAACAGCGCATAATACCTTAAAGACTCTAAATTGCTAAAGTCCCAACCTTTGTCAATCTCCAAATAAAGCAGTTGTATGCATAGAGACTGTTCCGTTTATGAAGCTTGCAGAAAATCTTCAGTAAAAGTTATACCTGTTTCAGAAAACTCTCCGGTTGTGGACATTCTATTATTATCTACCTCCCTATTGCTCTTGGGAAGAGTGGCTGTAGGACAAGCATTACTGAGGAGCCCTCACCCTAGCATCACGAATAGCAAGGGTTAACAAGTACCCTTTAGTCACCGCACAGCTACACTCCCCATACCCTACTCCCTCCAGGCTATCACATCATTTTTACACAAAAGTTATATTGTCCTTTTCTATGGAAGGTTGTTCGCTGGTCTAGTGTAGTTCATTTGGCAAAGTATCTATCTCTATGCTCATTCTTAAGAGCAAATAAGGTGTGTGCTCCTGCCATATATTTAAACTCATTTTAGGTCAGTGGTAAAACATGATGCTGTTTGGCCTCTAAACCGACATATTTATTTGCTTAGTCGGATATCTGTCTATAGCAAAAATGTGCAATTAACTGGAATAATCATTATAGGGGGAGATTTATCGAAACCTGTGCAGAGGAAAACTTGCCCAGTTTCCCATAGCAACCAATCAGATCGCTTCTTTCATTTTTCACAGGCCTTCAGAAAAATGAAAGAAGCAAGCTGATTGGTTGCTATGGGCAACTGGGCAAGTTTTCCTCTGCACAGGTTTTGATAAATCTCCCCCTATGTCTGCATACCATGTCATTATAGAAGTAGCAAGACACAAACTAAATCCTTCCAAGAAACCCATAAAAAACATATACATTAAGAAGACACATTTAAATGATGACACATGGGGGAGGGAACACGAGTGTGATGGAAATGAATATTTCTACTATTGTACTATGCCTTTAGGTCAGTGGTCTTCAACCTGCGGACCTCCGGATGTTGCAAAACTACAACTCCCAGCATGCTGGGAGTTGTAGTTTTGCAACATCTGGAGCTCCTCTGGTTGAAGACCACTGCTTTAGGTATAAATAACTGACTAGGATGTGAATAATAGATGTTAATTGAGTTGACCAGAAAACACTATATAGAACCTGTTAAAGGGGTACTCCGGTGAAAACCTTTTTTCTTTTAAATCAAATGGTGGCATAAAGTTAAACATATTTGTACATTACTTCTATTAAAAAATCTTAATCCTTCTTGTACTTATTAGCTGCTGAATACTACAGAGGAAATTATTTTCTTTTTGGAATGCAGAGAGCATGATGACATCACGAGCACAGTTCTCTCTGCTGACGTTATTATAATAATAATAACACTTTATTTATTGTTGTCCTTAGTGGGATTTGAACCCAAGTCCCCAGCACTGCAAGGCAGCAGTGCTAACCACTGAGCCACCATGCTGCCCTTAGCATACATCTGCTATGCATGGTTGCTAAAATGGACAGAGATGTCAGCAGAGAGCACTGTGCTCGTGATGTCATCAGTTTTCCAAAAAGAAAGGAATTTCCTCTGTAGCATTCAGCAGCTAATAAGTACTGGAAGAATTAAGATTTTTTAATAGAAGTAATTTACAAATATGTTTAACTTTCTGCCACCAGTTGATTTAAAAGAAAAAAGGTTTTCACCGGAGTACCCCTTTAAAGATATTTATCCATGGTATGACAAGGGAATGTGGCATACTGTACATATAATGTGAAAGTTTCAATGCCCCAATACATCTATTGCACAGAAACCCCAATATGTCTACTGCATACAAGCCCTTAGCATGTCTATTACTTTTGCTATAAAAAATTATAGGCAGTCAGAGGCATAACTTGTAGGTTCTGGGCCCCAATGTTAAAATCGGCAGCAGCGCCCCATGTGCTCATTATAATAATGGTTTCTTATGATGCAAATATGCTTTGGGGCTGCCTTAGGCACCAGGGCTCCGACGCGACTGCTAACTGTGCACCCCCTATAGCTATGCCCCTATAGGCAAACTTATAGTCTAGTTGACTAACTAACACAAGCTAGAGGGCACTGCTGTAGAGAAAGACCAATTATGTCAGCATGTACTGTGGAGGCTAACATTCTGTCACTATAACAACGCGGAGTCCTGATGCCTGTGGGTCCGGAGGTGCTGGGTAGTGTTGAGCGGCATAGGCCATATTCGAATTCGCGAATATTCGCGAATATATGGATGAATATTCGTCATATATTCGCGAATATTCGCATATTCGTTATATTCTCGTTTTATTTTCGCGTATGCAAAAATTAACATTAATGAACATTCGCATATGCGAAAATTAGTATATGCTAATTTTCACATATGCGAATTTTCGCACGCCAGTCTCACACAGTAGTATTACAGCCTTCTTTACACCACACAAGCTGGAAGCAGAGAGGGGTGATCACTGTGATGTGTACTGTGAAGAAAAAAAAAAAAAAAAAAACGAATATTCGTAATTATGAATATATAGCGCTATATTCGCGAAATTCGCGAATTCGCGAATATGCGTTATTCGCGAATAATATTCGAATTGCGAATATTCGCGAGCAACACTAGTGCTGGGAACCAAGAAACCCAAAGTCACTCAATAGCAAACATAGAAAGACAAAAAAGTACCCGCACTCACCGCAAGGAAACAGCAGACCGACTTCTATGGCATCTCGGACAAATCCGACTTCAGGCTGAGAGCAGGGCGCTCAGAGTGGAGACGACTGCCGGCAAAGTTTTGCGCAGATCGCGCCTCTGAGTGCCCTCCTGTCAGCCTGAAGTCGGAGCTGTCGGAGATGCCATAGAAGTCGGTCTGCTGTTTCCTTGCGGTGAATGCGGGTACCTTTTTTTTCTTTCTATGTTTGCTATATAGTCTAGTTGAAACTGCAATCCCTATACCCTGTATAGCTACTATACTGTTCCAATTATCCATTGAACTGTGCATTGTCAAACCTATGTGACAACTACCGTACACAGACGTCAACATGGTAAATTTATTAGACACTCTCCATGAAATCTAGTGTAGACAGATGTTGCCCATACAATTGTTTTATACACAAGTCACTTCTCATTCTGTCTTCAAGATAACGCTCGTTCATCTATTTTCAGCTTATTAATAAGATGATCTGTACTCTGGGATCCAGTGATAGTTTCAGACAGTGTATGATTCTTATACCCTTTTATAAGGTAGGCAGGTTCCCTCCCTATATAATATATCATATATGTACAAATAGAGCATGGGAGCCTAATATATTTCTAAACACAGTTTGACTGAACACTTAAAGTGTAGACAAAATTTTACACTGTAAAAGTTTTCATTGTAACAAAGCATTGCACAATAACAATGTACATAAAGATTCATATTTAGGATGTGTTCACATGGACGGATTACCTGCAGAATTTCTGCAGCGTATTTGCTGCGGAAAATCCCCAGCGGATTTTGCTACCATTGACTTCAATGGGTAAGCAGAAAATCCGCAATAGAGACAGATTTGCAGATTTTCCTTCGGACCCATTGAAGTCAATGGTAGCAAAATACGCTGCAGATTTTCCATAGCAAATAAAATGCAGAAATACTGCAGGTAATCCGTCTGTGAACATACCCTTAGGGAAGGGTCATATGTGCTGTATTTTGCTGTGTAGGTTGTTGCATATTTTCTGCAGCTGATTATGCTGCCCGCTGACTTTAATAGGTAGGAAAATATGCAGCATGAAATATGCAGCAAAATATGCAGGAAAATACAGCATGTGTGCCCCTACCCTTAAAGGGGTATTCCAGGAAAAAACTTTTTTATATATATCAACTGGCTCCAGAAAGTTAAACAGATTTGTAAATTACGTAATCAAAAAGAGTTACAAACCTGTTGAAGCGTGAACTATCGCGAGAAACGGACCGTAGTTTGTAGAAGCACACCTGTATGAGCGTCTCCGCACTGATGTATGGAACCGTAAAATAAAGGACACATTTTGCAGCATTGCAGCAGTAATTTACAAATCTGTTTAACTTTCTGGAGCTAGTTGATATAGAAAAAAAAGTTTTTTCCTGGATAACCTGGAAGGGGTGGCTGAGTATTTAAACTAGGTGAGTGGGGGGAGAATAATAAAGCAAAGAAAGCAGACAGTGGGATGGATAGGTTAGAGAGGGGTCAGGACATAATGGTGGGTGGAGAGGAGTCCTGTGGGGGGAGGTTAAGAGAAGTGGATAAGGAGATTCATGCGTTACAAACCAGCTGTAAAAATAAATGTAGCCCGGAAAATTGTAATCCCTATAATTAAAAAAATTCCATTAGCCCCAATAACTCAATAACTACAATAAGCCCCATTAACAAAAAAAATACCGTTAGCCCCAATAACTTAAATAACAACGTTAGACGCAATAACGCAAAAAATCCCATTAGCCCCTATAGCTTAAATAATAACGTTAGACCCAATAACTCAAAAAATACCATTAGCCCCAAAAACTTAAATAGTACAATTAGCCCTTATAACTCAAAAAATAACATTAACCCCAATAACTCTGAAAATCCCATTAGTGAGACTATATGTGTAAAACTTAATGGAAATGGAAAGTGTATGTTCACAAATGCCAGAAGCCTAGCAAATAAAATGGGGGAGCTTGAGGCCTTGATACTGGAGGAACATATTGATATAGTTGGGGTCACTGAGACATGGCTGGACTCCTCGCATGACTGGGCTGTCAATCTGCAGGGGTTTACATTGTTTCGCAAAGATATAATGAACAGAAAAGGTGGTGGAGTCTGTCTGTATGTAAGAAGGGGTATGAAAGTCAGTGTGAACGATGCCATAGTGTGTGATGATTCTGAGGATGTGGAATCACTGTGGGTAGAATTACAAAAGGAGGGAAATACTGAAAAAATAATATTTGGTGTAATCTACAGACCCCCTAATATCACTGAAGAGATAGTTCGGCTTCATAAACAAATAGAGAGGGCCGCCCGGGCAGGTACAGTGGTAATAATGGGAGATTTTAACTATCCAGATATAGATTGGGGTCCAGGGTTGGCTAAAACTACAAAGGGGCGACAATTCCTAAATTTATTGCAGGATAATTTTATGGGCCAGTTTGTGGAGGACCCAACAAGAAGTGATGCCTTGTTGGATCTGATCATTTCCAACAACGCAGAGCTGGTTGGTAATGTGACTGTGCGGGAAAACCTTGGTAATAGCGACCACAATATAGTTACTTTTGACTTAAAATGTTGAAAACAAAGACATACGGGGAAATAAAAACATATAACTTTAAAAAGGCAAATTTCCCTGGGCTGAGAGCTGCACTACAGGACATAGACTGGGGGAGGTGTTCTCAAATACTGATACAGAAGGTAAATGGGACATCTTTAAATCAACTCTAAATAACTATACAGCTAAATATATACCAAAGGGGAACAAATATAAACGATTAAAACTAAATCCTACATGGCTGACAAATGAGGTTAAAAGAGCAATAAACAACAAAAAAATAGCCTTCAAAAAATACAAATCTGATGGGTCAGCTATAACATTTAAACAGTACAAAGAGCTTAATAAAATCTGTAAAAATGTAATAAAAACAGCAAAAATTCAAAATGAGAGACAGGTGGCCAAAGAAAGCAAAACTAATCCTAAATATTTTTTTAGGTATATAAATACAAAAAAACCAAGGACAGAGCATGTAGGACCCCTTAATAATGATAATGGGGAGGTTGTCACGGGCGATCAAGAGAAGGCGGAGCTACTGAATGGGTTCTTTAGTTCTGTATATACTATGGAAGAAGGAGCTGACATTGGCCAGGTCAGAGCTGGTAACACATCATGTAATGTACTGAACTGGCTTAATGTAGAGATGGTACAAGGTAAGTTAAGTAAAGTAAATGTAAGCAAATCTCCAGGGCTGGATGGACTACACACAAGAGTTCTTAGAGAGGTAAGTTCAGTAATATCTGTACCCTTGTTCATGATATTTAGAGATTCTCTGGTGTCTGGTATTGTGCCAAGGGACTGGCGCAAGGCGAATGTGGTACCAATCTTCGAGAAGGGCTCTAGGTCTTCACCAGGAAACTATAGACCGGTAAGTCTAACGTGCATTGTGGGTAAATTGTTTGAAGGACTTATAAGGGATTACATACAGGAATACATAGGGGATAATTGTATTATAAGTGATAGCCAGCATGGGTTTACTAAGGATAGAAGTTGTCAAACCAATCTAATTTGCTTTTATGAAGATGTGAGTAGAAGCCTTGACAGAGGAATGGCTGTGGATATAGTGTTTCTGGATTTTGCCAAAGCGTTTGATACTGTCCCTCATAGACGTCTGACAGGTAAATTAAGGTCTTTGGGTTTGAAAATTTTAGTTTGTAACTGGATTGAACACTGGCTCATGGATCGTACCCAGAGAATGGTTGTCAATGATTCGTACTCTGATTGGTCCCCGGTAATTAGTGGTGTACCCCAAGGTTCAGTACTGGGACCGCTGCTGTTTAATTTATTTATCAATGATATAGAGGATGGTATTAACAGCTCTGTTTCTATCTTTGCAGATGACACCAAGCTTTGTAGCACAGTACAGTCTATAGAGGATGTGCATAAGTTACAAGATGACTTGGATAGACTAAGTGTCTGGGCATCCACTTGGCAAATGAGGTTCAATGTGGAAAATGTAAAGTTATGCATCTGGGTACTAATAACCTGCATGCATCGTATGTCTTAGGGGGGATTAAACTGGCAGAGTCACTGGTAGAGAAGGATCTGGGTGTACTTGTAGATCACAGACTACAGAATAGCATGCAATGTCAGGCTGCTGCTTCCAAAGCTGGCAGGATATTGTCATGTATCAAAAGAGGCATGGACTCAAGGGACAGGGACATAATACTCCCCCTTTATAAAGCATTGGTACGGCCTCACCTGGAATATGCTGTTCAGTTTTGGTCGCCTGTTCATAAAAGGGACACTGCGGAGTTGGAAAGGGTGCAGAGACGAGCGACTAAACTAATATGGGGCATGGAACATCTTAGCTATGAGGAGCGATTAAAGGAGTTACAATTGTTTAGTCTTGAGAAGAGACGTTTAAGGGGGGATATGATAAACGTATATAAGTATATTAATGGCCCATACAAAAAATATGGAGAAAAACTGTTCCAGGTTAAACCCCCCCAAAGGACGAGGGGGCACTCCCTCCGTCTGGAGAAGAAAAGGTTTAGTCTAAAGGGGCGACACCTTCTTTACCGTGAGGACTGTGAATTTATGGAACGGTCTACCTCAGGAACTGGTCACAGCAGGAACAATTAACAGCTTTTAAACAGGGTTAGATACATTCCTGGAACAAAATAACATTAAATCTTATGCAGAATTGTAAAACTAAATCCCTTTCCTTTATCCCCTTACACCCTTCCCTTCAATTCCCTGGTTGGACTTGATGGACGTATGTCTTTTTTCAACCATACTAACTATGTAACTATGTAACCTCTTTAAGGGTAGGGTCCAACATGTCGTTTTTTGCTGCATATTTGCTGCTGGGTATTTTCCTTCCCATTGAAGTCAATGGGTAGCAAAATCAGCTGCATATTTTGCTACCCATTAACTTCAATTTGTAGGAAAATATGCAGCAGAAAATACCCAGCAAAATATGGCACATGTGACCTTACACTAAATCTTAAGCTGCAATAGAGCATTAAAGGAAAACTGTAACCCTGATCACTCACACTAAACCAAATACACTGGGTTATAGTGTGGGTGACCAGGAGTCCAAAGAGGGGTCACTTGCTATAATCGGTGCCGGAGTTTCTGAGATATTGGCTGGGGAAGTTCCCCTTCTGAATTCAGGTAATTGCGCACAGGAGGCGGGGCCCCCGCTGGCTGGCTGCTCCTGCTTCTTTCCGTCCCCTAATTAACATATTCATATTCTGCGACTCCCCGTCCTAGTGACGTGAGTGGCATGTGCGCTGCGCTCTGTTGGTAGAGCGCATGCGCCAGCAGTTTACATACAGCTCTCATGTCCTGATGATGTGAGAGCTCTGACTGCTGAAAGTAGTCACGTGAGAGCTGTATCAGAATCTGCAGTGGCAGATATCCAAAGAATGCCAGAAAAAAACCTGTGTGGAAACCAGCCTAAGAATGCATACATGGTAGCTATTGCTTTATAGTGCGTGCAATGCTGCATGCCGGTTATTTTTCATACGTGGAATCAGTTCAGCTATAGACCTAAAAAGCTTGTACAAAAGAAAAAAAATATGTATTTCAGGCATTAGTCTAAATCTCCTGCATTATTTTTCCCATACATTATTTTATTATTGCATTGTATTGTCTGCACTGCCAAATAAAATCACGAATCTCTATGATAGTCTTAAAAAATATATTACCGTATATACTCAAGTATAAGCCGACCCTAATATAAGCCGAGGCCCCTTATTTCACCCAAAAACCCTGGAAAAGTCATTGACTCGACTATAAGCCTAGGGTGGGAAATACATCATCCCCCCCTGTCATCATCCAGACCCCCGTCATTAACACCCCCGTCATCATCACCCTGTCATCATCACCCTGTCATTTTCACCCCAGTCATCATCACCCCGTCATCATCCAGACCCCCATCATTAACACCCCCGTCATCATCACCCTGTCATTTTCCCCCCATCATCATCACCCCGTCATCATCCCCCTCCCTTCATCATCACCGCCTGTCAATCCCTTCAATGATCAGTGGGCTTCAACCCGCGGACCTCCAGATGTTGCAAAACTACAACTCCCAGCCGATGGCTGTCCGGGTATGCTGGGAGTTGTAGTTTAGATCTGGAGGTCCGCAGGTTGAAGACCACTGCGGCCTTCGTCATCATCCAGACGCCCCTCTAGTTTTCTACTCACCTCCCCTCGGTGGGAAGGAAGGGTGAGCTGGTCCGGGTCATCTATGCTGCAGGGACCGTCCGGTGGGGAGGGTTAGTTGTTTTTCCGGGCTGTCCATTTTCACCGTGAGGCCCTCTTCTCCGCTCCGGGCCGGACCCAGACTAGCAACGTTGCCTTGACGACGACGCACAGGGACGTTCATGCGCAGGGACGTCTGCTGCACACAGACATCCCTGTGCGTCGTCATCAAGGCAACATCACTAGTCAAGGGCCGGCCCGGAGCCGAGAAGGGGGCCTCCCCGTGAAAATGGACAGCCCGGAACGACTAACCCTCCCCACCGGATGGTCCCTGCAGCATAGATGGCCCGGACCAGCTCACCCTTCCTTCCCACCGAGGTGAGATGAGTAGAAAACTGAAGGGGGGGTCTGGATGATGACGAAGGCCGCAGTGGTCTTCAACCTGCGGACCTCCAGATGTTTCAAAACTACAACTCCCAGCATGCCCGGATGGCTTTCCGGGCATGCTAGGAGTTGTCGTTTTGCAACATCTGGAGGTCCGCAGGTTGAAGACCACTAAAAGGGATTGACAGGCAAACAGTTCACTCAAGGATAAGCCGAGGGGGGCGATTTTAGCACGAAAAATTGTGCTGAAAAACTCGGCTTATACTCGAGTATATACAGTAATACACTTCTGAAAATACTTTTTATTATTGTTAAAAAATTTTAAATGGTAAAAACATATAATTTACTTACAAGAAGATGTTTTATTTCTATGATGAATGGATAGTTTGAAATAAAACATCTTTTTGATAGATATTGGACAAATATTACTATAAATAAATCAATGCATAAATATTTTACCATTAAGGATGACAATAATGTTTTAAATAATAAACAATGACAGCAGACAAACTCCAGAGCATGCTGTAGTTATGTAACCTGAAAATAGTGAATAACTTACTAGATGGTAAAGGTTAACACATGTTTCCATTTCTTACATTGACTCTTATCTGGATAATGTATGAGTGTATTAGTGCATGTATACCTGCATACAGAATCATGAAGCCCTGGAAGTTACTAGACTGTGGAAGTTCCTAGACTATGACAGACATTTATCAACCCGAGTTTTTTTCCCATAAAATTGTCGGAAAAAATTTGCAATTGCGCCACATCTGCCAGGCGACAATCTGCCACGAGAGCGAGAAAAGCATTTTTTTCAAATCGCCGTAAATAAGCGTTTTTACAATTTTGACTTGCCATAGTCAGAAATTTATCAACTGCGACATTCGCAAAAAAGTCGCTAAGGCTTTAAAAACCTACTAAATATACTCCAGCCAAACCTTGGCTTAAATAACAGAAACTGACTATTGTTTTCACTTACGTGAGAAAAAACTCCCGCTTTTGCTTACCTTCGAAAAATGTATTAACGCCGTGCAACAATATAGTAAATTTGTCGCACGTAAGCAGAATGGAAGTGAGAAAAAACAAACTAAAATATAGCATACCTAAGCAAACTTTCATAAGTGCCCCTTTTTTTTTTGTTTTATATATATACGGCTTAAAGGGGTACTCCACTGGAAAACATTTTTTTTTTAAATCAACTGATGCCAGAAAGTTAAACAGATTTGTAAATTACTTCTATAAAAAAAAAGCCTAATCCTTCCAGTACTTATCAGCTGCTGAATGCTCCACAAGAAGTTCTTTTCTTTTTCAATTTCCTTTCTGCCTGACCACAAGTTCTCTCTGCTGACACCTCTGTCCATGTCAGGAACTGTCCAGAGCAAGAAAGGATTGCTATGGAGATTAGCTCCTACTCTGGACAGTTCCTAAAATGGACAGAGGTGTCAGCAGAGAGCACTGTGGTCAGGCAGAAAGGAAATTAAAAAATAAGTACTAGAAGGATTGGGATTTTTTTAATAGAAGTAATTTACAAATCTGTTTAATTTAAATTGATTTAAAAGAAAATGTTTTCCAGTGGAGTACCCCTTTAATGCTTATATATATTAAATGCTATACTCTCTAATGTATTTTTGAGGGAATTTACAATTCCCTGCCCCAGGGCTAAAGTCCTGCAGGAACGTGTGGGAACTGAGTTCCTGCACTTTTTCTACAGCAGGAACACCTTTCCTATTAGCAGTACCAGCACTTGAATGGAAATCTTGGGTGAGTTCCCACACTTTTTTTTCCCAGGACTTGACCCCTGCCCTGCCCCGCCCCATCACGAAGTGGCAAGGCCGCACAAAATTTCTATGCAAGTTCTCTTTTTGCCCATTTTTTTTTTTTAAATAGATATGCTAAAATCACCCTAGTCTGACCCTATACCTTTTTATTTTTCTCTTTATGGGGCTGTTATGAGCCATTATTGGTTTCGATTGGTACCATTTTGGTGTCAAATTTTTTTATCGCAATTTATATATTTTTTCTGATAAATGATGTGACCAAAAATCAGCAATTCTGTTTGTTTTTTAGTTTATTATTTTTTTTTTTTGTTTCTTTTTCACTTAATCCATTCACTGTATGGGATCAATAATGTTATTTTTTAATAGTTTGGATAATTTCACACACAAAATATGCTCGTATTTATTTATTTATTTATCTTTTATTTGAAAAATGGGAAAATGGTGGCTTGATGGGGAAGTTTTTTTTATTTTGTAAGTTTTTCAAATCTCTCCAAGGGACTTTTCATGTGATCTTCAGTCCGGTCCACAGAAAATCTGTGCCTAATGTGTCAGAAGAAGTAAATCATATGTGATCAGCTGACTTCCTATTAACAAATCACTTCTGCTAGCTCCCAGATCCCTTACCTCTCCTCTCATCTGTAAACTGCGGCTGCTATCTCTAATGGATAAGGATTTATAGTAGACATTTACCTCTCCTGAGGCTGTGTTCAAAAATGTTTCAAAAAGTTTTTTTTTAAATGTTTTTTTTTCTCTAATGTTGCATAGATTTTTTTCAAAATCATGGCAAAAATGGTGCTACTTTATTGCAATTGCACAAAACACAGAAAAAATAAGGTATATCTACAACGAATTTGGAAAGTCAAGTAAAAACAGCCAAAAAAGCTGTAAAAACGTGTAAAATGCAGAAAAATTCGCAAACACAGCCTAAAGACTTCAAATCTTCATAAAGCACCTCAATTGTAATTATAGGTCAAATGACTTCCACCTCATGGCAATATTTCTCTAAAAAACATGCTATGAATAAGAAAATGCATGAAAACTGCACATCATGTGAACTACCCTTAAAGGGGTATTCCGGCTTTAGACATTTTATCCCCTTTATCGCATTATGTGCGAAGCTGTGTCTCCAGGCTCGGAAACCAGAAGTTTTCGGGACTGGAGACGTGATGTAACGCCACGCCCCCATCATTTTGTCCCCTCCCATAGACATGTTGGGAGGGGACATGATGTTACATCACGATAGGGGCCTGGAGATGTTTCCAAGCCTGGAGGTGCAGCTCCGCACATAATGCGGGTGCTGCAGGGAGATCACGAGGGTCCCAGCAGCAGGCTCCACACGATCAGACATCTTATCCCCTATCCTTTGGATAGGGGATAAAATGTCTAAAGCTGGAATACCCCTTTAACCCACTTATAAGTCTACTCAGTTAACCTGGGTAAACCCCAGCACCAGAAGCCTAATTAAATGCCCAGGTGCAGTGATCAAACACCACACCCAATCTCTCTGCAAAGCCAGAGGATTTATTGGATTGCATCCAATATGGAGCCTTATTCATTGTTGCCACATCAGCTAAAACAGGTAAGCATAAGCACCAGGCATATACAATAACCTCTACAAAATAATAGTGCTTCTCTAATAATAGCTTGAGAATATGTTAAAGAACAAACAGACAATATACAATATTCCTAGGTGAATATTCTTTGGGATTGTCATATTAAATCTATTAATTTTAGACACTTTTATGCCCACCCTACTAATATTAGTCTTTGGCATTCTCTATACTTTACTTAGTTTCAGACACTGTTAATCTTTTCTTTAGTAAATCAATGTGTAGCAGGACACTCGGGTGCTAGAAAATATAAAGAGTTCTATTAAAAGACAAAAAAAAATCTATTTTCTTGTTTACATTGAACCATAACAAATCTCCCTCTGCACGGATCAATATACTTGTGTGGCCATTGATTTATTTTAATGAGATCATAACATTTTGGGGTTTATTAATCAAAGGGCGGTACGCTGTATTTTACGGTATTAAGGGAAAGCATTGCAGCTTTCCAGGTGAATGTTACAGCCCCTGCTATGTCTAGACAGAGGAGCTTGTTTAATGAGTCCCACAACAGAGGAAGACAAAAAAGGTCAATTTTATTCCAAAAAATAGAAACCCAGTTGTGTCTACAGAAGAAAAAGATTTCATCTACTGTATATGAATGTTTCCATTTATAGTAATGCCCCCTACAGATTGCTTTTGTTTGGTCTTAACATGTATTGCATCCCACAAGCATCGTGAATACAAATTATTAAGGTGATTTGCATGAAACCATATTGGATTGCTATAAGAATAATCAATGAGGGGGAAAAAAAAGGGGGTGCTCCCTTGTGTAGTACAGTATATCAAAAGGTGTATATCCCACCACCACCACACTAAAGTGACTTTGTGGAGTCGTGCTAGCAATAGACACAACTCTATAAAAGACGATGAATAGTGAGCATGCTGCTGCACACTGACCTAAGCATACTTCTTATAGAAGCAGATTCACAGCACATAAATGAATGGTAGGAGGCAAAAGTAGGTTTTAGAAGTGCCTTTAGAAACTGGCATAAACATGACCACATGCAATGCACAGGACGATAACGACTTTATTGGGAATATAACTGAACAACACGTTTCCCCAGTATCATGTGCCTTCCTCATGTCCGCAGAGTAACTGATGCAGCGTCCTGCTCTGTGCATCTATGATCCTGTCTGCACAGTCTCAGACGCTGCATCAGTCGCTCTTGTGGACCTGAGGAAGGCACGGGATATTGCCTAAACGTGTTATCCAGTTATATTCCCAATAAAGTCGTCTTTTGCATTGACTTTGGTCGTGAAAATACTGTTATAAGGCTTCATTCGTGTTATGTATGCAACATTTGTCCTAGATAATTCTTCCACTATTTACTTTTCTATGTACGCCTGCTGTACAAATGCATACCCAAAATGTAACCTTTTGACATATATTTGACCAATGTATATGTATTATGTCTGAGAAGATGTTAAAATAGTTCAGCTGCTATACATAAAACCAGGCTGCACTGTGCTCATTCATGGAAACCTATATTACTATATTACTGCTCTGTTATGTATTGAGTAACAATAGATCATCTATAAAAGTTAGTTGGGCCTTTACTCCACCCCTGCTTAAGTTCAATTTCATGTTTAGCATGCCCAGTGGAATAAACAAACTACATTGGGCTTAAATCCAATAGGAAAGAGGGAAAGGGCTCCAAGAAGAACAAATACTGTATATACTCGAGTATTAGCCGACCAGAATATAAGCCCAGGCCCCTACATTCACCCCCAAAACCTGGGAAAACTTATTCACTCAAGTATAAGCCTAGGGGGGAAAATACATCACCCCCCCCCTGTCATCATCCAGACCCCTATCATCATCACCCCCTGTCAAACCCCCCCTGTCATCATCACCCCCAGTCTATATCCCCCCTGCCATCATCAAGACCGCCCACTCTGTCATCATATAGGCCCCCCTCGTTGTCTACTTACCTCCACAGTTCTCTCTGTCCTGTTGCTTAGTAGCTGCAGGGACCGTCTGCATTCTGGTGGGGAGGGTGAGCTGGTCTGGGCCGTCCATCTTCACCGGGAGGCCCTCTTCTCTGCTCCGGGCTGGCCCCAGACTAGTGGCACTGCATTCACGCCATCGCGCTGGGACGTCCATGCGCAGGGACGCCCCTGACGTCATGGACGTCTGCTGCGCATGGACGTCCCTGTGCGGCTGCGTCAATGCAGCCTCACTAGTTGGATAGTCCCTGCAGTGAAGAAGGATGGCCTGGCCGGCAGGCTGGCCGGCAAAGAAGAGGGCCTCCAAAGAAGTAGGGAAGCGGCACTCCAATGTAGCATGAAAAAAGTTATTTATTCATCCATCCATGTAACAGACAGCTACGTTTCGGTCTCCCAATGAGACCTTTCTCAAGTCAATGGCTTGAGAAAGGTCTCATTGAGAGACAGAAATATAGCTGTCTGTTACATGGATGGGTGAATAAATTATCTTTTTCATGCTACATTGGAGTGCCGCTTCCCTACTTCTTTGGATTGTGTGAGATGGGACTTGGAGTCTGGCCTTGAGTTGCAGAGGACCCTTTTTTGGACTGGGAGTTCATTCATAGTGCCGATTCTGGCCTACATGTTACACACAAACAATAGGTATACCAAATAAGAGCTCAAAAAGTACTTTATTCAATGCAATATAAAATATTTGCATAAATTATATGAAACTGGGAAAAGACGCATGCAAAGTAAGGGAAGAAATGCTCTGGTTGTATCAACTATGGGGGAGATTTATCAAAACCTGTGTAGAGGAAAAGTTGTCCAGTTGCCCATAGCAACCAATCAGATCGCTTCTTTCATTTTTCACAGGCCTTCATGAAAATGAAAGAAGCGATCTGATTGGTTGCTATGGGCAACTCAGCAACTTTTCCTCTGGACATGTTTTGATAAATCTCCCCCTATATGTCTAAAGAAAATACATATATCAGTATATAATGTAAAGGGCTGGCATCTCCTTGCCTGTATGTGCATGTTGTGTTCCTTTTCTGTACTTCTCGGTAGTGATGAGCGGCATTGGCCGAATTCGCGATATTTTGCAAATATATAGACGAATATTCATCCTATATTCGCGTATTTCACGTATTTGTCATATTCGCATATTCAAGGAAGAAAACAGTGAGGGGGTGGGCAACTTTACTATTGGTTGCTAGGGATGTTGTTGATAACCTCTGACAAGTGTATTTGCATCATTCTAATTGGCCCACAAAGAAAAGATGAAATATACAAATATTCCCATATGCGAATATGTGCATATGTGGAAAAAAGTGAATATTCGTAATTTCGAATATATAGCGAATATATTCGCAGAATTTGCGATATTGGCGATAAAAATTTGAAACGTGAATATTTGCTCCCAACACTACTTCTGGGTGCCATACCTTATGAGTAAGAGAATAGACACAGTGATGGTATTCAGGAGTATATAATCCAGTTTATGGTTTAACAGGGATATATTTTGTGATATTGCTGCAGTATTCATTGTCTTCATAGTTCATACAGCCCTGTCATCCGTATTTGTCTTCCCTATTATA
Source organism: Hyla sarda (assembly GCF_029499605.1). NCBI lineage: Eukaryota > Metazoa > Chordata > Amphibia > Anura > Hylidae > Hyla > Hyla sarda. The sequence continues at coordinate 362,404,254 of NC_079190.1, read as the reverse complement.
TGTAATTCATGTAAATAAATAGGCAGCATAAAACAGATCCTGAGACTACACTGAGTGAAGTGTCTTTCCTTATACATAGATAGGGAGAGATGCATCACTCAGCGTCAGTGGGGCAGGAAGCAGCTGTGGGTACCACCTACCATGACTACTTATCCAGGTCCCGACGTCTTTGTAAAACTATTATTTCTCTGAAATGCCCAAGTGTCTGCTTCACTCTCCCTGTATGGACAGTTTAAAACACACAACAGGTTTCCTTTAACCCCTTCCTGCAAATGGATGTATATGTAAGTCTACTGCGAGCTCCTGCTGTATGACACACGCTCAGTAGCTGAGCACGCATCATACCGGGAGGGTCTCATTTGCTATCAGCAATCGGGACCCACGGCTAATGCAGGACATCACTGATCAGGCTGATGTCCAGCATTAACCCTTTAGACGCCACAATCAATTTTCTAGTGAAAAAAAAACAACTAATAAATATGCATTAAACCCTTTAAATCACCCCTTTTTTCATTTTTCAAATAAATAAATAAACGTGTGTGGTATTGCAGCGTGCATAAATGTCCAAACAATTAAAACATAATGGTAATTAAACCACATGTTCAAAGGTGCAAGCGTAAAAAATTCCAAATGCCAAAGACCATATTTTTGGTCACTTGATATACTAGAAAAAAATGAATAAAACGCGATCAAAAGGTGCCATTAAAATAAAAATGGTCCCGATAAAAACTACAGATCATGGCACAAAAATAAGCCCCCATGCATAAGGAAAAATAAAAAAAGTTATAGGGGTCAGAAGATGACAATTTTAAACATATTAATTTTGGTGCATGTAGTTATAATTTCTTTAAAGTAGTAAAATAAAATAGAACCTACATAAATCGGGTATCCTTGTAACTGTATGGACCAAAAGAATAAAATATAAGGTGTCATTTTTAATGGAAAGTGCACTGCGTAGAAGCGGAAACCCCCAAAATTTACAAAAAGGATTAGTTTTCTTTCAATTTTTTTCTGCTTTTGCTGTAGATTTTGTGGTGAAATGATTAATGGTATTACAAAATTGGTGGCACAAAAAACAAGCCCTCATATGGGTCTGTAGGTGGAAAATTGAAAGTGTTATGATTTTTAGAAGGCAAGGAGGAAAAAACTAAAGTGCAAAAATGAAAAAGGACCCAGGCCTTAAAGGGTTAATATTTAGACTATGGCTCTTTATTGACATGGTATTACCTGACAGTCACAGCATAATTGCTGCAACATATAACTCAATCTCATTGTCTCCCTATAGGAAAAAGAGTCCTTGAAGCATCAAAACAAGCCCGGCAATCTGCAATGCTGTGAAGGCTTAGCTGTATTATATTCTGCTCTACAAATCCCTGCCACCGAGACATCTCACGATGGGGCTTGTACCCTTTCATACAAAAGACACAAGAATCTGCTAAGTGTTTCACATCAGCAAATATCAAGGAAATACCTGGTTTGCATTCTGTTCTACTAGCAAAGGTCTTTGAAAATCTTTTCTAGGATCTGATTGTTGAAAGGTAACAATAAAGAGATGAGTATGGAACAATATCAAAAGCATTCGACTTACAATGGAACATTACAGCAGGTGTGGGAGCTAAATGCCACATACAGGGGGCAGTACGCTACATATGTACTTATGTAGTTATTTGTAGATGGACCTTGAGATGGTTGGAAGAGTTAACATCCCATATTCTACATTAAATAACAATGCAATATAAACTATACATTCACACCAAACTAACAATGTGCATCTCTAGTTCTAACCTATCATGTATAGTTAGCATTTAGCATATTATGTACTCACTTTGAAGCAGGATAAATTATGATTGTCTTCTGCTTTGGATTGCTTCTGCTGCTTATGAATACATGCATACTATGGATAGGTGATAACTTTAACCCCTTAAAGGGGTACTCCGCTGCTCTGAGTTTGGAACAAAATGTTCTGAATGCTTAGAGCCGGCACCGGGATCTCGTGATGTCATAGCCCCACCCTTCATGACATCACGCCCCCCCCTCAATGCAAGTCCCCTCCCATAGACTTGCATTGAGGGGGACGGTGTCACGTCATGAGGGGCGGGCTATGACATCACAAGATCCTGGCGCCGGCTCTAAGCATTCGGAACATTTTGTTACAAATCGATTGATTTCAATGGGATTCTGCTGCGCTGTGCACACAGCGGGATTTCCACGACCGATGTTTCTACCACAAAAATCCCAATTCTGGCATTCACAGAATGAATAGTCATGTATTTTCTTTTTGTTGCACATTTCCAAGTGGTCCTAGTGCCCGCCAAATCATTCAAATGTGCAGGATTTCTGCCCGTGTTTTCCAGGGGGACATTTCGCACGGAATCGGTCGTGTGACCATGGCCAAAGAGTCCCTCATTACTGACAGCTAAGTTTTACTCTATAATGCTGTGGGGTTTCAGAGAAAAACTTAGTTTCAATTGGACACTGTTATAATCACAAACAATTTTAGTCATGAAAAGTCGCCTTGTTTTGTTTAACTCCCTGCGCCAAATTCATGAAAAGTCATACACCCCTGATGAACATTTACCTCACAGTTCTCCTACATTTACCACCTGTTCAGGCACGGTGAGTAATTCTATAATCATCTGTCATGTTTCAGAACTTATCCTTAGAGTTCAACATTGTGAGAATTTCTAAGATTTGACATGGGGGTTCCATGTTGAACTTTAAAAATAAGCTCTGAAACAACTCTGTTAAAAGTTGGGGTTGCGGGGAGGTGTTGTGTAGCAGGGACGGTCATCTGCATTCAGCTTTTGCACAACTCCCAGCACAGAATGGCGGCTGTCACGTGTGTGGTGGGGGGGGGGGGTGGATTGGTGGTGTGTAGCAGAGACAGACATCTGTAGGGAGAGGGACTGGCAACATCATCCCATGGAGGGGGGGGGGGGGGGGCTTGGTCGCTTAGAGTACTTTTCAAGGCTGAAGTAAATTTCAGATATGATCTATAGCAAAAGTCACAGGTGAAACGACTGAGACTTTTAATGCAACTTTTATAGATAGAAAAGAACAGTCTAAAAAGCTTGATGAATTCCCCTCAAAGTCCAGTAAGTGAGGGAGGACTAGCAATCCTCTGTGCTCACTCCTGTCCTATCAGCCTGCAGCATAAAAACAGAGAGGAGGGGGTTACACAGCAGCCTGCAGTGATTGGTTGAAGAGACCCAGTACAACACAGCAGACTTTTGGTGAAAGTGAATGGATGGTGTTTGAAAGCCGGCTCAGTGCTTGCCTCTGACAGGCTACTTCCTGAGCAGTGGATATCAGAATGAGTGGGCAACATTACAGAGGCATTTGTGAGCCAAATAGTAGATAAATATACTCTGCCCAAAAAAAATAAAGGGCACACTTAAACAACACAATGTATCTCCAAGTCAATCACACTTCTGTGAAATCACACTGTCCACTCAGGAAGCAACACTGATTGACAATCAATTTCACATGCTGTTGTGCAAATGGAACAGACAACAGGTGGAAATTATAGGCAATAAGCAATATACCCCCAATAAAGGAGTGGTTCTGCAGGTGGTGACCACAGACCACTTCTCAGTTCCTATGCTTCCTGGCTGATGTTTTGGTCACTATTGAATGCTGGCGGTGCTTTCACTTAAGTGGTAGCATGAGACGGATTCTACAACCCACACAAGTGGCTCAGGTAGTGCAGCTCATCCAGGATGGCACATCAATGCGAGCTGTGGCAAGAAGGTTTGCTGTGTCTGTCAGCGTAGTGTCCAGAGCATGGAGGCACTACCAGGAGAAAGGCCAGTACATCAGGAGATGTGGAGGAAGCCGTAGGAGGGCAACAACCCAGCAGAAGGACCACTACTTCTGCCTTTGTGCAAGGAGGAGCAGGAGGAGCACTGCCGGAGCCCTGCAAAATGACTTCCAGCTGGCCACAAATGTGCATGTGTCCACTCAAACGGTCAGAAACAGACTCCATGAGGGTGGTATGAGGGCCCAGCTTCGACAGGTGGGGGTTGTGCTTACAGCCCAACACCGCGCAGGACGTTTGGCATTTGCCAGAGAACACCAAGATTGGCAAATTCGCCAATGGCGCCCTGTCCTCTTCAAAGATTAAAGCAGGTTCACACTGCACACTGCAACATCCTCCAGCATGACCGGTTTGGCAGTGGGTCAGTAATGGTGTGGGGTAGAATTTCTTTGGGGGGCCGCACAGCCCTCCATATGCTTGCCAGAGGTAGCCTGACTGCCATTAGGTACCGAGATGAGATCCCCAGACCACTTGTGAGACCATATGCTGGTGCGGTTGGCCCTGGGTTCCTCCTAATGCAAGAAAATGCTAGACCTCATGTGGCTGGAGTGTGTCAGCAGTTCCTGCAGGAGGAAGGCATTAATGCTATGGACTGGCCCGCCCCTTCCCCAGACCTGAATCCGATTGAGCACATCTGGGACATCATGTCTCGCTCCATCAACCAATGCCACACTGTACCACAGACTGTCCAGGAGCTGGCGGATGCTTTAGTCCAGGTCTGGGAGGACATCCCTCAAAGACCATCATCAGGAACATGCCCAGACGTACTGAGGTCATACGGGCACGTGGAGGCCACACACACTACTGAGCCTCATTTTGACTTGTTTTAAGGACATTACATCAAAGTTGGATCAGCCTGTAGTGTGATTTTCCACTTTGATTTTGAGTGTGACTCCATATCCAGACCTCCATGGGTTAATAAATTTGATTTCCATTGATAATTTTTGTGTGATTTTGTTGTCAGCACATTCAACTATGTAAAGACGAAAGTATTTCATACGATTAGTTCATTCATTCAGATCTAGTATGTGTTATCTTAGTGTTCCCTTTATTTTTTGAGCAGTGTACATGTAAAGCATCAGCATGACCTAATGAGGAACATTTATAAGCATTATTTTATTCTGTGATATGAAAGGTATGCTTTAAACCAAGCTATACTGTGTCATAGAGGAAGTGCCCAGGATGCAATCTCCCCATTTTACCTATCTCTCTTAGCTCGATTGATCTCTTCTGACTTTGATAATCAAGCTGAGCTGGGAGGGAAAAGTCTCCTGGACACTTCCCCCAGGGCCTTGGTTCGGTAAAAACTCAAAAAATATATATACTCAATGGGGGAGGTTTCTCAAAACCTGTTTAGAGGGAAAGTGACCAGTGTAGTGTTGTGATGCTCATTACAATAGGTAACTGAGACTTGTGTATTTTAAATATTTTAAGAAAAAGTTTTTCTTTTGTTTCTGTGATTTCAATATAAATCTTGTCTATTTTCAGTCTGTGATTTATGGTTTTATTTAGAGACCCATTTAAAGTTAGTAAATAAAGCCCTTTATTTTCAACACCTGTTGAGAAAAAGGTTTGCTATTATGGTGTCTATAGTGTGTTAGTTCATGCCTAAACCTGATGAAAGTTTAATTTGAATCAAAAACATGTTACAGTGCACCAGGGGCGGACACAGACAGCAGAGGGCCCCTGTGCAAAGAATGTGCCTGGGCCCCCCCCCCCCCCACAGCACTGTGCCCCCCCCCCCCCCACACACAGCACTGTGCCCCCTCATGTACCTAGACCCCACCGGAGGGCCTCCGCTTATCCCGCGCGTGTAGTGTCGCCACTTGCCTTGTCCACCACAGGTGGATGGAACGGCTCCTGAGGTGGGCTCCGGGTGGCCCCTGTCCCTCTCAGTGTGCGGCCCAGTGAGTACTCCCCCGGGTCAGCCTGACCCGTATCTAGCTGGTAACATTCGCACCCCTGGACTTAGCACGACACCCCTTGGCACCCCCTGGTTCCTTGGCTTCTTATCCATAGTGATAGAAGTGACTTACAGGCAGGGCCAGACTGGGACCAAAAATAGGCCCAGGCATTTTAAAATAAACAGCCCATTTTTATGGTTGGGGTCTGACTCATGGGACCCCCACCAATCACCTTGGTTCAAGTGGCTCCCGAGATGTTGGAAAGCTGCAACTCCCATCATGTCTGAAGTGACTACAGCTGATGGGACAGTCAGGAGACTACACAATGATATCAGTGACTACAGCTCTGATGGGACAGTAAGGAAAATACACAATGATATCACTGACCTGAGTGACGTCTTCTCTGTTGGCTTTACTTTTCTTTTTCATCTGGTCCAGACACCAGGACTTCTTCCATCTTCTCTGCAGAGTCTGACACCTGGACATCATTGGTTCCTTAATTTGTCAGTAGATCCTCATCCTCTGTATGATGACAATAATCATTATAACCTTGCCAAATACTGTACCCCCTGAATATAATACTGCCAACCACTGTACCCCCTGAATACTGCCAACCACTGTACCCCTGAATATAATACTGCCAACCACTGTACCCCCGAATATAATACTGCCAAATACTGTACCCCTGAATATAATACTGCCAACCACTGTACTCTATCAATATAATACTGCCAACCACAATACACCACTGAATCACCCCATACACCCCACGCACCCCATCCTCAGTCTCATCCCCCCATACACCCCATACAACCCATTCTCAGTCTAATCATCACCCCACGCACCCCATCCTCAGTCTCATCACCCCATACACCCCACACAACCCATCCTCGGTCTCCTCATCACCCCCATATACCCCATCCTCAGTCTCCTCATCACCCCATACACCCCACGCACCCCATCCTCAGTCTCATCACCCCCATACACCCCACGCACCCCATCTTCAGTCTCATCACCCCATACACCCCACACAACCCATCCTCGGTCTCCTCATCACCCCATACACCCCATCCTCAGTCTCCTCATCACCCCATACACCCCATCTTCAGTCTCCTCATCACCCCATACACCCCACGCACCCCATCCTCAGTCTCCTCATCACCCCATGCACCCCATCCTCAGTCTCCTCATCACCCCATGCACTCCATCCTCAGTCTCCTCATCACCCCATACACTCCATCCTCAGTCTCCTCATTACCCCATGCACTCCATCCTCAGTCTCCTCATCACCCCATGCACTCCATCCTCAGTCTCCTCCTCACCCCATGCACTCCATCCTCAGTCTCTTCATCACCGCATACACCCCATGCACTCCATCATCAGTCTCCTAATCACCCCATGCGCTCCATCTTCAGTCTCCTCATCACCCTATGCACTCCATCCTCAGTCTCCTCATCCCCCCATGCACTCCATCTTCAGTCTCCTCATCACCCTATGCACTCCATCCTCAGTCTCCTCATCACCCCATGCACTCCATCCTCAGTCTCCTCATCACCCCATGCACTCCATCCTCAGTCTCCTCATCACCCTATGCACTCCATCCTCAGTCTCCTCATCACCCCATGCACTCCATCCTTAGTCTCCTCATCACCCCATGCACTTCATCCTCAGTCTCCTCATCACCCCATGCACTCCATCCTCATCACCCCAATACACCCCACGCACTCCATCCTCAGTCTCCTCATCACCCAATATACCTTAAGCACCTCATCAGTATTACACAGCTGACACCCCCCCAGTCTTTCTCATCAACATTAAACCCCCTAATCACTACACCCCTGACCCCCCTTCTGGTCCTCCTTATCAACACTACGCTCTCCCAGACCCCCAATCCTTCTTATCATTACACCACCAACCTCTTCAACACCCCTCCTGTCCTCTTCATCATCATTACAATCCCCTCCCCAACCCCCCACCGCCCTGCACCCAACCGTCACTCTCCTCACCTTATCTGCTCAGTGATGCAGCCGTGTGAGGCGGGAGGGTTTGCTGCTCCTGTCGCTTCTGCTGGGGTCAGAGGCCATGACACTTGACGTCAGGGGCTTGGAACAGACGTGCGTGCCTGCACGGGGCACGTCTGTTCCCATCAGCCCCTGGCCTGTCCGCCTCGCCTGGCCGGTTTAAAGGTAAATTACTGCTGTCAGCGGCAGGTCCGGGACCAGCATAGAGTATGAAGTACTGGCAGGGGGCCCTGCAGGGGCCCAAACTGTGAGGCCCAGGCTGTGACCTGGGCTACTAGGGGGGCCCCCTAACACGCTGGGCCCCTGTGCAGCTGAACCGGCTGAACAAGTGATATGTCCGCCCCTGCAGTGCACTCATATGTACATCATTAGCTTTCTGGTCACAATGAACAAAGCTGTTCAGAGTTCTTCCTGAGGAGGTCCTTGAGCACTCACTGACATTTCTGTTACTGATCAGATGATGTCCAATTGGATTGGAAATAAGCTGTAGACCTACACTGGAATTTGGAGTGGCATGTAGCACTTTGAATCTACCTGTGGATAAAGTTGGGTTAACCTTAGTTACACAGACAAGGGCACAAACAGGGCCATGAGAGTGCATATTCATGAATATTCAAAAACTAGACAGGCCGTATGCTGTATACAGGAGGAGGAGCAGCAAAGCTCTGCATCCTCTGCATTCAAGCTACGGGGGCCATCATTTCTAAAGTACTGGATGAATTTATGTAAATGTTCCCTAATTCTACTCCTGTTCATTTACATTATAACCAGGGGTCAAGCCCTGGGAAAAACAGTGAGGGAACTCTAACCAAAATTTCCACTCAAGTGCTGGCCCCGCAGGACTCCTGCTAATGGGAACAGTGTTCCTGCTGTGGAAAAAGTACAGAAATTCAGTTCCCATGCGTTCCTGACAGACTTTAGTCCTGATTATAACCAAGTATCAAACACGGTGAGCAGCAGTTTTTTTTTTAATGAAAGACATACAGGTACGCTCTTGCGTCCTGGTACTTAAAGCTCAACTGTCATGAACCTTTACTGCAATAACCTGCACACAGCATGTGTATTGTGTGCAGGTGATTTGTATAACAACCTTTCTACCTAATAGTTCCCGGTTTTTATTACCCTAAAAAAGGCTTTTTATGAAAGCCATTGACAGACGGGTAGGCATGGCTCGAGGTCCGCGATGCCCCGCCGCTAGCCACGCCCAACGACTGTAATTCAGTTCTGGGACTCTGTGTGATTGACACACAGGTTCCAGCGCATGCGCCGTTCATTTCTTCTAACGTGCGCGCCACTTCGTATCATGCTTGCGAGCGCTCGCTCCCCCAGCGAGTGCTCGCTCCTGCTGCCGTCTTTCTACTCAGGGCGCTCTGCGCAGGCACCCTGAGTAGAAAGACGGCAACGGGAGCAAGCGCTCACTGGGGAAGCGAGCGCTCGCAAGCATTATACGTAGCGGCGCGTCAATCACACAGAGTCCCAGAGCTGAATTACAGCCTACCCGACTGTCCATGGGTTTCATAAAAAGCCTTTTTTAGGGTAATAAAACCCGGGAACTATTAGGTATAAAGGTTGTTATACAAACCACCTGCACACAGTACACATGCTGTGTGCAGGTTATTGCAGTAAAAGTTCATGACAGTTGCGCTTTAAGGACCAAGGGCGTACCTGTATGCCATGGTCCCATTACCGAAGTTTGAGGAGTGTTTAAGAGCTGAGCACGCACCTTAACGTTGGGTCCCGGTTGCTATTGGCAGAACCCACGGTGAATGCCAGACATCGCCGATCGGGCTGATACCCAACATTATCCCTTTAGGCGCTGCAAACCGAGCTGATCAGGACATCCATGGTGAAATCACGCATCCCGATCAGTTGGGTGGATGGCAGGAGGGCCCTTACCTGCCTCCTCACCATCTGATCGATGCTCTGAGGCTCTGGCCAGACTCTGCAGGCTAGAGCAGCAGAGCACCAGTAACACTCATCAACGCTGAGCCAAAGCTCAGCATTGAACAGTGTATGCAAACAAAAGATTGCATGCTATTTAACCCCTTAACGACGCAGGACGTATATTTACGTCCTGCGCCGGCTCCCGATATATGAAGCGGGATCGCGCCGCAATCCCGCATCATGTCGCGTCGGTCCCGGCGCTCATCAATGGCCGGAACCCGCGGCTAATACCACACATCGCCGATCGCGGCGATGTGCGGTATTAACCCTTTAGAAGCGGCGGTCAAAGCTGACCGCCGCTTCTAAAGTGAAAGTGACCCGGCTGCTCAGTCGGGCTGTTCGGGACCGCCGCGGTGAAATCGCGGTGTCCCGAACAGCTGACCGGACACCGGGAGGGCCCTTACCTGCCTCCTCGGTGTCCGATCGGCGAATGACTGCTCCGTGCCTGAGAGCCAGGCAGGAGCAGTCAAGCGCCGATAACACTGATCACAGGCGTGTTAATACACGCCTGTGATCTGTGTAAAAGATCAGTGTGTGCAGTGTTATAGGTCCCTATGGTACCTATAACACTGCAAAAAAAAAGTGTTAATAAAGGTCTTTTAACCCCTTCCCTAATAAAAGTTTGAATCACCCCCCTTTTCCCATAAAAAAAATAAAACAGTGTAAAAAAAATTAAAAATAAACATATGTGGTATCGCCGCGTGCGTAAATGTCCGAACTATAAAAATATATCATTAATTAAACCGCACGGTCAATGGCGTACGCGCAAAAAAATTCCAAAGTCCAAAAAAGCGTATTTTGGTCACTTTTTATACCATTAAAAAATGAATAAAAAGTGATAAAAAAGTCTGATAAAAACAAAAATCATGCCAATAAAAACTTCAGATCATGGCGCAAAAAATGAGTCATCATACCGCCCTGTAAGTGGAAAAATAAAAAAGTTATAGGGGTCAGAAGATGATATTTTTAAACGTATACATTTTCCTGCATGTAGTTATGATTTTTTCCAGAAGTGCGACAAAATCAAACCTATATAAGTAGGGTATCATTTTAACCGTATGGACCTACAGAATAATGATAAGGTGTCATTTTTACCGAAATATGCACTGCGTAGAAACGGAAGCCCCCAAAAGTTACAAAATGGCATTTTTTCTTCGATTTTGTCGCACAATGATTTTTTTTCCGTTTCGCCGTGCATTTTTGGGTAAAATGACTAATGTCACTGCAAAGTAGAATTGGCGGCGCAAAAAATAAGCCATAATATGGATTTTTAGGTGGAAAATTGAAAGGGTTATGATTTTTAAAAGGTAAGGAGGAAAAAATGAAAGTGCAAAAACGGAAAAACCCTGAGTCCTTAAGGGGTTAAAAAAAGTTTATTAAATTAACCCCTACCCTAATAAAAGTTTGAATCAACCCCCCCTCACCTTTTCCCATTTTGTTAATAAAACAATGTAATCAAAAATAAACATAATCATATGTGGTACCGCTGCATGTGTAAATGTCCGATCTGCTAAAATATATGGTTAGTTAAAAGTCCAATGAAAACAAAAATGGTACCAGTAAAAACACAAATCACAAAACCAAAAAATTTGCCCTCATCCCTGTATGCATAAAACAAAAAAAAAATAGGGGTCAGAAGAGGACAATTTTAAAGGGGTACTCCGGTGGAAAACTTTTATTTTTTAAATAAACTGGAGCCAGAAAGTTAAACAGATTTGTAAATTGCTTCTATTAAAAAATCTTAATCCTTCCAGTACTTATTAGCTGCTATATACTACAGAGGAAATTATTTTCTTTACGGAACACAGTGCTCTCTCCTGACATCCTGACCACAGTGCTCTCTGCTGACATCTCTGTCCATTTTAGGTACTGTCCAGAGCAGCATATGTTTGCTTTGGGGATTTTCTCCTACTCTGGACAGTTCTTAAAATGGACTGAGATGTCAGCAGAGAGCACTGTGCTCATGATGTCAGCAGAGAGCTCTGTGTTCCAAAAAGAAAATAATTTCCTCTGTAGTATTCAGCAGTTAATAAATACTGGAAGGATTAAGATTTTTTAACAGAAGTAATTTACAAATCTGTTTAACTTTCTGGCACCAGTTGATTTAAAAAAAAAAAAAAAGGTTTCCACCGGAGTACCTCTTTAACGCCTTAAGGACCATGGACGTACGCGCACATCTAAGGACCCTGGTAGTTAAGGACCAAGAACGTACGTCCGTGGGAATTTCGGTCCCTGCCGAGGTCGGGCGGGGACCGGACCAGGATGACTGCTGATATCGATCAGCAGTCACCCCGCGCAAATGCCCAGGGGGGTCATCCGACCCCCCCATGTTGGCGATCGGCGCAAATCGCAAGGGTCATTACGGGTCTATGGTGACATACGAATATAAGGGGGATCGCGGTTGTCCAAGACACCCACGATCCCCCTGAAGGGATAGGAGTGAGGTGGCAGGGGTGCTACCCCTCCTATCCCTGCTATTGGTCGTATAGACGCGACGACCAATAGCAGATCGGGGACGGGGGTTTAACCTTCATTTTCCCCTTTCTGCCCACCCACAATAGGCGGGGCAGAACGGGGAAACTGACAGGAGTCCACTTATCCTACGGGCGAGGCTGCGGGCGATGATCGGTCGGAGATCGGCGGGCGGCATGTCGTGCAGCTGGCTCCCTGGATCCGACGGAAGCCGGTAAGTTGCCTAGCAACATCTGGAGGGCTACAGTTTGAGACCACTATACAGTGGTCTCTATACTCTAGCACTCCAGATGTTGCAAAACTACAACTCCCAGCATGCCCAGACAGCTGTTTGGGCATGCTGGGATTTATAGTTTTGAAACAACGGGAGGGCTACGGTTTGAGACCACTATACAGTAGTCTCTAAACTATAGCCCTCCAGAACTCCTAGCATGCCCACACAACTGTTTGCTGTCTGGGCATGCTGGGATTTGTAGTTTTGCAACATCTGGAGGTCCACAGTTTGCAGTGGTCTCTATACTGTAGCTCTCCAGATGTTGCAAAACTGCAAATCCCAGCATGCTGTCAGTTGTAGTTGCGATCCATCCAGCTGTTGCATAACTACATCTTCCAGCATGCCCTTTTGCGATCAGTGCATGCTGGGAGTTGTAGTTTTGCAACAGCTGGAGGCACACTGGTTGGAAAATACTGAGTTAGATAACAGAACCTAACTGAAGGTTTTCCAACCAGTGTGCCTCCAGCTGTTGCAAAAGTACAACTCCCAGCATGCACGGTCTGTCAGTACATGCTGGGAGTTGTAGTTTTGAAACAGCTGGAGGTTTGTCCCCCCATGTGAAAGTACGGGGTACACACGGGCAGGTTTACAGTAAGTTTCCTGCTTCAGGTATGAGCTGCGGCAAATTTTTTGCCGCAGCTCAAACTCCTAGCGAGGAACTGCAAAACAACAACTCCCAGCATTTCTGGACAGCCACTGACTGTCCAGGCATGCTGGGAGTTTAACAACAGCTGGAGGCACCCTGTTTAGGAATCACTGGCGTAGAATACCCCTATGTCCACCCCTATGCACTCCCTAATTTAGTCCTCAAATGCACATGGCACTCTCTCAATTCAGAGCCCTGTCGTATTTCAAGGAAACAGTTTAGGGTCACATATGGGGTATTTCCGTAATCGGGAGAAATTACACTACAAATTTTGGGAGGCTTTTTCTCCTTTTACCCCTTATGAAAAGGAAAAGTTGGGGTCTACACAAGCCTGTTAATGTAAAAAAAAATGTTTACACTAACATGCTAGTGTTGCCCTTTACTTTTTATTTTCACAAGAGGTAAAAGGAAAAAAATACCCCCAAAATTTGTAACGCAGTTTCTCCTGAGTACGGAAATACCCCAAATGTGGACGTAAAATGCTCTGCGGGCGCACAAGGCTCAGGAGTGAGAGCGCACCATGTACATTTGAGGCCTAAATTGGTGATTTGCACATGGGTGGCTGATTTTACAGCGGATCTGACATAAATGCAAAAAAATAAATAGCGACATGTGACCCCATTTTGGAAACTACACCCCTCACGGAATATGACAAGGGGTATAGTGAGCCTTAACACCCCACAGGTGTTTGACAAATTTTCGTTAAAGTTGGATGGAAAAATGAAAAAAAATATTTTTTTTCACTAAAATGCTGGTGTTACCCTAAATTTTTCATTTTCACAAGGGAAAATAGGAAAAAAGCCCCCCAAAATTTGTAACCCCATTTCTTCTGAGCAAGAACATTCCCCATATGTGGATGCAAAGTGCTCTGCGGGTGAACTACAATGCTCAGAAGAGAAGGAGCGCCATTGGGATTTTCAAGAGAAAATGTGTCCGGAATTGAAGGCCACATGTGTTTACAAAGCCCCCATAGGGCCAGATCAATGGACCCCGCCCACATGTGACCCCATTTTGGAAACTACACTCCTCATGTAATGTAGTAAGGGGTACAGTGAGCATTTACGCCCCACAGGTGTCTGACAGATTTTTGGAACAGTAGTCCGTGAAAATGAAAAATTTAATTTTTCATTTGCTCAGCCCACTGTTCCAAAGATCTGTCAAACGCCAGTGGGGTGTAAATACTCACTGCACCCCTTATTAAATTCTGTGAGGGGTGTAGTTTCCAAAATGGGGTCACATGTGGGGGGGGGTCCATACTAATTTTGGTGCATGTAGTTATTTTAAAATAAAATTAAACCTTTATAAATTGGGTATCCTTGTAACCTTTTGGACGGTTATCCGATACCGTTTTTCCTTACTTTCTCTTCTCCTCCACAGCATTATTGACCGAAACGTCACATTCATTTTTTGGATTGCAAGAATATAATTTACCTCTATTTTTCACCGTAAGTGGAGTGCTATGTTATCATTTCTTTGAGTATTGCATGGATTGGGACCCTAACTGTGCACCCATGCCCTTACAGAGAGTGCCGTATATTCTATCAATATAAGAATAAAGATAAGGTGTCATTATTAACAAAAAGTACACTGCGTAGTAGCAGAAGCCCCAAAAATTTACAAAATTTCACCCCATAAATATTTTTTTTTTTTTAGTTTTGCAATAGATTTTGTGTTAAAAGTGTTATGATTTTTAGAAGGGCAGAAGGAAAAAATGAAAGTGCCAAAACTAAAACTGGCCAGGTCCTTACATATTTTCTCCCGCACTATCCACAGATATTGGTGGATAGTGCGAGAGACGCTGATTAAAATGAGCCCTACCTTGGACTGATTCGCGCCGCCGTTCGCCCGCAATTATAGTTTTAATCTCTGTGTATATCCTGCTGTAACTGGCAAAGGCGGGGCTTCCGCGGGCTAACGGACACTGACGTCAGTGCCGCTCATGAATATTCATCCCTCCTGTTCTCCCTCTCTTCGCCGCTACTAACCAGAGGGAGGGATGAATATTCATGAGCGGCGCCGACGCCAGTGTCCGTTAGCCCGCAGAAGCCCCGCCTTTGCCAGTTACAGCAGGATATACACAGAGATTAAAACTACAATTGCGGGCGAACGGCGGCGCGGATCAGACCAAGGTAGGGCTCGTTTTAATCAGCGTCTCCCGCACTATCCACCAATGCCTGTGGATAGTGCGGGAGAAAATATGTGACAGTTTTCCTTTAAGGTGTTAACAAAACATAAAAACATAGAATGTGTCGCAGATAACAATCATTTGGTCTATCTAGTCTTCCCAATAATCTAAAAGCTATAAACAGTCCCTGGTCCTGTTTTATATGAAGTATAGCCCTATACTATTCCATGCATCCACTACTCTCTCAGTAAAGTAATACTTCCCAATATTACTGCAAAAACCATTGCCAAAACAAAGAAAACCTTTTCTAACCTTTTTGGTACAGACAATACATTTCTTTTTTATTTGCATACAATTTTTGCAGGTCTTCGAAAGGGCAAAGTGTTATTTAATCTAATTGTTGAAACTTATACATGATCTTTTACTGTGTTAGGGCAAATAAATGTTGGCTGTGAAGACCATGCAGGAGCTCTCACCTTATTTAGAGCCATCGTATACACAGTCAGGGCTTTGCTTAATCACCTCCTCTCCCCCTTTGGAGACTCATATACTATTGAGTCCTTTTCAAAAGGCCATTCAAGGCATAATCCTCCATAACGTTAAAAATGCCATAAATGTTTTTATGTTTAACAGCAAATCAATGCTTTGTTAACGCAATGGGCTCTAGTTACTATAGTAACACATGCCCCAGGAAAAGAATACGATTTTTAACTCATTAGCTGTTGGTAGGGGAGTCTTGTAAGGACTTAATGCAATCCCCTCTGAGCCAGAGGGTTACATGTTTCTGTGCTGTGTATACTTTGTAGAAGCAGATTAGAAACATCTAATACTTTGTCCATTTCTTCCTGTTTGTATACCTTCTTGGATGACAGGTGACCCTTGACCTAAGCTAAACTTAGGTTAACCCAAGTTCCTTGAAAGTAATTGTATTAGAGTATAGCACTCACCCGGGAGTTGGCTCTAATTCAACAGCAATAGGGTCATTTAAGAGCAAAGACTTGTTTTGGGACCAATGTCAACATCTTGCTATACATTAGCTTATAAAGTAAATTACAGATTTGTTCCTGGTGCAACGCTGTTTACTGTAGCAATATGGCTGGGCTTCTTATTCTCATGCTGCTTTTCCAAAGCATGTTTTATATAATAGGGTACAGACATTTTCTGCTACTACACTTTTATTAAGTAAATACATAAGCAGAATGGAGAAATATTTTTGTTGTAGATTTTATGAGAAAAATATAAGATTAATGTTTATATACAGTAAGTATTCTCTTATGGCATTAACTAATATTTAAATCATAAGATTTAAAAATGACTTCTATATTGTTAGAATATTATATAGAGAATGAACCCCTGAAATAAATACATTTGCTTTACTGGAAACCTGCTATTAAAGAACATCAGGAAATGGATGGTATACTGTAGTGATGATGAATAGTGTGCCCGTAGCATCACCCATGGGAGGACAGCTGTGATTGGTATCCAGAGTCTTGAAGAAATGTCCAAGGTTGGAGATAATATCAATCTCGGCCACTTAGACACCATGTTAGATATTGACTGCTTCATCTAAAAGATTGAAACAAAGTTGACTATGGCCCCCCCATTACTAGGACCAATGGTTAAACATGACAGTGAGGGGACTAACAAATGTCAGTTATGGATGCTATATGAAGTGACTAGTGTTAAAGGGGTACTTTGCCGAAAAACATCTTATACCCTATTCAAAGGATAGGGGATAAGATGTCCGATTGCGGGGGTCCGCTCCATTCTGGATGACTGGTGACTACAGCCACCATGCTCCCTCCATTCATGTCTACTTACTAGCTGCCACGCCCCCACCCATAGACATGAATGGAGGGGGTGTGGCATGACATCACGATCGCGGAAGCTACCATGTTCCTGATGCCACCGCTGCCGTCCCGGAGATAGCGTGGGTCTCCAGTGGCGGGACCTCAGCGATCAGACATTTTATCCCCTATACTTTGGATAGGGGATAAGATGTTTTTCTGCGGAGTAGCCCTTTAAGAGAACTTATCAAAAGTTTGGTTTGGCTGGCTCGCTGAACTTTTCAAAAAAGTTTTTTTTTTTTTGTGGAGAACCAGAACTGGTAATGAAATAAGCCTCAAGACATTCATATAACACTACGTAAGGGCAGGAATGTATTTAAGTGGTTTTAAGGCTAATTTAACCCCTTAAGGACGCAGGGTTTTTCCGTTTTTGCGTTTTCATTTTTTCCTCATCACCGTCTAAAAATCATAACGCTTTCAATTTTGCACATAAAATTCCATATAACTTATTTTTTGTGCCACCAATTCTACTTTGCAGTGACATTAGTCATTTTACCCTAAAATCCACGGCGAAATGGAAAAAAAATTCATTGTGCGACAAAATTGAAGAAAAAATGTCATTTTGTAACTTTTGGGGGCTTCTGTTTCTACGCAGTGCATTTTTTGATAAAAATAACCCCTTATCTTTATTCTTTAGGTCCATACGGTTAAAATGATACCCTACTTATATAGGTTGGATATTGTCGTACTTCGAAAAAAAATCATAACTACATGCAGGAAAATTTATATGTAAAAAATTCTCATCTTCTAACCCCTATAACTTTTTTTATTTTTCTGTGTACGGGCCGGTATGATGACTAATTTTTTGCACCGTGTTCTGAAGTTTTTATCGGTGCCATTTTTGTATTGATCGGACTTTTTGATCGCTTTTTATTCATTTTTTCATTATATAAAAAGTGACCAAAAATACACTATTTTGGACTTTGGAATTTTTTTGCGCGCACACCATTGACCGTGCGATTTAACTAACAATATATTTTTATAGTTCGGACATTTTCGCACGCGGCGATACCACATATTTTTATTTTTATTCACACAGTTTTTTTTTTTATGGGAGTGATTCAAACTTTTATTAGGGAAGGGGTTAAATGACCTTTGTTAACTTTTTTTTTCACTTTTTTTTTGCAGTGCTATAGCTCCCATAGGGACCTATAACACTGCACACACTGATCTCCTATGCTGATCCCTGCAAAGCCATAGCTATGCACAGATCAGTCAGATAGGGGCTTGATTGCTCAAGCCTGTAGCTCAGGCTTGGAGCAATCAATCGATGATCGGACGCCACGGACAGAGGTAAGGAGACCTCCGCCTGCGTCCCAGCTGATCGGGACATCGCGATTTTATTGCGATGTCCTGATTAGCCTGACTGAGCTGCCGGGAAGCGTTTACTTTCGTTTTCAGACGCGGCGGTCAACTTTGATCGCCGCATCTGAAGGGTTAACAGCGCGCGGCACAACGATCAATGCCGCGCGCTGTTAGCCCAGGGCCCTGGTTATGATTAGCAGCCGGGACCGACCCGGTGTGATGCGGGGTCATGGTGTGACCCCGTTTTTAACACCGGGACCGGGCGTAGGGCGTACAGGTACGCCCTACGTCCTTAAGAGGTTAATGTCAAAGTTAGGACAACATGCGGTAACCCATGGTTTTTGAATCTGGCAAGTGAAGACGCAAATGGAATTTTCCGAGCATTCAAAAAATTCTCCCTTTAAGGAGTGGTAACAGGATTGGTGTCCTAAAATAGTCAAGAAGAAAAAGCTTTTGTATGAAAAGCTGAAAAAATGATCCCTTTTTTAGGGTTGTGTATGCGCAGGTCTGGCTGGTAGTAATGGCACCAGCAAGGGTGATGGTGGACTGTTGGGAGTTGTAACCAGCAGACAGCAGACACTGATAGGCTGGTGGGAGTTTTAGAAGCCAACAGACAGCAGGCAGTGGTGGTAGTGCTGTCCAATCAGTGGCATTGATTTATTATAACAAATGTGATTTTATCCATGTTGCTGGCATTCAATCTTGTGTGCTTAGAGGTGAGGATGCCGTCTGATGTGCTGAGCACTCTCTTTGATGCTACACTGGTAGGTTGACAAGACAGAACACCCAGGGTAAAATGAGCAAGTTGTGGCCAAAGGTCTAATCTGGTGACCCAGAAGTCCATAGAATCTGGGCTCATGGTGTCTGTCAGAGAAAGGGCACAGCTTAGTTATGCATCAACCTGGTTTTTCAGGTAGTGGTATACATCCCATTGGGGATGATTCAGTTATGAAATAACTTTGTCATCCTGAACATGAAGATACTACTCCTGCTGCTGCTCCTGCCTCTTGCATTGGGGGTGCTCGTAGAGAGAGTGGAGCGGTGACTCAGCAAAGAATGGAAAGTGGACCCCTGTTCATAGTTGAACCGGATTGGTGCAATCGTGTGGGTGTCACTACTATTTCCTGTCCTCACTCTGCAGGATGTTTACTCAGTGGGCCATAAAAGATATTTATTGGCCCTGACCATAGCTACTACTTCAAGTATCTACCATGGCACTCTTCTGCACACAGACAACTGCATGGAGTGACCCACCCCCTCCGCCACATGAATTTGCAAAGTAGGGACGGCTTGTTTGGAAAAATTATGGTAACGGGTTAGGCCACCTGGGCTGGGAAAACCCCATTAGTTGCCTCAAGGCCATGGAGTCAACAAGATTGTACAAGACCGCTGCACCGCCGACAACTTGGCCAGGTCCGACTAGGGCACACTACAACAGTGTAACTGGGGGAATAGTGTTATCTGTATGTCATAGATTACCCAATACATAACTGATGGAATAGAGGAGGAGGACGCAACACTGATAAGGACAAGACAGAGAATGCGCTACATGGGGACAAGGCCTTGCTGAAAGTCAGCTAAGAGGGATCTGGAGAAGGAGCATCAGAATAGTCAAGGTTTTCCTCACATTGTGGGGTGTCTCAACTGTCTTGACAAAAAGGGCATAAGTGTATATCTGAGCATAATTGTGTGCATATTTTTCGTAGCAAGCTCAGGGAAGACGGAAACCTCTCTGGGCAATATTGGCATTTACAGGGCTTTTTAATAAATGTTAAGTACTTTAATTTAATCTACTCTAATAACTATTTAAGCTACTACTAATAGTATACTGTACTACCGTACTATCACTACTATGTGTTCACATAACTAAATGTATATATAAATACAATGTTACAAAACAATATTAATAACAAAATATATAATAATAATAATAATAATTAAGAATAATAATAATTAAGAAAAATTTTTCTTGGTTGGAAACTATGGAACAGTTTATATAGCTCTTTCTTGTTTACTGTGAACTGAGAATGTATGATAGAGAATGAATTAATACAAGTGAAACTTCAGGTCCTATGTTTTGATATACAGCTGGAGGAATCGATCATTATGCAGTTTGCCTTCAGAGGTTCATTGACTAGATAGAGTGGAATGAAGTGTAGTCATGTATACACTTTTACATCAACAAACAACCAAGTGGGTAGGATGGTGTACAGGTTGCTGACCCATATATATATATATATATATATATATATATATATATATATATATGTCATTGTCATGTATAGAGTGGATGACTTATCTGATGTTGCAGTTAGTAATGTATAAGCCATCGCACTCCACGAAGGTGTATTTCAGAAAATACATTTATTCTGTGTTTTGAGTTAAGAACACAGTATCCCATTATGAGCCTATGTACATGATTGACAAATAGATGTCCTGTTATATATTTATTAACAGCAAATTGCAACTTATTTTACCAGGTAATTCCTATATAGAAACAAAGGAACATAGAATATGTCGGCAGATAAGAACCCATCTAGTCTGCCCTTGTCTGGTTAAAATGCTCTCGAATACCGAAATTTTTGTGCTGCACGATATGAATTGTCACCCATACTGCAATTCTGGTTTGGCCCCTCCCCCTCGGGAATGAATTAATTATCAGCCATAGCGCGCTGTCCCCACATCGGGGAACTAATCATATGTGACCTGCGAGCGATGCTCTACCCCCCCCCCCCCCAATTAATTATTAGCCCAGCGCTGCCCTGTCCCCATCGGGGTACTACTCACATATGTCACCTGCAAGCTATGCCCTCCTTGTCCTCCTGTTTGTTGCGGCCGCCGGCGCCGACACTCTATACCAGTGGTCTTCAACCTCCAGATGTTGCAAAACTACAACTCCCAGCATGCCCGGACAGCCGTTGGCTGTCCGGGCATGCTGGAAGTTGTAGTTTTGCAACATCTGGAGGTCCGCAGGTTGAAGACCACCGCTCTATACTGTATCCCTATGCCCGGGCTGCAAAAGGTAAACAAAATAAACTTTAACTCACCTTCCCCGTCGGTCCGGACTTGCTTCCTAGGAAATGGAACGTCAGACAGCCGTCAGCCTATCACTGGCCACAACAATGTTCTGCCTCGGCTGGTGATTGGTTGAGCCCACTGTTATGTAAGAAGCCGGCTTCTTACATGACAGTGGGCTCAGCCTATCACCGGCCGAGGCGGAACATTGCTGCGGCCGGTGATAGGCTGATGGCTCTCCGACATTCACGTCCCCAGCGAAAGGCCGACGTCGGAACATGCGTTAGTTTATTTTTGTTTACCTTTTGCAGCCCGGGCATAGGGATACAGTATAGAGTGTCAGTGCCGGCAGCCGCAACAAACAGGAGGACGAAGAGGCAGCCCTTGCAGGTGACGTGAGTAGTACCCTGATGGCGACAGCGCAGCGCTGGGCTAATAATAAAAATTTTTTTTGGGGGGGGGGAGTGGGAGAGGGGGGAGTAACGTTATATATAGTGGGACCGTCATAAGTTACAAAAATACAGCAAAACACATATTTGGCCATAACGCCCAGCCCTACTCTTAGGGTTTATAAAAGTAAAAAAAAAAAAAAAAAGCTTTTTGAATAGTTTTTATTTTATCTTTATTTTTTGCTGAATTTTCAGTGCTTAACATTAAAGGGGTACTCCGGATAGGGGATGAGATGCCTGATCGCGGGGGTCCCAACGCTGGGGACCCCCGTGATCTCGCACGCCACACCCCGTTTATAATCAGTCCCCGGAGTCTGATTACTGTCAATCACGGGGCCCCCTCAATGCAAGCCTATGGGAGAGGGCATGGCAGCTGGGAGGGGGCGGGACCCCCGCAATCAGACATCTTATCCCCTATCCTTTGGATAGGGGATAACATGTCTAAGCGCCGGAGTACCCCTTTAAACCAGGCAGACCACAAGCAAAGATGTTTTTCCACAACTATACAAAAGTGGTAGTTTTATAGCTCTGGTACTGTTTTCCCTGCACAGAAGTAAACAACTAAGCCTGTTTGCTGATATTCCATGTCCTCTATTGGCCTTTAGTAGAACACTTATAGGAAGTTTCCTCTAAGCTTTAGCTTTGAATGTTACACATGAACTCATATTAATCTATCATCCTGACTGTAAACTCTTCTGCTGTATAGGTGTTTACTGCACTGATTTCCATGCTAATGTATGCATTGCCTGAATATGCTTCTAAAGTTCATGTGCAATTTTCATGCCACTGTAGCTCATTTCTCTTCAGGCTGTAGGCAATGATCACAGTGAATGCAATAAAGAAGCTTAATAGTTGTTTGCATCTGGTATCATATCCATCCCTATACATAATGTATGCCTATTGCTAGAAAACCAAAACTTGTTTCTCGTTTCTCCTTTTTCATCCCATTTATAAAATTTTGTAAATTTTTGTAATTTTTTTCTTTTCTTTCTCTGCACTTGTTGGGTGAGTGGCTTCCTTCTGGAGTGGAGCTCTGCTATGTGCTCTGACCAATCAGATGTCTTCTTCTTGATGCCCCCCCCCCCCCCCCTCCATGTACTCACACAGTAACATGATCCTCTCTTTGCCCCTTTAGCAGCATGAGTCTTACACTTATAAAGGGAAAGATCTTTATGTTGCACCCCTTGTGACTGAGTAGGCTGTTGCTCCCCTTGTGACTGAGTAGGCTGTTGCACCCCTTGTGACTGAGTAGGCTATTTCGGGGAGACATGTTTGCTGAAAGGTACTAATTTCCTCAGAATTTAACCAGTTTTAAATGTATTATTAAGTATATTTACAAGTGAAAGTATCATTATACTGAACACTTCTAATTTAACTTTAGGATCTACACTTGCACTTATTTGATCGGCAGATAAACAGTTTTTAATCTACAATTTGGAGCTGAATCCCTACCTGCATGTTATATGCCGATTTATGTCAGGGTATAACATGGTCCGGTTGTGTATGCTGATGAACAGCCTTCCCCTGCACAACTCTCTCACGCATCCTCTCCGATGCCAAATTTTACTTATGTGTTTTTTTTTACTCCAATTTCCTAAAATCAGGGTGCGTGTTATATGCCAGTGCATGTTATATGCCGATAAATATGGTGTATCCTCTCTTACCTTTCCTCATAGTACATTATAAGCCAAATGTGAGAGTAGCTAAACATTATTATGCAATACTCTGTCGGGAGTTGCAAATGGTACTGTGGCCAACCAATGGTTATGATGTGAAATGCAGCTCGATTAGGGTTTTGCTAGCATGTTGCAATTACTGAATGTATATCAT
This sequence comes from Hyla sarda, assembly GCF_029499605.1. Taxonomy (NCBI): domain Eukaryota; kingdom Metazoa; phylum Chordata; class Amphibia; order Anura; family Hylidae; genus Hyla; species Hyla sarda. Next base: position 362,380,605 of record NC_079190.1, on the reverse strand, counting down.
GAAACATTAAAAAAATTGACATACATTTACTTTCAAAAGAACTTTAAAAACTCATATAGTTTTGTTACATTAACCCTACAGAGTAATGTCAAGGGCATTTTAGTGCTCTCACTACTGTTACTGTGTCCCTGATTGTCCCCTCTATGATGCAAAGCCATTTTTCATTCTCTCTATTTCAACGAGTGGGACCAATCCTTACTCACACAGGGATTTCCTTTCCCTTGTTTGGCCAATCCCAGGACAGCACCTACTCCACTCATTTGTTACATTACATAGTGCTGGGGAAAGTACATTGTACTTAACTTACTGGAACTGTTTTAAGGGATCATTTTCTGTACACTACTATAGATGTGGAGAGAGAAGGATTTTCGAGATGCTATGTGAACAGCGAGGAATATAGCAACAACATTGCAGCAAAGAAGGGGTTACATCACAAATTCATCTCTGGTTTATGCAGTAAAACACTGTTCTTGATAAGGATGATAATGAGCTAAAATGAGGGGGGAAAGAGGATTAAAACAAGAGGGAATTCAATAACAAAAGTATCCCTGGTCTAAGCAGTAAACTTCTGCTGATTATGGTGATGACGAGCTTTACAAAAGAAAGCTGCCCAGAAACTTATGGGTAGTCAGGGATAAGAGAGAAGAATTGATTTACCTTTTGGTACACTGTGGACACTGTTCAGAAGACAGGCTCAGCTTGTTTTCCTCTACTCCAGGCTCTCTCCTGCACATAACACAGGGTAAGCCCCACCCCTGCTTCTTGTGTACGATATTCTCTCTGTTGCTAGACATGAAATTCCTCAAACAAACAGTAGACAGCCGTTTTAAGGTAAGGAGCTTTTTTCTAAGGTAAGTTTTCCTTTGAGTACCTGTCATCAAACCACATTTTCTAAACTAACTCATATTATATTCACTTATTACTCCTAACACCCCTCCTGCCCTAAAAAAAGAAAATTGTAAAAGCTTTAAAAAGCTCTGTATCTATACCTTTCCCCTTGCTCGCATTGTGTTCCCCAGCAGGGGCTACGTCACTGAAGCCTGCGAGAGCTGTGCCCCGCCATGCCGCGCACCCACAACCTGAGTTTGGACTCCTGCAAGTCTGGATTGAGACCAAATTAACTGTTTGGGAACAGAGCAGAGCCACCTAGTGGCCGTTTTTTCAATCACATTAAAAACATATAAAGGTTGAGAATTTTAACAGCATGTAAATAGCAAAGTGTCTTATAATAACATAAGGAACAATATATTAAAAGTTTAGTTTGGTGACAGGTTAAATGACATGATTTCTAAATATCTTATAGATCACATAAGCTATCAAATGGTGGAAAGCTGTTTGAACTCTGCTCAGCCCTCTGTTAAAGCAGAACCCGGCAGAAAAATGGAGGCAAAACCGGGCATCTTTAACAGATCCCTTGACCTGGCTAGCACTGTAGATGATTACGTAACAGAACGATTATATAAGTTATTGGTTATCGAGTTAGTACCTGGACAATAGCTAGTTTGTCATCAACATCCATTTATTTGTTTGGATATAGCTTGAAGAAAACTCCCGGCACTCGAGGTTCATGCTTCATCCATTTGATTCCCACAGGAGGTAGTTACATGTCGGGAGAGTCCCGTTATCCCCCTCCCAACATGTAACTACCTCCTGTGGGAATTAAATGGATGAAGCATGAACCTCGAGTGCAGTGAGTTTTCTTCAAGCTATATTCAATCTGGTATGAATTCTGTCTCTAAATTATCTCACAGAGCACTGGATTGTTTTATGCAATAAACTGTTGGCTTGCTGCATTTACTGTTGGCTTGCTGCATTTACTGTTGGCTTGATGCACTTACTGTTGGCTTGATGCATTTACGGGTTGAGTCAAAGCTAAGGTGTGATGAAGTGGACGTTGCTGCAGTGCCGACTGTGTTTTCTTGACAGGACATCCATTTATTTGTAATAGGAACGAGGTAAGTCTGATAAACTTTCTTATGCTCCTATTTCCTTTATTTAATCTATGAATTTAACGTACTGCTCCGTGTCCCTTGATGACCTCACTAAAAAGTGTGACAGAAATGTGTATGGAAGGCCTACAGCGAAATGGAAGGTTTATGACAAAGTTTTAGGTAGGTCATGCAGTGTGCAAATTCATATTGTACTGTAGCTTGTATTAGATAGCTAGTGTAATTCTACTCATGAAGGGGGGATTAGTTAAAGAAATAATTCCACACCTACTGTCAAGCTTATTGTAGGTCCCAAAAATGAATCACTATGTTTAATAGAATAATAGCATGATGTGTCCGCCATGTTGTATGTTCTAAATAGACCACAGTGTATTCTAAAGTTTCATCTCAACAAAAAGTGCCAGTCTGAGAGAATACTTGTTGTCTCTTTAGATATTTATGGCTGTTTAGGTAAGAAGCGCATAGACGTAACTTGTGTAGACGTTACTCGTCTAGGGTAGGAGGAAATATGTTAGAACAACATTACAAAAATCAAGAACAACATATTTCATATGCAATATATTTATTAATTAAAGTACAACACTGTATTCGTGTAGCGACTGGTGTGGGCCAGTATTATTTGCATACACAAAATTGGGTAGTATACATTGGGTCAAAAAAGAGTACGGCGTGACTGGTATATCCCTATCTAATAGCCCTGCCTGGCGATACTGTAGGTCCCCTGTCCTAATGACCTGGGCCCACACTGGAACCTCCTAGTGACCCTAGGCTACAGAGGGGACAGTTAAACAATAATGCTGCGTCGCCAGGGAGCGGTTGAGTAAGGCTATTGGCCCAATACATCCAATATAAAGTATAATATATTAGGTATAGCACACTGAAAATGATTCAAAAATAGACATACATGTGGTAAATACAGTACAATACGATATCAAGACCCGAGGATGGTAGCCAGGGGTATGTAATAGTATTCACGTTTCAAACCCACAGTTGTATGTGTTGCAGAGATAAAAGTATACATATGCATTTGACAGAGATTGCATTAAACCAACGCGTTTCGCTAATCCGTGTGGGTACAGATAGCTCCTCAGGAATTATATTAGAGAATACTGCAGAAATAGAGTCCGTACATATAGAGACCGTACATATAGTAGCAATGCATCATCACATGTAGAATGAAGAAGCGTACAGTAGATATACTTCTATGATGGTATAGTGAAAGTGACGCACTGATCTGGACAGCTGCGTATAAGTATCAATCTTGGGTCCAGGTGCTTGGTAACTCCTCTTTATATGATGATGAAGGGAGTCCCCACTCAAACGTAGATGAGGTAGAGTAGGTATAGACACTTTTGCATAGGTGTACCCAGTGGGCAATGATAGATGTAAGAGATGTAAGGGATATACCAGTCATGCCGTACTCTTCTTTGACCCAATGTATACTACCCAATTTTGTGTATGTAAATTATACTGGCCCACACCAGTCGCTACACGAATACAGTGTTGTACTTTAACTAATAAATATATTGCATATGAAATATGTTGTTCTTGATTTTTGGGCTGTTTAGATAAGACAGATAAGGGGGGTAGTTACATTCTTTAGACATTCCCATATCTGTGTTAGAGAATCATCCATTGTATTATTATCTTTCCCATGAATTTAATAGTGTTGAAAATGTCTAGTTGGTTACTCTATGTCTGGAGAAACCATGTTTTGATTACTTATCGATGTCAAAAATAATCCCTGAATTTATAATATAGTGCTCCACATGTTAAGTGTGGAATGTGGGTTTAAGACCAGTTATTGACAGTTAACCCTTAATGGTAAGGATGCTAATTGTTTATGCAATAGCACCCCCTAGCGTATGGGTAGTTGACATTACACCGATAGGAAAGGCATTATGGGTGATATGCTCAATGCATTCTGGGTATTATAGTGATGTCATAGTCATTACCATATGTACACACCAAACCTACATTCATTGGGGAATTCCAATTTAGGGAGGTGTGTCTAACTAATTAAAGCTAGGGTCTGTAAAGAACACACAAAGACACAGGAAAGAGGTCCAACAAGGTGGAAAAGCTGTGAATAAAATTTGAAGAACAGTCCTCTAGGGATATAAATGCTAAGAATATGACCAGTGTGTGAACAAAAATAAGATTTTATTTAAACATGCATACGTATACTGACAGGGTCCTTGCCAGAAAATACCCAAAGAATAAAATATAATTAAAAATATCAATGATAGAAATTGATAAAATAATATAGACCATTTGTTAATAGCCACCGGCAACTAAATAAAGTGCAATGCAGTGCATAATACAGTATCAGCAGGTATTAAATAAATGTCTTATAGTGTATAGGCGTTGATGTGAAGCTATTTGCCACAAATGCTGAATTCCCTTTGACGTCCGCTGTAAGTATGACACAAATTCCCCAATAATGCATAAAGTTCCACTGTGAGATGTGCAATAATGACCGATGCACTGCACCACTCACCACCCATAGGAGCTCCGTGTGTGAAGGTTGCGCGATGCCCCGCAGACTGGCACGGACCAGCGGCCGGCCTGGCTGTGATTCTGCGTAGATGTAGATGTTCACGTACTCAAAACCTTCAGATGGTAATCCTGCGGAGTTGGCACAGAGTAGCAGCTGGCCGAAGATGAATGGGTGGTGGGGTGAGTGTCGGGAAGCGATGTCCTCATGGAGTAGAGCAGAGGACTGTGCGTGCTTGTGCAGTGGTCCAGGAACAGAGGGGTTGCAGCTGTTGAGAATTTCCGAGTAGGAAAATAGTCTGCTTGCAGGGTGGTACAGTCTTATAGCAAGGTGGCATAGGGTCTAGTGAATGTCAAATGCGTTTCGGGGAGTCCCCTTCTTCAGTGGCAATATATCAGGTGGAAAAGCCATGTGAGATCCTAGCAAGCCAGACTTATCACACGGTACCAGACCAATGGCTATCCTTGATGATGAGATGGACTGGTCAATTTTCCTAGGACCAGAAGCAAGGCTCTTACATAGAATACATGAAATGGTATTCCATTTAATTAAGACCAATTTGGATAATGTGGAATTATACCATTTAGATTGATGGATACATTAATTAAATAAAATAATTAATCAATTATCTCCATATTGAGATTATAGTTTGAGGGTATTGTGAGACTTCATTCTACCTGCAGAAGAATCAAGACTCATAATCTATCAAAGCATTAAATAAATGCTTATACATATTGATAGAATTCCTACTCGCCAAACTAAGGGTTATAAGTAAATTTCCCACACAGGAAACTTGCTTCAAGTTCTTCCTCCTAAAATATAGTCTAGCGAGGTCATAAAACTCTGCTATTTGTCTTAATGTATTACCAAGATCATGTATAGAAAATAGTCCAGAATGGGGTGGAAGTATATCATAGTTTTTCCATGTTCTATATCCTTATATATCATTGTGTTTATTACTCATTTATGTTTATATCCTTATATCCAATAAATCTGCATACTTTTATAATACCTGTGTATTATTGTATATTGCAAAACTACATCCATAGCGTTAATGTCATCCCATCATAAAAATAACTTGTTAATATCTGAGGAAATAGTCGAACTCAGATGTATATTGGCTTTGTCTACAATTTACCAGGTCATAATTTTGATATTTTTAATAATTTTCATAATTTTAAATTTTCATAATTAATATTTTTATGACCATAATCCATAATTGAGTTATTACCGCACGACACTACAAAAAAGCACGCTTCTCAATTCCTACCTGTTAATTCAACCTTTTCAACACTCCAGACCCCATTTTCCACTTAAAGGGGTACTCCACTGCCCCAGCATTCGGAACATTTTGTTCTGAACGCTGGGTGAGGGCTGCTGGGGTCGTGACGTCATGGTCTCGCCCCCTCAATGCAAGTCTATGGGAGGGGGCGTTGCAGCCCCCTCACAGACTACACCCAGCGTTTGGAACAAAATGTTCCGAACGCTGGGGCAGGGGAATACTCCTTTAACAAGTCAACGTTCAAGTTGAGGTGAAGTCAAGGAAATGTGCATGTAGGGAACACTACAAAAATCTCATCATCGTTGTTGCAAGTTTAACATATCTTAGGTTTGCTTGTTATTTTCAGATATCTAGATTTCTTGTGAAGCTGCTGAGTTTAGCATTATTTATGTGTTGAATTAATAAGAACTTTGGGGCTTTGGGATTGCTTATTTAACATATATACAGCATGGGATTGCATATTTTATTATATTGATTGAGCTGCTTCTGTAAACATGCTTTACTGTACAGGGCTGGCAAAGCAAAATGGAAGGCCTACGGCAATGTTATAGTATCCCTTACATTAAATGAAATTTATCATGACCTCAAAAAGCAGCTAAACTGTACAGAAAAAAATGCTAGTATGCATTAGGAAGTTCTGATCTGGGATATTTGTGGCTCTGAAAATTAGCATGGATGTTATATCCTATATTTCCTGACATTTTTGTTAACACTTTTCATTTTGTGCTGTTTATACTGTCATGTAGACTTTAAAGGGGATTATAGATGGACTCTCCTGTTCAAGACCATTATGTATTAGTTCAGTAAGCAACTAAAAAGAGCATCTTTCACTCTAGAGGACTGCACATTATGCAAATAACTCAGTCATTTAAATAAGCAAGCTGTAATGTTTCATTTCCCCTGTGGTGGCACTGCAGGGGAATCGAACATTTGCTTCTTGTATCCACCACATATTACAGATGATTGCTGGAGTTCCCAGTGTGGCAGCTGGTGACCGACCACATTATTGTTGTGAACCCTGGTTAAAAAAAAAAAACATTACTATCCAAAGCCACATATACTTTCATGTGTATCTTTGTATATTTCCTATACTAAGTATTTCACATTAGTCAATATTTGGAATTTATATCATACATAGCCAATATTTTATAACTAAAGGAAGTAAAAAAAAGCAAAATGTTAGGAAAAGGGCAAAACATAGGGAACAATTTGTAAATACCATGGCAAAATATGTACACAGAAAACTACACTCCTCTCCCCTCTTAGTTGGGTTTTTACTAGTGTGAAATGTTGTTTCAGACCTGCAGGATTCCCCTCTATTTACTATGGGGAGCAACAGATTTACAAGTCGGGAAAATGTTCTCACCAGCTTTTTCTAGGTGGAAATTTTCAGCCATTTACTCACAGGATTTTCCATGAATTCAATAGTAAATAGGTTGGGTTGTAAAACCATGCCCCTTTTTGGGCCGACCACACCCCCTTTGTGACAGACCACAAGAGGCGGCTCTAATATTAGGCAAGTTAGGGGCCACCTAAGGCCTCACATCTACGAGGGTGTCGCGGCCGCCTGACTTACCCCCCTAAGAAAGTAAAATAAGTGGCAATGTGTAAAATGTATGCATCTAGTATACACAGTAGTAACCGAGTTATTTCAATGTATAGAGCGTATATAAAACTCCTATACGACAGAGCTCCAGCCTCTCTGTTCAATAGTTCATGATTAGACACACAGGTATAGGGCGCAACTCCAGCTGACACGCCGGCAACAGGATTTTAGGTGAGTATACACATGAATGTTCTGACTCATGTTCCGGGCAGCCATTGCGCATGACTAAGGGGGCTTGCCCCTGAAACGTTGGGCCATGACTGAAGGGAGCACGGAGCTTGTATCCACCTTTGCTGCTTGCATATTATGCTGCTAACCTGATGTCCTGCGAGACAATACCCGAATATACTTGAATAAACAAGAAAGACATTTTCTACTAAACCGTGAGTCAGAACATTCATGTGTATACTCACCTAAAATCCTGTTGCCGGCGTGTCAGCTGGAGTTGCGCCCTATACCTGTGTGTCTAATCATAAAATGTATGCATCATCACTTGGTATTGTACAGGAATAGGGAACAAGAGTCCCTGCTTTTGTACTTCATCACAGCTCCACAGCTCTAACCGTGCAGGCTGATCGCAATTACATCATGTCATTGTGAGTGACCTGCACTAGAACAGACTTAGGTCCGGGAGGAGGACGGGGAGTGGTGGCTCCAGAGCTAAGACTGAGCAATGTTGCAGAGAGCATTGACACCGGACAGCAGGCAAGAGGACAATAACTGCGGGGGAACAGAAATTAAGAAAGTGGGAGACAGGGGAAATATTAAAGGAAGCAGGGTCACTATTAAGGTGGATAGGAGGAGTCTGTAAGGGGGGACAAGATGACAAGTATTTAATGCCAGACTCTATATAAGGGGTGCAGAAGGAGAGGATAGGGCTCTATTTAAGAGGGTACTACAGGAGAAGAAGAGGGCTCTATATAAGGGGGTACAAAAGGAGAAGAGTACTCCATATAAGTGGGTACAGAAGAGAGAGAAGGGGTATTTAGGAAGGGAAAGGTGGAGAAGAAGGGTCTTTAGAGGGGAACAGGAGGAGTGGAGGGGTCTATAAGGGCACCTATTAGTGGATGATCAGGAGGAAGGGTCCAACAGAGGGTGGACAAGGAGTCTCTGGGAAGTGGGTGACTGAATATTTATAGGGCTTGCAGGTAAAGACCTGCAGGACAGGGGAAGGTTCCTCAGGTGCGAGTCAGGGAGAAAAAGACATACAGGGCAGCAGAGCCTTAGGAAGCATCCCTGTCTGTCACTATGAGGTCCAGGGGCAGACTGACCGGCCGGTCCATTCGGACGTTGTCTGAAGGCCCGGCCGGGAAAAGGGCCCGCTGTCCGCCACCTGTCATATGAAATCTTGAAAAAAAAAAAAAAGAAATATATATATATATATATATATATATAATAGCCGGGTCCGCCACGCCTGCCAGTGGCCGGGCCCAGAGCTATTCCGCTCCCAGACAGCCACTGGAGCAGCGGCTGTCGGGGAGAGGTGCTTCAGTCACGCCCCACGGTGACGTGAACCTCACGTCTAAGTGCAGTAGCGCCAGGGATCCCTACTGCTGCCACCACCGAAGACCGGTGTGCCCGCCCTGCCTGTCCTCAGTGTTCGGAGCCTCGTTTGTCCTCAGTGTGCCCGCCTGGCTTGTCCTCAGGTACAGAACCCTGCTTGTCCTCAGTGTACAGGGCCCTGCTTGTCCTCAGTGTACAGAGCCCTGCTTGTCCTCAGTGTACAGGGCCCTGCTTGTCCTCAGTGTACAGGGCCCTGCTTGTCCTCAGTGTACAGAGCTCTGCTTGTCCTCAGTGTACAGGGCCCTGTTTGTCTTCAGTGTGCAGAGCCCTGCCTGTCCTCAGTGTACAGAGCCCTGCTTGTCCTCAGTGTACAGAGCCCTGCTTGTCCTCAGTGTACAGAGCCCTTCTTGTCCTCAGTGTACAGAGCCATGCTTGTCCTCAGTGTACGGAGCCTCGTTTGTCCTCAGTGTACAGGGCCCTGATTGTCCTCAGTGTACAGAGCCCTGCATGTTCTCAGTGTACAGAGCCCTGCTTGTCCTCAGTGTACAGAGCCCTGCTTGTCCTCAGTGTACAGGGCCCTGCTTGTCCTCAGTGTACAGGGCCCTGCTTGTCCTCAGTGTACAGAGCTCTGCTTGTCCTCAGTGTACAGGGCCCTGTTTGTCTTCAGTGTGCAGAGCCCTGCCTGTCCTCAGTGTACAGAGCCCTGCTTGTCCTCAGTGTACAGAGCCCTTCTTGTCCTCAGTGTACAGAGCCATGCTTGTCCTCAGTGTACGGAGCCTCGTTTGTCCTCAGTGTACAGGGCCCTGATTGTCCTCAGTGTACAGAGCCCTGCATGTTCTCAGTGTACAGAGCCCTGCATGTCCTCAGTGCACAGAGCCCTGCTTGTCCTGAGTGTACAGAGCCCTGCTTGTCCTCAGTGTACAGAGCCCTGCTTGTCCTCAGTGTACAGAGCCCTGCTTGTCCTCAGTGTACAGAGCGCTGCTTGTCCTCAGTGAACAGAGCCCTGCTTGTCCTCAGTGCACAGAGCCCTGCTTGTCCTCAGTGTACATAGCCCTGCTTGTCCTCAGTGTACAGTGCCCTGCTTGTCCTCTGTGTACAGAGCCCTGCTTGTCCTCAGTGTACAGAGCCCTGCTTGTCCTCAGTGTACAGAGCCCTGCTTGTCCTCAGTGTACAGGGTCCTGCTTGTCCTCAGTGTACAGAGCCCTGCTTGTCCTCAGTGTACAGAGCCCTGCTTATGAATTGTATAGTTGTATACATCTTGTATACATCTTGTATACATCTTCTACCTTTCACCACCCCCTACATGATGGCACAGTCTGACTTATAAGTTATATGTGAAATACAACTTATATCTCTGACTGTACCATCATGTAGGGGGTGGTGAAAGGCAGGTAGAAGAGGGAGTAGGCTTCTCAGCAGCACACAGTATTTCTGGCAGGAACTGTAATGAAGCAGACAATTTGCCTCACTACAGTTCTATCCAGAAATACTCTGTGCTGCTGTGCTATTTCTTTAATAAATCAAAGAGGCCTCAGTCTCACCCAAGCAGGGGGCAAAAAAGGTAAAGTGTGTGGCTTATAATTGGACCAGTTTTTTTTTTTTTTTACCTGCCTTTCACTGCTCACTATATGATGGCACAGTCAGAGATGAGTTATATACAGTGTCTGACTGTGCCATCATGTAGTGAGCGGTGAAAGGCACGTTCTCTGGTGGGAAAACTTTTCTTTTCTTTTTTTAAATCAACTGATGCTAGAAAGTTAAGCAGTAAATTACTTCTATTAAAAAAAATCTTAATCCTTCCAGTACTTATTAGTGGCTGTATACTACAGAGGAAATTCTTTTCTTTTTGAATTTCTCTTCTGTCACGACCATGGTGCTCTCTGCTGACACCTCTGTCTATGTCAGTAACTGTCCAAAGCAGGAGAAATTCCCCATAGCAAACATATGCTGCTCTGGACTTTCCTAAAATGGGCAGAGGTGTCAGCAGAGAGCACTGTGGTTGTGACAGAAAATAAATCCAAAAAGAAAATAATTTCCTTTGTAGTATGCAGCCGCTAATAAGTATTGGAAGGATTACGATTTTTTAATAGAAGTCATTTACAAATCTGTTTAACTTTCTGGCACCAGTTGATTTAAAAAAATATATTTTCCATCGGAGTACCCCTTTAAGGTGAGTGAAGGCTGGAGCCAAGTTGGACTGGGTATCACAGACAGATCCCAAGTTGGCATAAAAAGGAGGAGGATAGTTCAGTGTTTTTAAGGTGATTGGCATTGCCATCCCTCAAAGTACACCATAGCCTCAAGCACACTGCACCCCCTATTCCTTTCTATAGCAAATATTCATGTACATACTGGGGGGAATAGGGGTGGGCAGAGGTGGGTGGGGCCAGGGGTGGAGTCTTGCTGGGGGCCTTTGCTTTTTTTGGTCCGGGGGCCCTGAGTGGTGTCAGTCTGCCCTGATGAGGTCCGTTCAGGTCCTGTCCCATTCTGCATCTCACAGCACCCTGCTGGCCTGACACACAGTTGTGAGTACTCCTGTTACACTCCCTGGCACCAAAGTGACATCTCAGTTGTCTGTCATCAGTATAGAAGATATATGTGGATTTGATAGATTCTGACATTTTGCTGTATTTTATGTGATGGTGCAAAAGTCTACTAGTGAGGTTTTTTTATTGGGTGGAGCGGCTGTAGTGACCCGCTCTGTGACTTGGCATCAGTGATACCTGTACCCAGTCAGCTGCCCAGTATTTAACACTATACTGTCACTTAGCTCGGGTGCTGCCAACTCACACTACATTGTGACATCTTGTCAGTGAGGGCCTCGTGTTTAAGTTTCCCCTAAGGTCTCACAAAGTCTAGAGCCACCGCTGCAGACCACACACACTTTTCAGCTTTTCACAATGATAGCTTAGTAAATGAGGACCATTATGTTATATCACACACTGCATATAGTTATGCTATATACAGGGTTGGCCATTTATATGGATACACCTTAATAAAATGGGAATTGTTGGTGATATTAACTTCGTGTTTGTGGCACATTACTATATGTGAGGGGGGGAAACTTTTCAAGATGGGTGGTGACCATGGTGGCCATTTTGAAGTCAGCCATTTTGAATCCAACTTTTATTTTTTCAATAGGAAGAGGGTCTTGTGACACATCAAACATTGGGAATTTGACAAGAAAAACAATGATGTGCTTGGTTTTAACGTAACTTTATTATTTCATGAGTTATTTACAAGTTTCTGACCACTTATAAAATGTGTTCAATGTGCTGACCATTGTGTTGGATTGTCAATGCAACCCTCTTCTTCCACTCTTTACACACTGATAACAACACCGCAGGAGAAATGCTAGCACAGGCTTCCAGTATCCGCAACACAATCAGAAAAAAATATGGGGAAGTCTTCAACAAGGAAGCCATGCCTCATCTGACATGCCCACATGGTGGTAAAACAATGGCTTCCTAGCATTCCAGGGTGCAGAAGTTAGATTTCACATGATCTCATCAAGCTACAAATAGCTTCATATTTTTAACACATGGATGAAAGTATATCAATTAACATTGGCATTCTTTTTTTAAAATTAATAATCTCAATATTGAGATTGTAGTCTTAGGATGGTGGGGAAGGGGAGGAATCTCATATTCTACCCTTCTATCCTTGTCTATAGAAAAGCACCGAGTTATTGCTTATACAGTAGATTTATAGACTTTCATCACTTTGCCTTATCTAATTGATCTCAAATGATGTTTCTACAGACAAGGTTTAGTCGGGCTTATCGTGCCCTTCCCTACCTCCTTGCTGTCTGATCTCTTCGGCGATGACTGGAGCAATCGAGCGCAGAAAGCACTGATCAATGCTATACTATGCCATAGCAATGAACAGTGTATGCAATCAGAAGATTGCATGTAATAGTCCCCTATGGGAACTAAAAAATGGTGTAAAAAAAAGTTTAAAAAAAAGTTAATAAATGTGAATTAACCCCTTCCCTACTAAAAGTTTAAATCCCCCCCCTTTTGCCAATATATATATATATATATATATATATATATATATATATATATATTATATAAATATAAAAATATGAAACCAAAAAGAAAAGAAACCACTTGAAAACGGACCATGTATAAACTAAAATGAATTTTATTTAGAATAATATAAAGACATATAATGATTACACACACAGCGTGGGCAAACAGAGGTGGGAACCAGAGAGCAGGGGGAGATAAAAAGAAGGTAACAATAGTATATATAGTGTGTCCAAGTGTGCTGAACAATTTAAAGTGCCAGCAGCGTGCCAAATAAATAGATAGGACCAATATGTTTAAAAACGCACACAAAACGGATCACAGAGAAAACCAGATGTAGTAGTGGCATAGAACAGTAACAATCCCTCCGCTCCCCAGTTACCCACCAGACCTCCAACGCGTTTCACCCAACGGGGCTTTGACTCCTGGTTAAAGCCCCGTTGGGTGAAACGCGTTGGAGGTCTGGTGGGTAACTGGGGAGCGAAGGGAGTGTTACTGTTCTATGCCACTACTACATCTGGTTTTCTCTGTGATCCGTTTTGTGTGCGTTTTTAAACATATTGGTCCTATCTATTTATTTGGCACGCTGCTGGCACTTTAAATTGTTCAGCACACTTGGACACACTATATATACTATTGTTACCTTCTTTTTATCTCCCCCTGCTCCCTGGTTCCCACCTCTGTTTGTCCACGCTGTGTGTGTAATCATTATATGTCTTTATATTATTCTAAATAAAATTCATTTTAGTTTATACATGGTCCGTTTTCAAGTGGTTTCTTTTCTTTTTGCTTTCATATTTAGAGTGTTTACCACAGGACCCTATACATCTATGAACATATCTCCTTCCCCCGTTTTTTGGTGCTTTGACTCAAATATAAAAATATGTAAAGAAAATAAAAATATGTGGTATCACCGCATGCGTAAATGTCCGAACTATAAAAATATAATGTTAATTAAACAGCACGGTCAATGGCGTATATGTAAAAAAATTCCAAAGTCCAAAATTGCGTATTTTTATTCATTTTGTATACCCTAAAAAATTTTATAAAAAGTGATAAAAAAAAAGTGCCATCAAAACCAAAATAGTACCGATAAAAACTATAGACCACGGAAAAATAAAAAAGTTATAGGGGTCAGAAGATAATTTTAAACATACTAATTTTGGTGCATGTAGATACACATTTTTTTTAATTGGTAAAAATAATTAAAACTTACATAAATTGGGTACAGAATAAATATAAGGTGTAATTTTTACCGAAAAGTGCACTGCATAGAAATGAAAGCCACAATAATTTACAAAATGTTTTTTTTTGTCCCACAAATAATTATCTTTTTTTTTTTTTACTTTGTGGTAAAATGACTGATGTCCTTACAAAGTAAAATTGGTAACCCATAAAACAAGCCCTCATATAGGTCTGTAGGTGGAAAACTGAAAGCGTTATGATTTTTAGAAGGTGAGGAGGAAAAAGGAAAGTGCAAAATGGAAAAACCCTGAGTCCTGAAAGGGTTAAAATACCTGTGTAATTTTTTTATTATATTGTACAACTACCTTCCTAGCATTACTTTCATCCCAGATCATCAAAAAGAATGTAACATATCTGAAAAATAGTTGGCTCAGATGTCCATTTCATTGATTATATTTTTCTGCAATTCGCCAGGTCATACTTTATAACTTTTGTTTGACCATATTTTATAGTTGAGGTTTGATTTCTTGTATAAAATTACCGACATGATCACAATTGTTACTTTCTTAAAATGGGCACGGTCACTGTAAAAAACAAAACAAAAACAAAAAAAGAACTGTTGACATGTTATTGAGACCTATGAAAAATTTTGATCTATCGGAGTCTGACTGTTCAGACCCCAAATGACTACTAGAACAAATTGGGAGAAGTACATGCTAAACACGTCGACTCCTTAGCTCAGTGCCGTGTGACCGAGGTGGACTCCCAATGTAAGTCTATGGGACTGTCTCAATCATGCTTCTCATCCTGCTTGTTCTAGCGCTCAGTTAGGGTTTGCACCCTCAGACCCCAACCAATCAAAAATTTTTACAAGCTAAAACAAGTAACAGGTACACTTTTAAGTCTCCCTTTTATGCTAATATGCTGAAATTTTTTTTATTTTTTGCGCCTATAGTATTGACTTTGTATTAACATTGTTTATGTTTCTCTGTGGTTAGGCAACATGCCACTAGGAAAATTCAGTTTCCCCCTGTGTTCTAATGCTAGGTAAATAAGAGGGGCACGGAGAGCCCTGTAAATAGGATCTGATACTCTTTAACTTACATTGACTAGTCTGTGTCTGACCAGAGTGCTAACCTAACATTGACCCAGTCAAGAATTAACCTAACTTATTGTTAGGTTACCTAAGTGACCTAAGTGACTCATTATTTACTCAGTTTCATTTCCTTCTACACAATCTACACTTGATAAGTTAATCTGCCAAAAGGCACTGTGAGGCAGTGACAGGATTGGTTGTCAGGGATCACAATATTTCCCCCAGATGCCTGTCTTATGTAGATACCAGGTTTCAGGAAGCACGTATCTCATCAAGGGAAAGCTGGCGGGGAATCCAGAAAGAGTTCAAATGCCTGGCAAGACTTAGTTGGCTAGGGACATTGGTAATTGGACACTGTTATGGGCTAAAAGACAGGTTTTGTAGTGGGGCCTTTATTTAGCTTCCTGGGCTACTTCAAGTTTTCAGACTAACCTTGATCAGCACAGGTGCTGAAGACAGCTCATCACTGGGCTTTAAAACTAGTTGAGAGTCAGTCTGGAAGTTAGGTTTTGAAGAATCTGTATTACTGATGAGAATTTAATTCCAGAGGATTGCAACCTCAAAAATGGGACATTTTAACCTGTGCGAGTAACACATTCATTGACTGTTGTGTTGGGGGCAAGTAGTAAGTCACCTGTGTAGACAGGGTAGTTTTATATGTATAGTTAGTGCTGGGAAATAAGTTACAGGTCTCCCAGTGGATTCCCTAAGTTCCAAAGTATGCCTTCAATAATACTCACAATATTACACATAGTGGCCCACATTTATCATTGTAGTGTAAGTGAAGCATTTTTTTACACCTTTTTTTTTTTGTGTGTGCTGGTAATGTGTAGGAGCACCACATTCATTTGCATTTGATAAAATTTGTGCAGGTCACATTTTCTGAAATTTCTGTGTGTAGTTTTAGAGACTTTTCAGTGGCTGTACGCCGTTTTTTGCTCCTTTTCACAAAAAGGCACAGCTGATAAAATCCTTCCATATCATGTGTATTGCCAAAATCAGTGGATTGCAACTCAAAATCAGCAGAGATGTGTAAAAAAAAAAAAAAAAAGCACAAGAAGGGAGCAAAAAACCCTGCTTGCTCCTTTTTTTGCCCCTTTTCAGACACAAAAAAAAAAACAGTCTAAAGACAATGATAAATGTGGGCCAGTATACAAATAGAGCTGGGTGGGGAAGCCAAGTTGTAATACCACACACAACATGAGGACACTTGTTGTGCTGTTTTTGAAAGAAATTAGCTCTGTTAACCCCATTTGTATTTTGCAAATGCAGCTAATTTCTGTGTGATCTGCTGAAAATCTAATGTCTTTGGAGTTCACACTGCTTTATGTTCATACATTCATGACAAGTAACTTGCCTTGTGCTTGGTTCCCTAAAGGAAAACTGTCACCAAGCTCACCCACACTAAACCCAATACACTGTGTTATAGTTTAGGTGAACAGTACTCCAATGAGGGGTCACTTACTTTTCTCCCTCCATTTCTCTTCCGTTGTTTGTCCCCAGCATCGCGCTTCAACACGGGGCCCCCGCTGGCTGTCAGCCTCTGACGCGTCCTAAGCTTGCCCCCTTACTTAGCATAATCATTGCCTTCAACTCCACATCCTAGTGACATGGAGTCTCATTCCTTGTGATGCACTTAAACCACAGAGCGCATGAGCCTAAACTTTCACCCTCTCGCCGAAGCCTCGCTACTCCCGACTTGCGGGTGTAGCAAGGGACAGGCGCATGCGCAGTAACAATGGAAAGGACTCTCTCCGTCCAGCGTCATGAGTCACATGTCAGATGGAGGCACAATGACAACTCCAGGCATTAGTATGAGGAGACGATATAGTGGCTGAATGACACAGCCTGGAGTTTGCGGCGGCATGAGGAGAACATATAGTGGCTGAATGACAAAGCCTGGAGTTGGCGGCAGCTTGAGAAGACCATATAGTGGCTGAATGACACAGTGTAGAGGTGGCGGCAGCATGAGGAGAACATATAGTGGCTGAATGACACAGCCTGGTATTGGCAGCACCATGAGGAGAACTTATGGGCGCAGTATGAGACAGCCTTGAGGTGGCAGCAGCAGTGTCAGGAACCCTGAAAGTGACCCGGTGACTTCTTTGTTTTGTTTGATTTCAACAAATTTTTGATTACATATATTTTATCCTAAGGAAAGTTAAGTTTTAGCTAATGCATATCCTTAATACTTACTTGTGGCCTGATGCGGAGGAATGTCTGTAACTGGGGAGCAGCACCTTAAACATGTTTTGCCCTATACATATTTGTGAAGTGTTGGTGTGGCACCATGGTCAGTCTACTCTCATGCATCAAGCATTGGTGGGTGGAAATCCTAGCAGATCCATGCCTGATTCATCTTCACAAAGGTCAGTCTCTCCACATTTTTGTGGACAGATGAGTTCTCTTTGGAGTTACTATGGCCCCCGCTGCACTAAACACCCACTCTGATGGCACACTACTGGCAGGGCAGGACAGCTTTTCCAGGGAAAACTTTGCTAGTTGTGGCATCAAATCAAGTTTGGCTGCCCAGAAGTCCAGCGGATCTTCAAGGTGTGTTTGCACAGTCATGTTAAGGTATGCCATAACCTGCTGGTTAATTTCTTGCTCCAGGTCTATCAGCGACTGTAGACTCAGGCTGATGCAGCTGGTACTGCTCCTGCCACCCCACCCCTCCCAGGTAGCCATGGCAGTGGAAGGTGAGCACAGAGTACCCCCCGAGTTAGACCTGCGAGAGGATGGACGATGGCACAGGTAGGCATTGGCCAACTGACTATGTAGGATGTCTCTGCAGTAGGTCAGTTTGTCCTCCCTCTCAGTGGGTGTAAAAAAGGCACCCATTTTGTGCCGGTAGTGAGGGTCCAATAAGGTGGAGAGCCAGAAGTCATCCCACTGCCGAATGGTGACAATTCGGCGGTCACTACGCAAGTAAGTGAGCATGCATCATGCCATTTGTAAAAGAGACTCTGGGGGACTCCCTGCCTCCATATCCACTGCATACTGCCACTGTGTGTCTGAGTCCTCCGCCTTGCCTTCCTCATAACCCTCTAGCTCTTCTAGCTGCTCCTTCTCCTCCTCTCCTGTCAGATGACTAGAAAAACCGCCCATCTTGCAAAACCTAAACTGTGCTCCACTGTGCCCCTCCTCCTCCAGTTCAGCCCCCACAGTGCTCATGTGGCCATGATATGAAGGCACCACGTCTCCAGTGCCCTGACCAGCCATTGTTTCCAACACATGTTGTAGGAAATGAAGCAGTGGAATGACGTTATTCATCCTGTAATCCTGGTGTCTGACTAATAATGTGACTTTCTCAAAGGGCCTGAGCAAACAGCAGGTGTCATGTATGAGCTGCCACTGGTTGACATTGAAGTTACACAGGGGAGTCCCCCTATCCACTTGGATCATCAAGAAATCGGTGATGGCTTTTCTCTGTTCGTATAGTCATTCCAACATATGGAGGGTGGAATTCCAACGTGTGGAAACGTCACAAAGCAGATTATGTTGGGGGATACCGTTCTGACGCTGCAGGAGGGTGTGCTTTGCGGTGTACGAGTGGCTGAAGTGCATGCAAAGTTTCCGTCCCATTGTTAGGATGTCTTGGAGATGGGGGGAACACTTCAGGAACCGCTTGAGAACCAGATTGAACACGTGTGCCATGCAGGGCACAGGTCTCAGGCTTCCTTGTCGCAGCGCAGACAAGATGTTCTTCCCATTGTTGGTCCCCATGGTTCCCATTTCCAGTTTTCATGGAGTAAGCCATGATTTGATTTCTTGATGAATTTTAGCAGTTCCTCCCCTATGTGACTCCGTTCGCCAAAGCAAACCATGTGAAGAACAGCGTGACACCGCTGTGCCCTGCACACATGGTATGCTGGAGGGGCACTGAGACTTGTCCATGCAGTGGAGGCTGAAGACACAGCCGAGGATGAGGAGGCAGAGTCGCACACTGTCACAGGACCAACGGCCAGAGAGCATGGAGGCAGAAGTGGTGTGACCTGTCCAAATTGCTGTTGTTGTGGCTGTGCAGGAACTACATTCACCCAGTGAGCTGTAAAGGACATGTATTGTCCCTGACCATAGTTACAGCTCCACACATTGGCACTGCCGTGCACTTTGGTACACTTTGAGCCAGTCCTGGGGCCCACCTTCTCTTCCACAAAATTGTGCAGGGCTGGTACTGCTTTCTTCGCAAAGAAATGACAGCTTGGCGCTCTCCACCTCGGCTCGGCACAAGCAATCAGTTCTCTGAAAGGTGCAGAGTCCACCACTTGAAAAGGGAGGGACTGCAGCACCGTTAACTTGGATAGGAGCACATTCAGCTTTTGCGCTGCTGGATGAGTGGGCGCGTACTGTTGTCTCTTGGACATGGCTTCCCCGATTGATTGCTGGTGGTATGACTGACTCGAAGTAGGAGGAGCAGGACCAACTGGAGCTACAGGAGATGAATATTACACACAGCTCCCTTCAGCTGAGGTGGTGGAGCCTTGGGTGGCTGAAACAAAAAGTGGCATACTACTGGGTGATGCAGCAGGCTGGACCACCACATCAGTGCCACGGTTCTCCCAGGCCGCTTTATGGTGACGCTTTATGTTGACTAGGGCCATGGTGCCAACATTGGGACCCTGGCCACGCTTCACCTTCTGCCGACACATCTTGCATGTGGCCAGGTTAACCTCCTCCGGATGCTTGATAAAAAAAACTGCCACACCGCCGAGTAGCTGATTTTCCCACCAACAGTCTGCTCTGATTAACTTCTACTGCAGCTGATTTCAGGAACCCCTGTTTTTCTACCTCCTGGGTAGGTAGGTTGCCGCAAAGCAGGTGGTCTACCCCGGGCACATTTGTCTCCAGACTTTCCACTTCTGCCACCATGCTGACTGCCAACCATGCTACCACCTGGCTGGCTCAGCTGCTACCTTACGGGCAACCTGCAAACCTCTTCTCTTGATGATGATGAAGCCCCTTCTGCACCCGGCCTCCAAGTGCGATCGGCTTCATCATCATATCAAGTTGTGTCTGCATGTCGCTGATGTCCTTCTCAGGTTCTCAACAGTGTCTTCTTCAGGAGCCTGAATTCTCTCAACACCACCTCCCACGCCACTCTCCTCATCACTACTTGCCCGTCTAGCATAGGAAGTGGCGGATGTCTCCTCCAATTCTTGGATGGGCAGTAGCTGCTGACTGTCCTCTAGATCGGCATCACTAAATAGTGGAGTTGAACCCACAGCATAAGAACAGCATAGGACAGAGGCAATGGGAGGACAGGGACTGCTTGCGGGCCATGCCAACTGAGGGTTGTGTCTGAAGAACTCACAGACTGTTGACTGGGGGTGTCAGATGTCACTTGTGATGAAGTGGATGACCTTGTTAACCAATTGATGATGGCAGATGGGTTGCTGGTCGATACATGACCGCTAGCTGATACCGGAAGCAAATGGGCCTCTCGCTGCAACTCCTGCTGCCACTCTCCCTTAATCTGCTGCGACCTCTGTCTGATGAATTTAGGCCCCTGTCATTCATCTGTGCACGTACTGGCACTTCTCTGCCTGACATACTTAGTGCTCATATGATGTAAGTACAATACACTCATCTACACTCAAAAAAGTATTTGTGTACAACACCAGCCGATGAGTACTTTTGCCTTGCCTTTCACAGTATTTATTCCCTTGAGACTTTAACAGGAGCAAAATAGTACATCATTGAGTTGTATGTATTTGGTATGCACTCATGAGGGGAGGACAATGCTCTACAGTAGGCTTAAAAACGTGGCATTTCAAAGTATATAGGTAGGCCCTTGAGACTTTAACCGGAACAAAATAGTACATTACTGAGATGTACGTATGTGGTATGCACTTATGAGGGGAGTGCAATGCTCTCCAGTACGCTTAAAAAAGTATTTGTGTAAAACACCAGCTGGTGTGTACTTTTGCCTGGCCTTTCACAGTATTTAGGCCCTTGAGACTTTAACAGGAACAAAATAGTACACCACTTGCTCTCCAGTACACTTAAAATGTGTCAGATTTGATTTGCTCATCCTTATTACTTACAGTTAATTATTTTTATTTTTTCCTTTAATGGCTTCTTCTAGTTGCTTTCCTGTAGAAAATATATAGGGGAGGCAGAAGAAAAGTGGTACAGTTTCCCATAGCAACCAATCAAATTGCCACCACCAGCAGTGAGATTAGCTGGTTTGCTGCCCACCTGTGCCACCTGCCTGCATGGCAGGGGGTTTCTTAGCTCACAAGCCACTGCCACACTGTGGCGGGGCTAAACTACTATGCCAGATGGTAGGGCAAGCACAGAGGCAGAGTAAAGGCTGGTGACGTGGCCTGACTTTCATCTGCTGTGTGCCAGATACCAGAAACCCACCAGAACCCAGTACAGCAACTGCAGCCTATCTACAGACATCAGACATCCTAAATACAGATGAGTGTGGGGGAGACACAGGGGTGTGGAGAAGGACAAAGGAGTCTAAGAGGGGGGCAGATGCGTCTGTAAAGAGGAGACAGAGGGATCCTGAGGGGGTAAAAGGAGTGTGTAAGGCGGAGAAAGAGGATTTTTGTTAAATTGGAAAGTGAGGTGTTCTAGGGAAGGACAAAGAGATATGGAGGAGGAAAGAGAGGTCTGTAAGAGAGAAACAAGGGGGTAAGAGGAGTTTGGTGGAGAACAGAGTTGTCTGGTCTGTATGGGGGAGACAGGAGGAAAAAGCAATCTGTAATTTGGAGGAAAGAGGGGTCTATACAGGGGACACCGGGGGAAAGAGGAGTCTGTAAGGGAGGGACATAGGGGTCAGAGAGGGACAGAGGTGTCTGAAATGGGGAGTAATTGTGAGTTTCCAAGGGTAGCACCCAATTTTTCCTGAGAAGGAAGTGTTGATAGCTAATTTCTATTGTGTTCATGCCCATTCTATTGTTTTCTATTTTTGGGGTGGAACAGCAGCCCTACTGTGATCTGAACCTTTGCTTGCTATTATATCAGTTGTGCCGGCTTTTGCATAACTCACGTAGGTAAGTGGTTTCTTGTATTTACACATGCTACAGAGGATTCTACACATGTCAAAGCTTTGTTTTTGCTATGTCTCCAAGAAAAAGATGGGATTTTTTGACAGGCACCAAGAAAGCCTTTACTCCAAGAAGATGTGTAGCAAAAAGCTTCATCAGGCGTGCTGATGAAAGGGCTCTTGCCCAGAAACACGTTAGAAATATATTAAAATGTGTGTCCGTTGTTTGAAAACATTGTTCCTGACGTTTGAACTGTTGGCAGTGAGAAATTAAGCTACCTTTAAGTGTGCTTCTTTTGTCTGTATTGTCACACTTCTATGAGTCGACATGGAAAGCTGCTGCATCCGAGACATCTGTAATTGGATTTGAGAAGCCGTTTTAGTGTTGTGCCTCTATCTCTGTCTTGCTTGCTTTTTAGCAAGCTTAAGGTTGTTTTGCACCAGGGAGCACTCTTTGTCCTATGTTCTTTAACACTATATGGTGACACAGTGTGAGGGAGTGGCACAGTGTGGGTCCTAATTACTATATGGGCGCACAGAGGAGCCACGTCTACTATATGACAAGAAATGAGAGACCTATGTATGGAGGGTCAATTACACAATCAAATACCATAAACCACCTGTTACGGAGCTGGATGTGGATCCTCTAACCTGTGTGGCTGATGACTCGGATCGTATCGGGGAGAGGAGTTTAGGGTGTCGCTGGTCTTCACCAGGGCCCGCCTCAAGGCAGGATGGGCTTGCTGCAGCAGGCAACACCCAGTTCGCTACCGTCGACACGGCTTGACCACACAGATAGCTGGGCAAGGAGAGGTACCGAAGGATAAGGCAGTAGCATAGTAGCAGAAGGTCAAGGCAGGCGCAAAGGTGCAAAGTCAAATAATGTAGCAGGAAGGTCTGGATACACGAATAAGGCAAAACAGGCAATAAGGAATGCTTAATCTCAGGCTAGTGGCACTGAAGGTCTGGCAGGGAAGAGGGGGAGGTGCAGGAACTTATAGACAAGTGTCAGGTGTGTGACATAATTATGGGCATAGTGGCCCTTTAAATTTCAGAGCACACGTCCTAGGGGACACATGCATCGGAGTTGAGAAGCAGCAACGGAGGAGTCAGAGGAGCCTTGTAAGTTACAGGCTGGGACTCACATGCGGGCACGTCCCGCGATGCGAATCCCAGCCCTGCCGACAGCAGGGGCAAAGCGCTCGCAATCCTTAACACCACCTAAAAGGTGGTCACTAAACCCTAATTTTCAATCACTAAATTGGTAAGCTATAAGCAAATGCTTTATTGATTTAAAATAGAAAAAAAAAAAAAGGAAAAAACACAGGCTTTAAAAGCTATGCTGTGTATCTAAATTCTCTCCAAAATGATCTATCACTGGTAGTGATTACTGAGGCTATATTAGATCAACATCCAAGATTGTGATTTTTATAAGGGGAATCTCTGCAATTGATGTCCCTTTACTGGAAGAGATTAACCCCTTAAATGGGCACTCTCTTTAAAACTAATTTTTGCTATTGCAAAATCTTTCTAATATACTTGGTTTAAAAAAATAAAAAATAAAAAGATTTCTATGTTTTATTTCTGTTTTTAAAAAAAAAAGTTGCCGCTAGGTGTCTCCCTACTTGTCCAGAGCACATTTCCCTCCCATCTCATGCACAGACTTTGGACTCCCGCTGGCCGGGCAGAAGTCCAAACAAAGGAAATGCAGCCTGGAGTGCTGAGGGGGTTGTGTCCAGCCTTATCCAATCATTTTTGATCATATACATTCTGAAAAGGAAGAGAAAGAGTACTCTGAAAAGAGGGAGCTGCTTTAAATTTCCCACCACTGCTGCATCTACACGTTCTGTCCCCAGGTTTCATATTCATATTCAGTCGGCAGCTGATTTTAAAATTCCTGTCTGGGAATGGCAGACAGATCCTCTGTCTCCAAGTCTCCCATGGCAGTAACAGGCTCCAGTAGCAGCTCCTAAATCTTTTATCTGAGCTGCTGGTTGCTGAGCCAGGCTGCCTGTAGGCTGCGTGAAACCAATTCTCAGTGTATACTGTAACAATTATTAAACAGATGACTGGTGCAAAAAAGAGGTATGGCTGAGGGACAGGGCCAAGGGGCAGCAAAATGAGGACTTGCCTATAGTGGCAAAAATACTTGCACCAGCCCTGATTTGGCACACTAGCTATTTGGCACACCAATATTAATAAATCACCCCTATAGAGTGAATCTGTTGGTTATGGAAAGAAAAAGTCATCAATAGGTATGTTTAGCAAAGATGTTTGTTTTTTACATCAATTATTGTATTCTGGTTTAAAGATGAAAATTCACAGAATAAAAATCAGAACAATTTCAATACAAAAATTGAGCCAACGGTATGTATGGGAATTTAAGCTCTGAAGCCTGCAGAATTGTGAATATAGCCTTATACCATCATACAAGCTGTAATTTGGGGTCATTCCAAGCTAATTATACAACCTGTTTATAAAGTCGCTCTACTTGTATGTAGATTGTAGTTATACACACTCTAAAATGGTATTAAAATAGAAGCATTTCAGTTTTTAGTGTATTTATAATAAGGAAAAGGATGCATACATACTGTGCTACTTAACTGGTTTAACTTTGAGCCTTTCCCAAATAAGTGGACAGGCAGAGATGTCACAGGGTACTGGCTAAGGTGTTGGGCTGGTAGAGTTTGTGTGTGGTCAGAAACATTCAAACTGGTCAAGGCGAGAAGCATGGGTTTGTATTCAATCAGATGATGGTCAAACACAGAAGAGACAAAACATTGTACAAGAGAACAAAAGGAAACAAAGTCAAAGAAGCAATCTAGGGTCAAACTCAGAATATGGACCATTAACACAAAACATCTTCACTGGAACATTGAGGAACCCTATCGCCCAGGCGGTAGTGATGGGTGGAGCTGCCTCATATAGCTTGAGATGGAAAGTAAGGGAAAAAAGGAAAGATTTTGGGGCATGTGTTGGCTCTTTAACCCCTTAAGGACTCAGGGTTTTTCTGTTTTTGCACTTTCGTTTTTTCCTCCTTACCTTTTAAAAATCATAACCCTTTCAATTTTCCACCTAAAAATCCATAATATGGCTTATTTTTTGCGTCGCCAATTCTACTTTGCAGTGACATCAGTCATTTTACCCAAAAATTCACGACGAAACGGGAAAAAAAATCATTGTGCGACAAAATCGAAGAAAAAACGCCATTTTGTAACTTTTGGGGGCTTCCGTTTCTATGCAGTGCATATTTCGGTAAAAATGACACCTTATCATTATTCTGTAGGTCCATACGGTTAAAATGATACCCTAATTATATAGGTTTGATTTTGTCGTACTTCTGGAAAAAATCATAACTACATGCAGGAAAATTTATACGTTTAAAAATGTCATCTTCTGACCCCTATAATTTTTTTATTTTTCCACGTATAGGGCGGTATGAGGGCTTATTTTTTGCGCCGTAATCTGAAGTTTTTATCGGTACAATTTTTGATTGTACTTTTTGATCACTTTTTATTCATTTTTTAATGGTATAAAAAGTGACCAAAATACGCTTTTTTGGACTTTGGAATTTTTTTGCGGGTACGCCATTGACCGTGCAGTTTAATTGACGATATATTTTTATAGTTCGGGCATTTACGCACACGGCGATACCACATATCTTTATTTTTATTAACACTGTTTTATTTTTTTTTATGGGAAAAGGGAGGTGATTCAAACTTTTATTAGGGAAGGGGTTAAATGACCTTTATTAACACTTTTTTTTAACTTTTTTTTTGCATTGTTATAGGTCCCATAGGGACCTATAACACTGCACACACTGATCTCCTATGTTGATCACAGGCGTGTATTAACACGCCTGTGATCAGCGTTATCGGCGCTTGACTGCTCCTGCCTGGATCTCCGGCATGGAGCAGTCATTCGTCGATCGGACACCGAGGAGGCAGGTAAGGGCCCTCCCGGTGTCCTGCAAGCTGTTCGGGACGCCGCGATTTCACCGCGGCGGTCCCGAACAGCCCGACTGATTAGCCGGGATACTTTCTCTTTAGAAGCGGCGGTCAGCTTTGACCGCCGCTTCTAAACGGTTAATACCGCACATTACCGCGATCGGCGATGTGTGGTATTAGCCACGGGTCTCGGCCATTGATGAGCGCCGGGACCGTCGTTAAAGGGGTTCTCCAGTGAAAACTATTTTTTTTTTAAATCAACTGGTGCCAGAAAGTTAAACAGACTTGTAAGTTACTTCTATTAAAAATGTATAATCCTTCCTGTACTTATTAGCTGCTGAATACTACAGAGGAAATGGTTTTCTTTTTTAAACACAGAACTGTCTGCTGACATCACGAGCACAGTGCTCTCTGCTGACATCTCTGTCCATTTTAGGAACTGTACAGAACAGCATATATTTTCTATGGGGATTTCCTTTTACCCTAGACAGTTCCTAAAATGGACAGAGATGTCAGCAGAGAGCACTGTGCTCATGATGTCAGCAGACAGCTCTGTGTTTCAAACGGAAAATAATTTCCACTGTAGTATTCAGCAGCTAATAAGTACAGGAAGGATTAAGATTTTTTAGTAGAAGTAATTTACAAATATGTTTAACTTTCTGGCACCAGTTGATTTAAAAAAAAAAGTTTTCACCGGAGTACCCCTTTAACCCCTTAAGGTCCAAGGACGTACCGGTACGTCCTTGGTCCTGCTCTTCTGATATAACGCGGGGTTACACAGTAACCCCGCGTCATATCATGGCGGGCCCGGCGTCATAGTGAAGCCGGGACTCGCCTCTAATAGCGCGCAGCGCCGATCGCGGCGCCGCGCGCTATTAACCCTTTAGCCGCGCGCTCAGAGCTGAGCCGCGCGGCTGAAAGTGAAAGTTCCCGACTAGCTCAGTCGAGCTGTTCGGGATAGCCGCGGCTGATCGCGGCCTCCCGAACAGCTGACAGGACAGCGGGAGGGCCCCTTCCTGCCTCCTCGCTGTCCGATCGCCGAATGACTGCTCAGTGCCTGAGATCCAGGCATGAGCAGTCATACGGCAGAATCGTTGATCACTGGTTTCTTATGAGAAACCAGTGATCAACATAGAAGATCAGTGTGTGCAGTGTTATAGGTCCCTATGGGACCTATAACACTGCAAAAAAAAAGTGAAAAAAAAAGTGAATAAAGATCATTTAACTCCTCCCCTATTAAAAGTTTGAATCACCCCCCTTTTCCAATAAAAAAAAAAACACAGTGTAAATAAGAATAAAAATAAACATATGTGGTATCACCGCGTGCGGAAATGTCCGAATTATAAAAATATATCATTAATTAAACTGCTCGGTCAATGGCGTGCGCGCAAAAGAATTCCAAAGTCCAAAATAGTGCATTTTTGGTCACTTTTTATATCATTTAAAAATGAATAAAAAGTGATTAATAAGTCCTATCAATGCAAAAATGGTACCGTTAAAAACTTCAGATCACGGCGCAAAAAATGAGCCCTCATACCGCCCCATACACGGAAAAATAAAAAAGTTATAGGGGTCAGAAGATGACAATTTTAAACGTATTAATTTTCCTGCATGTAGTTATGATTTTTTCCAGAAGTCCGACAAAATCAAACCTATATAAGTAGGGTATCATTTTAATCGTATGGACCTACAGAATAAAGATAAGGTGTCATTTTTACCGAAAAATGTACCACGTAGAAACGGAAGCCCCCAAAAGTTACAAAACAGCGTTTTTTTTTCAATTTTGTCGCACAATGATTTTTTTTCCCGCTTCACCATAGATTTTTGGGCAAAATGACTGACGTCATTACAAAGTAGAATTGGTGGCGCAAAAAATAAGCCATCATATGGATTTTTAGGTGTAAATTTGAAAGAGTTATGATTTTTTAAAGGCAAGGAGCAAAAAACGAAAATGCAAAAACGGAAAAACCTCCGGTCCTTAAGGGGTTAAGATGTTGAGAGGAAGCATGCGCACCCTATAGGCAGAGATGGGAACTACAAAGGCAGAGACAGAAGTAACTGGACCACATTGGCAGAAGGTAAATTGGTGGCTGTAGCAGTCAGGGAGAGCATGACACTGGCTTGAAGGAGCTGTTAACATGACACAGGGACTTCAGGGGGAGCAGGAGACTGGTAGAGGGAACTGCAGGCACTACAGTATTAAACCGTTCTGATTATATGAAAAGAAAAATTATTCACATCTAACACATTTATATGCAGCCGTTCTATCCCTCTAGCCAGGGAGAGGGCATAAGTCCATCCACAAGTTCATCATTATCAATAACCTAAAGCATATATTAGAATTGTCTGATTCTTTGGAGTAAAAGATATGTGACCTTATGCCAGGCCTACTGCTATATATTCCTGTGTCATAGAATCTGCACTGAAACTTCAAAGCTTAAGAGATGCATTTTCCCGGCTATCAAAATTTGTGTTTCAAAGGCAGTTTTACATATCTATTGCTAAGTCAATATAGGGAAAGGCAAATGAAATCCACTCCAGCTGCTAATTTTAATTTACCGGGTGAAAAAATCCAAATGATATTCAATTATTCCCTGGATAAATCCAAGTCAATATTTTATTTCCTAATTATTACTGTTACACAAGACAGCCTATCTATTTCTTCCATACTAAGGGGCATCGTGCCTCAAAATGTGATATCCCTCTATAATTCCTCAGGACCCAGGAAACCTTATATACAAGAAACCTCTGGTGAATTGTTACGCCTAGCGCTCCGGGTCCCCGCTCCTCCCCGGAGCGCTCACGGCGTCTCTTTCCCTGCAGCTCCCCGGTCAGTCCCGCTGACCGGGAGCGCTGCTCTCTCATGGCCGTTGGGGATGCGATTCGCACAGCGGGACGCGCCCGCTCGCGAGTCGCATCCCAGGTCACTTACCCGTTCCCGTCTCCTGCGGTCATGTGCTGGCGCGCGCGGCTCCGCTCTCTAGGGCGCGCGCGCGCCAGCTCCCTGAGACTTAAAGGGCCAGTGCACCAATGATTGGTGCCTGGCCCAATTAGCTTAATTGGTTCCCACCTGTTCCCTGCTTATATCTAGTCTCCTCCCTTGCACTCCCTTGCCGGATCTTGTTGCCTTGAGCCTAGTGAAAGCGTTTTTGTGTGTTTATACCCTGTGTACCAGACCTTCTGTTATCTCCCCTGACTACGAACCTTGCCGCCTGCCCCCGACCTTCTGCTACGTCCGACTTTGCTTCTGCCTACTCCCTTGTACCTCGCCTATCTTCAGCAGCCAGAGAGGTGAGCCGTTGCTAGTGGATACGACCTGGTCACTACCGCCGCAGCAAGACCATCCCGCTTTGCGGCGGGCTCTGGTGAAAACCTGTAGTGTCTTAGAACCGGTCCACTAGCACGGTCCTCGCTATTCCTCTCTGGCACAGAGGATCCACCTCCTGCCAGCCGGCATCGTGACAGTAGATCCGGCCATGGATCCCGCTGAAGTTCCTCTGCCAGGGGTCGCTGACCTCCCTACGCTGGTCGCCCAGCAAGCTCGTCAGATCGCCCAGCAGTCGCAACAGATAGCGCAACAAGATCACCAGCTGTCGTACTTGACTACCATGACACAGCAACTCCAGTCACAACTACAGCAAGTACAGTCGCAGCTACAGCAGCAACAATCATCTCCTCCGCCAGCTCCAGCACCCCTTCCGCGGCGAGTGGCCGCTCCTAGCCTCCGCCTGTCCTTGCCGGACAAATTTAATGGGGACTCTAAGTTTTGCCGTGGCTTTCTTTCGCAATGTTCCTTGCACTTAGAGATGATGTCGGATCAGTTTCCTACTGAAAGGTCTAAGGTGGCTTTCGTAGTCAGCCTTCTGTCTGGAAAAGCCCTGTCATGGGCCACACCGCTCTGGGACCGCGATGACCCCGTCACTGCCTCTGTACACTCCTTCTTCTCGGAAATTCGAAGTGTCTTTGAGGAACCTGCCCGAGCCTCTTCTGCTGAGACTGCCCTGCTGAACCTGGTCCAGGGTAATTCTTCCGTTGGCGAGTACGCCATACAATTCCGTACTCTTGCTTCTGAACTTTCCTGGAATAATGAGGCTCTCTGCGCGACCTTTAAAAAAGGCCTATCCAGCAACATTAAAGATGTTCTGGCCGCACGAGAGACTCCTGCTAGCCTGCATGAACTCATTCATCTAGCCACTCGCATTGACATGCGTTTTTCTGAGAGGCATCAAGAGCTCCGCCAGGAAAAAGACTTAGATCTCTGGCCACCTCTCCCACAGTCTCCACTGCAATCTGCGCCTAGGCCTCCCGCCGAGGAGGCCATGCAAGTGGATCGGTCTCGCCTGACCCTGGAAGAGAGGAATCGCCGTAAGGAAGAGAATCTTTGTTTGTACTGTGCCAGTACTGAACATTTTCTGGTGGATTGCCCAATCCGTCCTCCACGTCTGGGAAACGCACGCTCGCACTCAGCTCTCGTGGGTGTGGCGTCTCTTGATGCCAAGTCGGCTTCTCCACGTCTCACGGTACCTGTTCGGATTTCCACTTCAGCCAGCTCTCCCCTCTCAGCCGTGGCCTGCCTGGACTCTGGAGCTTCTGGGAATTTTATTCGGGAGTCCTTTGTGAATAAATTCCATATTCCGGTGACCCGTCTTGTCAAGCCACTCCGCATCTCCGCGGTCAACGGAGCCAGGTTGGACTGTACCATACGTTTCCGCACGGAGCCCCTTCTTATGAGCATCGGATCTCATCACGAGAGGATTGAACTTTTGGTCCTCCCCAATTGCACCTCGGAAATTCTCCTTGGACTTCCCTGGCTTCAACTTCATTCCCCAACCCTGGATTGGTCCACTGGGGAGATCAAGAGTTGGGGGTCCTCTTGTTCCAAGAACTGTCTAAAACCGGTTCCCAGTAACCCTTGCCGTAACTCTGTGGTTCCTCCTGTATCTGGTCCCCCTAAGGTCATTAAGGACTCTGCCTGCCACAGGAAATGCCCCTCCCCCCCTCCCAGTTCCATCAGGCAAGCTTCTGTGTCCCCTCATGGCCCTCGTCCTGGTGTCACACTGCCCCGTGCCAGGTCCCGCCCTCTGCCCTCTCTCCCCATTCCTACTCCTGCGGTTCTGCCTGCCGTTGAGGAATCCCTCCATCCTTTCCCGGTGTCCTCATCCCAGGGGAGGCAGTTACCCGATAAAGAGAAGGGGAGACCTAAGGGGGGGGGTACTGTTACGCCTAGCGCTCCGGGTCCCCGCTCCTCCCCGGAGCGCTCACGGCGTCTCTTTCCCTGCAGCTCCCCGGTCAGTCCCGCTGACCGGGAGCGCTGCTCTCTCATGGCCGTTGGGGATGCGATTCGCACAGCGGGACGCGCCCGCTCGCGAGTCGCATCCCAGGTCACTTACCCGTTCCCGTCTCCTGCGGTCATGTGCTGGCGCGCGCGGCTCCGCTCTCTAGGGCGCGCGCGCGCCAGCTCCCTGAGACTTAAAGGGCCAGTGCACCAATGATTGGTGCCTGGCCCAATTAGCTTAATTGGTTCCCACCTGTTCCCTGCTTATATCTAGTCTCCTCCCTTGCACTCCCTTGCCGGATCTTGTTGCCTTGAGCCTAGTGAAAGCGTTTTTGTGTGTTTATACCCTGTGTACCAGACCTTCTGTTATCTCCCCTGACTACGAACCTTGCCGCCTGCCCCCGACCTTCTGCTACGTCCGACTTTGCTTCTGCCTACTCCCTTGTACCTCGCCTATCTTCAGCAGCCAGAGAGGTGAGCCGTTGCTAGTGGATACGACCTGGTCACTACCGCCGCAGCAAGACCATCCCGCTTTGCGGCGGGCTCTGGTGAAAACCTGTAGTGTCTTAGAACCGGTCCACTAGCACGGTCCTCGCTATTCCTCTCTGGCACAGAGGATCCACCTCCTGCCAGCCGGCATCGTGACATGAATATTTTACATTCTCTCTATGTTT
Organism: Hyla sarda; assembly: GCF_029499605.1. NCBI lineage: Eukaryota > Metazoa > Chordata > Amphibia > Anura > Hylidae > Hyla > Hyla sarda. Next base: position 362,348,560 of record NC_079190.1, on the reverse strand, counting down.
TTCAATTAGAGCGTGGCATCCGGCATCTCCTGAACAGCACCGAGTGTGGCTATTTGTAAGCAATGAGTATAAATAGTACAATAGTGGGGAGTCCCAGGGGAGTAACCCCCTATAGCACTATTAAAGAGGTAGGAGGGAGTAAGCGATTTGTTTTGTTGAGATCAAGTCCTATAAGGATTTACTGTATCAGCAGCAGTAAAACACTGATCATATATCTTATTCTCCATAGACAGGTCCTTGTATCTGCTTTTGTTCTACAGTGGTCCCTCAACATACAATGGTAATCCATTCCAAACGGACCATCGTTTGTTGAAACCATCGTATGTTGAGGGATCCGTGCAATGTAAAGTATAGGACAGTGGTCTACAACCTGCGGACCTCCAGATGTTGCAAAACTACAACACCCAGCATGCCCGGACAGCCAACGGCTCTTGTACAACGGCTGACAGCCAACGGCTGTCCGGGCATGGTGGGGGTTGTAGTTTTGCAACATCTGGAGGTCCGCAGGTTGAAGACTACTGGTAGAGGAAGTTGTACTTACCTGTCCCTGTCGCTCCGGACCTTCACCGCTCGTCACCGCAATTCTGGATGTCGCCATCCATTGCTGTCGCTGCGTCCCCGGGTATCCCCGACGCTCCAGCAAGGCCTATGCTTCCCCAGCATCTTCTCTCTCTGTCGCCGCCATCACGTCGTTACGCACGCCACTCCTATTGGATGAAGGGACGGCGTGCGCAGCGACGTGATGACGACGATGGAGAATGCCGACCATGCAGAGGATCCCGAAGAGGACGCGCCCGAGTCCCGAGAACAGGTAGGAGACTATCACCGGCGCACGCGGGGCAACGTAAATGGCTATCCGGTGGTAGCTGAAGCAGTCTGCTGGATAGCCATTTATACGATGACCACGACATACAAAAGCATCGTATGTTGATGCTGCCTTCAACATGCGATGGCCTCTGAGAGGACATCGTATGTTGAAATTATCGTATGTCGGGGCCATCGTAGGTCGGGGGGGGGGGTCACTGTATTTGTAAAACAGTTAATAGAGAAAATTATCTTTTCCTTTGCTTAATGTAAATTAGATTGTGATATAATCAAAAACAGACTTGTCAGTCGTAATACTTGTAACATCTTATTATCATTGCCTGGTGTAGATTTGCTCAGTATTTACCTAATAGAGGAGACAATGTATCAGTAATTGTATAATATTTGTGTTCCTTCTAGCTGCGCTGCCTTGTTATCTAACTGCCCAGCAGAAACCAACAATTGAAAACAGCTTGTTGAAAGATTTATAGCCATTGCCTGTGTACAGCTGGTCCACTTGAAGCCAGTAAAACACATCTGAGTTATTAAGAGGTTAACAGCTCTTTGCTTTTCAGCTTCAGAAAAAAAAATGTAGCTTTAGAGAATCAAACAATTTAATGTAGTAGGAGGATCTTGGGGTAGGAACCGCCTCAGCAGTAAATGAGATATCTGATCCCAGGCAATAAGACAATCAGACTCCCTGTGAACTCCAATGAATGCTTCAATCCCTAAATTCCCTGTGGATGTTGCAGCCACATAAGGCAGTACGTCAAAATCCTGACAGATATATGTTTTCTTCCCTTGATATTATGAATTGTTGATCCCCCCCCCCCCCCCCCCCCCCCTCCCTACACAATCTTTGGTTGGTTTGGAAAGAGAGAGGGAGAGAGAAAAGCCAGAGCAGGGAAGGATGCTGTGTGGGAAATGAATACGGCAACAGGAGAAGATGCAAACTTGTGTCACAAGGCAATACACATCATCAAAGATCTTTGCAAGAAGCAAGTGGCTGACTTGGAACAGAGAACTTGCACAGAGTTTCTTTTACTATTACCCTCAGACCAAAAGCTACATATAACTGAGCCAGGTAAAGGAGAATGCATTTGTCTTGCATGTGCTGTAGTGTTGTATTGTATTCACATTCAAATAGTTATTAAGTTTATTTGGTAATTTAGATACTGCTCGGGGAAAGGCATCATCTGTTCTTCTTTACAGGTGTAGCAGAGCTGAAATTGACATTGAACACTTTGGCGCTGCCTTGTTGCTGCATCCTGATACGATAAATGACAAACTCAGCCCTTTCACTCTTGGCTCTGCTACACCTACACATAAAAAATGTATAGATACATCGTGGTGTATAAGAACACAATAGCTATATGCGCCATAAGTCTTTAATCATCAATAGAGTTCAGCTGATTATGAATGTTACAGCCATGGGAAATTTCAGCACCATGGACAGCGCACATGTCTCATTCATTTTATTTTTCGCCTTTCCAGCCCTTAAGGCAACAAGAATTTTGAAGTTAATGCAGCAAAGATAGCATTATATTACAGGAATCGCATTATCTTACAAAATCACATTGCCTTGTCCTGGTCATGGTGTTCTCCTTCATTCATTAATATACCCCCCCAAACATTAACCAATACTCCACTCATTTTCATTGACAATACATCATGTGAACACTAATACGTATGTGTTGTGATAACTCGTTTAGCACTTTGTTATATCTTTATAGAAGGGTTGTATTCACACACTCCACTACAGCAGGAGTTTAATAAAAGAACACACTTAAATAGCACAACTATTCAGCATGGTGGCATCCAGCACTTTGGAGCTGAAATTGAAATGTTAATATTGGCCAAGAAATAAATAGCATGCTGCTATAGGATTCTGCATGTTAAGACATCTGCAAGGAAGGGGGTAGAGAAGTGACTGACAAGCCAAGGCTCTGTTCATGTAACCTATTAAATAATAGTCTACGTGCCATTTATCATTGTCGTTAGTTCAGATCACTCAGGCTGCAGAATTTAATAGACTCATCTACAGTGACCACATTTTGCATATACATCCTTTTTAAATCTCATGGTTTATTTTATGTTCTTCGTTTATTGGTTGTCCAGATCATCCCCTCCAGTGTGCTTGTTGATAAGCTGATTATGCTAACCCATCGCATACTGCAGGATATGTCACACCCTACACAGTCTAACGTGTTAGGATTGTGATGGGAGTAAATTAAAGTTTAGAAGACAGGCGCTTAGCTCTTCTACAGAAGCTTGCCGGATTATGGCACATTGCTCATGTTCTAAAATCCTCATTCTTCCAATGCTCTTTTTCCAGCTGAGCGCTTGATACTGTTAGATCTTTGATGTATTCATGGTTTCTGGGCTGAATATGGTGAATGAAGGCCCATCCAGACGCTTTTCATAAAGAATATTATTGCCAAGTGGAACATTCTCCTTTCATGATTGATAAGAGTCCATAACACATGCTGTGGCATGAAGTAGCTTAGAAAAGCTTCCTAGTATTTTGCCTGAGGACATCTTGCTGATAGAGTGTACCGATCAATAATGTGCGTCGCTCCCTTGTTGGTGCCAAACTCCACTTGCTGTTGAGGATTTTATTTGAACCCATCCTTATCAAGCTGCACCGATATTCATGGTAATTTAGTCTGTCCTTCTGCCAACTCCAAGGCTCTCAATGGGTTGGACTAAGGGCAAGACAGAATGAATAGACAGATGTTTATTTTTTATTTATGACTGTTTTCCTATTGCTCATATACCACCAACTTATTCTGCAACATTGGGCACAATGTTGTTTTATTTTACATGGGTCCTATCCACAATAAGACTCCTTTTTTTATATCATACACGTGGGTCAAACTGATAGGAAGCCAAGTGACTTATTATTAATATGTGTTCTCAGTCGTGATAGGAAACTGGATTATTGAGATATAGCAAACATAAGAACGAGAGGAACACTACACCTCATGTAACTTTTGATATATAATGTTTAAATTGAGGACCCTAATGCTGCTAGGAAATGGCTTAACGGGGTATTCCAGGCAAAAACTTTTTATCCCCTATCCAAAGGATAGGGGATAAGATGTCTGATCACGGGGGCCTGCTGCTGAGACCCCCCGCGATCTCCCTGCAGCACCCGCATTCTATGTGGGTGCTGAATCTCCAGTTTCGGAAACTTCCGGGACTGGGGACGTGACGTCACACCATGCCCCCTCCATTCATGTCTATGGGAGGGGGCGTGATGGCCGTCACGCCCCCTACCATAGACATGAACGGAGGGGGCGTGGCGTCACATCCCCAGTCCCAGAAACCCGGAGTTTTCCAAAACTCGAGATTCAGCACCCACATAGAATGCGGGTGCTGCAGGGAGATCGCGGGGGTCTCAGCAGCAGGCCCCCATGATCAGACATCTTATTCCCTATCCTTTGGATAGGGGATAAAATGTTTTTGCCCGGAATACACCTTGAAGTAACACAAGCAATCAATTTCTAATGCTAGGCTGTAACATAGATGGAGTCTAAAGCTAGGTAATACATACATTATTGCTATAGCTGTTTAATGAAAACTAGATCTGCAGGGCAAAGCTGATTACTTGTTGCATTAAAACTCTCTGTGTCATCCTATTAAACAAGTGAGGCCTAGAGGATATTTCACCTGTCACCCTTTTCCAACTTTCCAATGCTTCATAAATACTTAATTATAAGATGTCATGGACCTGTCATTATCAGTTTGGCTGAAGCATTCTCCTATTTAAGCAGATTTATCTTATGTGGGATGAAAATGACTGAAACAACAAAAGAGACAAGGGAGGTGTGGTGTGTACCTCCAAGTGTAGATTCTTCTGATCACGATAGAAACAACTCTATGTAGCACTCAGAGGGTAATATCTACTGCTGCACCCTCAGGAGTGATCGGCATTACCTGCTAGAACCTTCAAGCTTGCTGTTGTTCTCCAGTCCACCATAGAGTGCCACAATCTCTGATACTGAGACCACCTGAAAAATCCTTACGATTCTTTTAAAACCAACTGTATATTAGATCACATGCAATATGCTTCAAAGGCACTTTTGCCTTCTTTATTTTCTCTTTGCCATGATGTGTTGCATGTGATCTAGTAAAGGTTTCAGAAGAATCCTGTGGAGTTTTTCTGTAGTTTTAGCATCAGAGATTGTGGAACTCCACAGTGGACTGGAAAGCCACTACTCCCGGCTAGCTTGAGGAGTTCCATTTTGCATTATAAATGTTAAAAAGACGCACTCACCCTGTATACAGCAAATGTGAAGGGACTTTATTTGGACATCACAGTGCAAACATCAGACGGGGGAAATGAAGAAACGCAGCTCAGGAGAGCTGTGGGAGGAGCGGCGACGGCCCCGTTTCGCAGTCAAACACACCGCTTGGTAACGCCATAGGCCGTCGCCGCTCCTCCCGCAGCTCTTCTGAGCTGGGTTTCTTCGTTTCCCCATAGGCGTGTGTTTGACCATGAAACGGGGCCGTCGCCGCTCTTCCCGCAGCTCTCCTGAGCTGCGTTTCTTCGTTTCCCCCGTCTGATGTTTGCACTGTGATGTCCAAATAAAGTCCCTTCACGTTTGCTGTATACAGGGTATTGTACACACCTTATTCTCTGAAGACTGCACCCCCTTATCAGCTTTCCACGGGCATCCATATTTCATTGTCTCCTAGCGACCTCCCACATACTCATACTCTGGTGCCGAGAACCTGTTGACTTTCATAGATTTCATTTTGTATTATAGTCCTGGTGTTGGTTTCATGAGGATGTGAAAATAAGTGACTTAGGATGCACCATATTCTATAAGAATGGATCATTGTATTGACATACCATCTATAGTATATCATTGATTTTTTGTGGGGCCTCAGTTTGGTGACTTACTATAAGCCAGTGACAGAAAGGCACATGAGAGGCATTGCACCAATTTATTTAGGTGTCCTTATATTGGCTCATTATTTAGAGCCACTATAGTTACTTATGTATTACATTATCTTTACAGCTGTGTTTCCGTCCTTCTTTGTGTTAGAGTGGATATTAAAGGGTACTTATTAGTGACATGTCAGAAGAACTTTAGCTCAGTGTGAATCTGGGTGCTGAGACCACCTCATATCTAAATGAGTAGATGAGTGCTATGCACCTTTATTTCTGGTAAGATCTGCTTGGCTCTCCTTAGAGAACTGAGCAAGTGGTGTGCAGAGTATATAGAGTTTTTATGATCCATATATCACATGTTTGGCTCTTCTAAAAGCCAATCAGAAATAACGGGGAACAGTACTTCAGTGCTTCTGTCTCTTCATTATAGTGATTGGTGGGGGGTCTAAGCACATAGATCACCACAGTCCAAACCTCAACTATTAGGAACTGTCTGCTGATAGCTCTGTATAAAAGTCATTAGACCCTAAATTAATTTGCACTGGGCCTTTCACTAGAAAAGTGTGGTGATGGTGACATTCACCATAAGGAGAAAGGTTTCCATCTTCTGTGTGACCCAACATCAACTGCTGTTCTAGTAAAATGCTATCTACCTTTTGGCTACCGGTGTTTTAATGTCTCATAACAAATAAGCATACTGAATTATATAAATCACCATGAAACACCATCTCAAATGTGTAACAGACTACATCCCATGCAGTAAACATGCATAAAGCCCAAACTACAAAGCATCATAATCCAAAAAGAAGGTCATGGTATTCATGAAGTTCATAAAGCTCTGCTCTTTTGTTGAAATATAACAGGAGGAGAAAAAATTTTGAACGCATTAATCCCACCATTGAAATAACTTGTGAAGGGGAAGTAGCCATAGGCTGTGTCCTCATTTTACTTTGTTTAAAAAACTAAAAGGTTCTGTAATTTTACTCTTTGCATAGATATGGTAATCTCTATTATTATTATTCACTGGACCCCCAACTCATAATCTCTTTGGGTCCATCTTGTTGTTTTTAACTTTTTCTCGCACATTATGGTGCAGTGCACAAAGTTTTAGCCGTTTAGTTGTTTTGGCAGTTGAAGTAAAATTTTCACATGAATGTGCTGCGCATGTAAAAGCAACATAATTAATTGACCCGTCCAGATTTCCACTGCCCCAAATAGCACAACATTTTTATTACTCCTTTTGAGCTCATAAGAGAGTGGACTTTTCCCTCTAAAATGCCGCCCTCAGATGTTGCAATACAAAAAAAGCAAAAAACTAATAGGCTATTAATAATGTAAAAAAGCTTTTTTTTTATTGTGTTAAAAAATAATATACAATGTTATAATTAAATACAATGCTTTCAAATATAAAGACCCTATTCTCTGGTTGGACTTTTCAACCATACTAACTATGTAACTATGTAACTATGTAACATGTGCAGCTTTGTGTTATACTAAAAGGTTGAATATGTTGACCAGTGGCTTTTGTTGCATATATTTTTGTGGGAATTTTTGTGTTGTTTGCTTATCAATACAGATAAAGCCAATTTAAAGGACTGCTGTCATTTTAAACAATTTACCTGCAGCCTATATGATTCCAAACAGCAGATCAGTGCTTAAGGTAACCCCTTCCTTGCTGTGCTGCTGTTGTTTCTTTCCATTTGGTTCCTTTACAAACCCAGTGCTCCCCCCACATTCCATCTATCGTAGTGTATGACAATTTATTAACAAAGCAACTTCTACTTTTCAAGGAGAGGGTGATACATACTCTTGAATGGAGAGGTTGGCTTTGGATGCTGATGGCTCTTTGTAGTTAACTGAATGGCTGTCAATGAGAAAGATGACAACTATGGGCTAAGCTGATGATGATACAGCTATGGTACCTTAAATGGGTCAAAAGGGGAATTACATACAGACTTTCAGAGTATGCAAAGTGCCATTAAATGGGGCTGTTACAACATGAATACAATGCACAGTAACACATACCATGCATTACAGCATACATTAAGATAAGGTAACAAATACTACTGAAGACTTGAGATCTATATATTATCCCCAGCAAAGATCGATCATTTTCAGCCCATTGCATTTTATCAGCATTATTTAATGGCATAGTAGTGTGAGCAGGTGCTGTATTGTGATTGGCCAGACAAGTAAGAAAAAGTAAAAACCTATTTTTGTACTGCAAGCAAACAATTCAGCTCTGGCCTGACTACTGAAATGGAGAAATAACTGTGCACCATGCAGGGGCTCAATAACAGTAGTAGGAGCACTAAAATCTGAAGGGTATGGTATGAACAGGTATGGTTTAAACTGGTCAGATGTAAGCCAAAAGGACTCTGTTTTGTCATATGTTCAGCCTGCTATAGGATATGGACATAGTGTAAAAAAATGGTTTCCCAGAATGGTGGACACACATACAGGATACAGGTATTGAAAGCATAGCCTGACATACTAGATAAATTACCTGGATTTTCAAATAAATAAGGCAAAATTATAGGTTTTGTCCTTTACAGGGCTTTCTAAGCCTCAGTAAAGATATTTTCCTTCCAGCACAGAGAAATAGCTGCCATGGTATCTGCACCAATACTTGCCATACAGATTATGGCTGACCAATCCAGATCTCAACAGGAGCCCAGAGATTAGGATGTGTCATCCATATACATTGCTAGACGATAACACCAATGCCTTTCTAAATTATTTTTAGTTTATTATCTTGAATTTGCATTGGTTAGCACATTATGATGTTGTGTTATATTTATCACACTTCAGAGAAATTTGCACTTCCATGTTCTGCTTATTTTGTCAGTCATTTGGGATTTACAAAGTACACAGTATCTGCTCATATCTACAAGGGGAGCTGTGCATTTTGCCTCATGCAAATAGTTCTTCTATCTGTTAAAATTGACTTCAAACTTATATCTCATTTATTTCTATTCCAGTACTGTACACAGTGGATTAGATGCTTTTCATGTTTTGGTATCAAGCAGTGCAGCCCAAAAGGTTATGTACAGATTTGTTTCACATTGATGTGCATCACTAAAGCTTCAATTTGGAAGACTCTATATGTTATGAAGCCCTATCATAATATCTGTCAGTATTAGTGTTGAGCGGCATAGGCCATATTCGAATTCGCGATATTTCGCGAATATATGGACGAATATTTGTCATATATTCGCTAAATTTGCATATTCGTAATATTCGCAGCATATTCGCATATGCAAAAATTTGCATATGCTAGAATTCGCATATGGGAAAATTAGCATATACAAAAATTAGCATATGCGGAAATTGGAATATGCGAAAATTTGCACGCCAGTCTAACACAGTAGTATTAGAGCCTTCTTTACACCACATAAGCTGGAAGCAGAGAGGGATGATCACTGTGATGTGCACTGTGAAAAAAAAAATATTAAAATAAATAAATAAATAAATATTTGTTATTGCTAATATATAGTGCTATATTCGCGAATATTCAGTATCATAGAGTATCATAGAGTTGTAAATGGACAAGCAAAACTATTTAATGACTGAGGGAATATGTTTTTGCCACCTCATATTTTGTCAGCCGTAAAAATGTTATCATTAAGATTAAATTTTTCTTGTTTTTTATGGGATAATATATATTATCTTATTATTATATATATTATTATGCTTGAGAATGGTGTTATGAGGACACCGAAACATCGCACCAAATTTTGTTCACGGAATAAAGATACTTTTTTCTTTCACCTTATGGAGTGCTGCGGTCATCCCTTTTGTTCTATATATATATATATATATATATATATATATATATATATATATATATATAGGCTTTTGGAGTGGAGTCAATTGGATCCCCTAGTTTTCATCCCTTAACCCCTATTAAGGGATCTTACCTTCCCTACAGGAAACCCTCAGTAGTCTCCATTAGCAAGAGCTGATAAATCCATGCCAATGGAATAAACAAATTGTGTAGACAGGAAGTCAGAGGTCAATGCAAGTAGAGTTTAGAATAAATATATTGAAAGATGAGCACCACTCAAAGTGCAAATTCCAAGGGTGCACCCAGTCGCTGAAAAGAATTGGATAGCGCGTAGGCACCCCAGTAGCTTCCTTGTTTATTGCTGTCACTCTAGCACTTTTCTTTTTGCATCAAGCATGTTTTTGTATATATAGGCACTTTATTTACTATGAGACTGTGTTTTCACTATATATATCTTAAGGATCATTGTAGAATATATTCTTTTTATTGTGGGACTGGGGGTCTTTTTGAGGTTAACTTACCCCACACAGGGTTTAGTGTAGTGGAATTACATTCCTTCATTTTGTGTGTATATTGTAAATGTTTTTAATTGTCTTGTACTTTGTATTGTATCCACTAAAATGTAATTGATTTATCACTTTCATCGATTGTGTAACGGCAGGTGGTGTGGATCCACTTTACCTGTTGTGGACGATGGCGTGAGTCGTACCAGGGAGCAGAGTCTAAGGAGCCGCTGGTTTTCACCAGAGCCCGTCGCAAAGCGGGATGGACTTGCTGTGGCAGGCGGCTCCCAGGTCGCTACCCCTGGCACAACTCATCCACAAAGGCTGATGAGTATATATACGTGGCACAGAAGGAATGAGACAGAGTCGTAGTGAGGGACAGACAGGAGGTCAGGACTGGCGGAACTGTAGCATGGTAAGGTCACATAGGAAGAGGTCAGAGGGCAGGCAGCACAGGAGCAAGGTCAGGATATGTAGCAATGGGGTCAGATACATGGCAAGGCAAGACACAAACAGTACGCTTTCTCTTAGGCTGAAAAGGCACAAAGATCTGGCAAGGGTCAAGAGGAAATAAGGTCAGTATCAGACAAGCACTAATCAATGGTGCACTGGTCCTTTAAATCACAGGAAGCCGGCATGCACGCGCCCTAGGAGGCGGGGATGCACGAGCCAGCTGCCAGGGACAGCAGAGGGGGCAAAGACTCGGGGAGGTGAGTGACGGCCCGGCATTCTCATGCGGGCGCTTCCCACGAGGTGAACCGCAGCAGAGCCAACACGGGTGGATGGAAAAGGAGTATGCTAATGGACAGCGCATCTGGCTGCAGTGCTACTCATAACAGTATCCCCCCCTTAGGTCTCCCCCTATTTTTGGGCTGCAGGAACCTCAGCACCAGATCCTGATCTAAGATGTTCTCGTCGGGTTCCCAGGACCTCTTCTCAGGACCAAAACCCTTCCAATCCACCAAGAAGTACAGTTTCTCCCTGATGGTCTTGGTGGCAAGAATCTCCTTAACCTCATAAACATCAGCAGTGCCGGACACGGGAGTAGGAGAGATTTTGAGAAAAGGCAGGAGATCCAGCACGATCAAAGGCAGCTTTATTGTAGAAATGACACACAGTAAAAGTGGTAGTCCAACGCCTTTCGAGCGCATGCGCTCTTCCTCGGTGACATCAGTGTATACTCAGGTGAGGCTTAAATACCTCCCACTTCACCGGAGATACAACTGATTAAAGGATCAACATTCAAAGGTAAAAAAAAGTTTTTAAAATACATAAATGCACATGATTTACATCTTTGTAAAAATGACCAATGTATGTAGCACGAGAGAAGGATGGAATTCAGTAATGGAATAATAGTTCACGGCGGACATTCAGGGCCATAGGGGCACGAGTCCCCAAGGTGAACTGCCAATGTGCTTCTCTATCGACCAATTTTTTACGATTACATCCCCCTCTCGTTTTTACATTTACCGTATATACTCGAGTATAAGCCGAGTTTTTCAGCACGATTTTTCGTGCTGAAAACACCCCCCTCGGCTTATACTCGAGTGAACTCCCCCACCCGCAGTGGTCTTCAACCTGCGGACCTCCAGAGGTTTCAAAACTACAACTCCCAGCAAGCCCGGGCAGCCATCGGCTGTCCGGGCTTGCTGGGAGTTGTAGTTTTGAAACCTCCGGAGGTCCGCAGGTTGAAGACCACTGCGGCCTTCAACATCATCCAGCCCCCTCTCACCCCCTTTAGTTCTGAGTACTCACCTCCGCTCGGCGCTGGTCCGGTCCTGCAGGGCTGTCCGGAGAGGAGGTGGTCCGGTGGGATACTGGTTCCGGGCTGCTATCTTCACCGGGGAGGCCTCTTCTAAGCGCTTCGGGCCCGGCCTCAGAATAGTCATGTTGCCGTGACAACGACGCAGAGGTGCGTTCATTGCCAACGTACTTCTGCGTCATTGTCAAGGCAACGCCTCTATTCCGGGCCGGAAGCGCGGAGAAGAGGCCCCCCGGTGAAGATAGCAGCCCGGACCACCTCCTCACCGGACGACCTCCCCACCGGACAGCCCTGCAGGACCGGACCAGCGCCGAGCGGAGGTGAGTACTCAGAACTAAAGGGGGTGAGAGGGGGGCTGGATGATGTTGAAGGCCGCAGTGGTCTTCAACCTGCGGACCTCCGGAGGTTTCAAAACTACAACTCCCAGCAAGCCCGGACAGCCGATGGCTGCCCGGGCTTGCTGGAAGTTGTAGTTTTGAAACCTCTGGAGGTCCGCAGGTTGAAGACCACTGAGGGCGAATGATGAGAAGAGGATGATGAAGGGGGGGTGTGGGGATGATGAAGGGGGGTGGGGATGATGAAGGGGGGGGGTGTGGGATGATAAGGGGATGATGAAGGGGGGATGTGCGGGATGATAAGGGGATGATGAAGGGGGGATGTGTGGGATGATAAGGGGATGATGAAGGGGGGATGTGTGGGATGATAAGGGGATGATGAAGGGGGGATGTGTGGGATGTTGACAAGGGGATGATGAAGGGGGGATGTGTGGGATGATAAGAGGATGATGAAGGGGGGATGTGTGGGATGATAAGGGGATGATGAAGGGGGGATGTGTGGGATGATGACAAGGGGATGATGATGAGGATGTTAATGACGGGTCTGGATGATGACAGAGGGGATGAGGTATTTCCCACCCTAGGCTTATACTCGAGTCAATAACTTTTCCTGGGATTTTGGGTTGAAATTAGGGGTCTCGGCTTATACTCGGGTCGGCTTATACTCGAGTATATACGGTACATGTTCTATGGCATATACAGTATTTTGAAGAAACTTACATTTCCATAATGCTCCATTTGAAAATGAACGGATGCTGATGATCTTTGTCTTACATATGTGGTGCTGCTGTCATTGAGATGAACACTAGAACATCACAATGACAGCAGCACCACATCTGTAAGATAGAGATCAGCAGCACCGGTTCATTTTCAAACGGTGCATAATGGAAATGTAAGTTTCTTCAAGATATATGCCATAGAACATGTAAATGTAGGAACGAGAGGGGGATGTATTTGTAAAAAAGTTGGCTGATAGAGAAGCATATTGGCAGTTCACCTTGGGGACTCGTGCCCCTACGGGCCTGAATGTCCGCCATCAACTATTATTCCATTACTGAATTCCATCCTCCTCTCAGGCTTTATACATTGGTAAGTTTTACAAAGATGTAATTCATGTGCATTTATGTGTTTTAAAAACTCTTTTTTACCTTTGAATGCTGATCCTATAATCAGTTTTATCTCCAGTGAGGTGGGAGGTATCATCCACATACTCTCCGCCTCATTCTCAGGTATTTAAGACTCACCTGAGTATACACTGACGTCACCGAGGAAGAGTGCATGCGCTCAAACGTGTCTGTCTACTGCTTTTACTGTGGGTCATTTCTACAATAAAGCTGCCTGTGATTGAGGTGCTGGATCTCCTGCCTTTTCTTCATGTTGTTTAGTGCCTAGCCAGGCACCGGTCCGTGCCCCGAAGTAGAAGTGAGCTGGACTTTTCTTCCCATTGCTAGGAGAAACTTTGCCCTGGGAGAAACGGTTGAGGACCAGTGGCTTTAAGAGAGAGACGTGGAAGGAATTTGGAATGCATAAGGAAGGAGGCAGGCAGAGCTTATAGGAGACCAGATTGATTTGACGTAAGATCCTAAAAGGACCGAGGAGACGAGGACCAAGTTTGTAGCTGGGGATCTTCAGTCGAACGTATTTGGCAGACAGCCAAACTTTATCTCCAGGAGAGAAGATTGGAGGTGGTCTTCTTCTCTTGTCTGTGTGAGACTTCATAAGGGTAGAGGCGTGTACCAAGGACCATCAAGTCTCCTGCCAAATAGCCATGAAATCCTGGATCTGGTCAGAATTTGGAGACAAATTGTACCCCTCGGTCAGGGACAATGTGTAACGGCAAACCATGTAAACAGCAAATATGCCTGAAGATTTGATCCATCAGAGGGTAGTCCAGGCAAAGGAACAAAATGGGACATTTTGGAGAAATGATCTGTGACAACCCAGATGACTGTGTTATTAGAGGAGGATGGTAGGTCAGTGATGAAGTCCATGGCAATGTGTGTCCAAGGGTACTCTGGAATGGACAAAGGTTGAAGAAGGCCTGCAGGCTCAAGACGTAGAGTCTTGTCTCTGGCACAAGTAGTGCAGGAATGGACAAAATCAGAAACATTGTGTTCCAAGTTCGGCCACCAATAATGACGAGAGAGGAGCTGAGTAGACTTTCGAATTCTGGGGTGCCTGGCCAATAGAGAAGAATATCCCCAATTCAATACCTTAATTCTTAGGCGGGTTGGTACAAAAGACTTCCCAGGTGGAACTTGCTGTAGGTCAAGAGGTGCCATAGAAACCAAATGTTCAGGAGGCACTGTGTGCCGAGGGGAGGAGTCCAAACCCACCACATCAGAAGCCCTGGAGAGAGCATCGGCCTTGATATTCTTATCCGTGGGCTGAAAATGGATAAGAAAATTGAATCCGGAGAAGAAAAGAGACCACCTGGCCTGCCGGGGATTCAGGTGCAGAGTAGACTGAAGGTACAAAAGGTTCTTATGGTCTGTGTAGATACTGACTGGATGAGTAGAGCCTTCGAGTAGGTGATGCCATTTTTCCAAGGCGAGCTTAATGGCCAGCAGTACACGATCTCCAATGGAATAATTCCTCTCGGCAGGCGAAAAGGTCTTGGGGAAAAAACACAAGTCACAGTTTTATCCCTGGAGGTCTTTTGGGTCAGAATAGCTCCAGCTCCTACCAAAGAGGCATCTGCTTTGAGAAAGAAGGGTTTTTCTGGGTCAGGTCTCGATAAAACTGGAGCAAAGGCAAACGCCAATTTCAATCGTGAGAAGGCTTCTTCAGCCTCAGGAGGCCTGGATTTGGGGTTACTGTTACATAGTTACATAGTTACATAGTTAGTATGGTTGAAAAAAGACATACGTCCATCAAGTCCAACCAGGGAATTGAAGGGAAGGGTGTAAGGGGATAAGGGAAAGGGATATAGTTTTATAATTCTGCATAAGCATTAATGTTATTTTGTTCCAGGAATGTATCTAACCCTGTTTTAAAGCTGTTCATTGTTCCTGCTATGACCAGTTCCTGAGGTAGACCGTTCCATAAATTCACAGTCCTAACGGTAAAGAAGGCGTGTCGCCCCTTTAGACTAAACCTTTTCTTCTCCAGACGGAGGGAGTGCCCC
Organism: Hyla sarda; assembly: GCF_029499605.1. Lineage (NCBI taxonomy): Eukaryota > Metazoa > Chordata > Amphibia > Anura > Hylidae > Hyla > Hyla sarda. Next base: position 362,333,342 of record NC_079190.1, on the reverse strand, counting down.
CTCGTCCTTTGGGGGGGTTTAACCTGGAACAGTTTTTCTCCATATGTTTTGTATGGGCCATTTATATACTTATATACGTTTATCATATCCCCCCTTAAACGTCTCTTCTCAAGACTAAACAATTGTAACTCCTTTAATCGCTCCTCATAGCTAAGATGTTCCATGCCCCATATTAGTTTAGTCGCGCGTCTCTGCACCCTTTCCAACTCCGCAGTGTCCCTTTTATGAACAGGCGACCAAAACTGAACAGCATATTCCAGGTGAGGCCGTACCAATGCTTTTTAAAGGGGGAGTATTATGTCCCTGTCCCTTGAGTCCATGCCTCTTTTGATACATGACAATATCCTGCCGGCTTTGGAAGCAGCAGCCTGACATTGCATGCTATTCTGTAGTCTGTGATCTACAAGTACACCCAGATCCTTCTCTACCAGTGACTCTGCCAGTTTAATCCCCCCTAAGACATATGACGCATGCAGGTTATTAGTACCCAGATACATAACTTTACATTTATCCACATTGAACCTCATTTGCCAAGTGGATGCCCAGACACTTAGTCTATCCAAGTCATCTTGTAACTTATGCACATCCTCTATAGACTGTACCGTGCTACAAAGCTTGGTGTCATCTGCAAAGATAGAAACAGAGCTGTTAATACCATCCTCTATATCATTGATAAATAAATTAAACAGCAGTGGGCCCAGTACTGAACCTTGGGGTACACCACTAATAACCGGGGACCAATCAGAGTACGAATCATTGACCACCACTCTCTGGGTATGATCCATGAGCCAGTGTTCAATCCAGTTACAAACTAAAGTTTCCAAGCCCAAGGACCTTAACTTACCTGTCAGACGTCTGTGAGGGACAGTATCAAACGCTTTGGCAAAATCCAGAAACACTATATCCACAGCCATTCCTCTGTCAAGGCTTCTACTCACCTCTTCAAAAAAGCAAATTAGATTGGTTTGACAACTTCTATCCTTAGTAAACCCATGCTGGCTATCACTTATAATACTATTATCCCCTATGTATTCCTGTATGTAATCCCTTATAAGTCCTTCAAACAATTTACCCACAATGCACGTTAGACTTACCGGTCTATAATTGCCTGGCGAAGACCTAGAGCCCTTCTTGAAGATTGGTACCACATTAGCCTTGCGCCAGTCCCTTGGCACAATACCAGACACCAGAGAATCTCTAAATATCATGAACAAGGGTACAGATATTACTGAACTTACCTCTCTAAGAACTCTTGTGTGTAGTCCATCCAGCCCTGGAGATTTGCTTACATTTACTTTACTTAACTTACCTTGTACCATCTCTACATTAAGCCAGTTCAATACATTATATGATGTGTTACCAGCACTGACCTGGCCAATGTCAGCTCCTTCTTCCATAGTATATACAGAACTAAAGAACCCATTCAGTAGCTCCGCCTTCTCTTGATTGCCCGTGACAACCTCCCCATTATCATTATTAAGGTGTCCTACATGCTCTGTCCTTGGTTTTTTTGTATTTATATATCTAAAAAAATATTTAGGATTCGTTTTGCTTTCTTTGGCCACCTGTCTCTCATTTAGAATTTTTGCTGTTTTTATTACATTTTTACAGATTTTATTAAGCTCTTTGTACTGTTTAAATGTTATAGCTG